>NC_135319.1:77099146-77420575 GCF_048772815.1 Callospermophilus lateralis
AATGATGGTCTGGCAAGGACTCATGGTAACAGGAGCTCAATGCATCTTCATTTCCTCTTTTCAAACTGGCCCAGAGGAGTCTATTCCTTTTTTTTTTTTTTGGCAGGGAATGGGGGTTTGGGGGGGATAGGCTAAGCATGGGGGGGGCAGTGCTGGGGATTGAACCCAGGGTCTTGTACATGCTGAGCCAAATTCTCTACTTACTGCTGGGCTATACCCTTGGCCCCTCAACCTGGCCCAGAGATGGGCAGCAAGGGCACAGAAATA
Source organism: Callospermophilus lateralis (assembly GCF_048772815.1). Taxonomy (NCBI): domain Eukaryota; kingdom Metazoa; phylum Chordata; class Mammalia; order Rodentia; family Sciuridae; genus Callospermophilus; species Callospermophilus lateralis. The sequence goes on from NC_135319.1 coordinate 77,099,414, forward strand.
TATTTGAAAATACTTATAGTATATAACCCAACATTTTGATTTATAGAAAATTATATGAACATCCATGGATTATTTTGAAATAAAAATATAGTCTGTAAGGAAAAGAATAATGAAGGAATGAGGGGGAATCTCATAAAAATAAAAGGGAGGTCAGTAGAATATAAAAAAGGAACTAGGGGGAGGTAGGAAGGGAGAGAAAGGAAATAGTGGGAAATGACACTGGCCAAATTATATTGCTATACTGTGAACATGTATATGTAACAACAAATCCCACTATTATGTAGAACTTTAATGCACCAATAAAAATGTGGAAATAAAAGAAAATATAATCTAAGTTGTATGACAAATAACAATGAATTCATGAACATGTCACTCACAATTGGTCTCTAGTGTTGACTTTAAAAAGTGTCCAGTACCATATCTGCAGTCATTAAAAAGAGTATTTATAAAGAATTCTTTAAAACATGGGGCCAGGGTTGTGGATCAGTGGTAGAGCGCATGCCTAGCATGCGTGAGGCACTGGGTTCCATCCCCAGCACCACATAAAAATAAAACAAATGAAATAAAGGTATTGTGTCTATCTACAACTAAAAAAAATATTTAAAAAAATAATTCTTTAAAACATTAATAAATTTTATAAATGAAAACCAGTATGGTAAAAAATTGTAAATATCTTTAGAGATTAGACAGTAATGCCACTAGTTACTTGAATAGTGGATTTTGCTATCTATTTCACCTTTTCTTTTCAAAAATTAGGATGTATTATTTTTTGCATCCAAATCTTAGGCAAAAGAGACACATAATCAGCTGTGCTTAAGAAAGGATCTTGTGGGCTGGGGATACAGCTCCGTGGTAGAGTGCATGCCTAGCATGTGTGAAGTCCTTTGGTTCCATTCCCCAGCACCAAAGGAAGGTTGGAGGGAAAGAAGAAGGAAGGAAACTCCTCTGGCCCAGAGTCAAGTAGAAAAATGAGCAGCCAGAGCAGAAGGAGCAAGGAGATCCTGCTGGTCTGAGTACTAAGACACCATGGTACTGACTGAGGACTTTTTTTTTTCCAGTACTAGAAATTGAACCCAGGGACAGAACTGTATTCCCAGACCTTTTTATTTGGAGACAGGGTCTTGCTAAGTTGCTTAGGGCTTGCTAAGTTGCTAAGGCTGGCCTACACTTATGATCCTCCTACCTCGGCCTCCCGAGTAACTGAGATTACAGGCATGTGCCTCTACACTCAGCAGCTGTCTCTGGTTTTTAAAGTAGCCTCTAAAAGAGTGTACAATGCTGCTACTTAGAATGTAAGGGAGGCTCATAATACCCAGAGCTCTAATGCTACTCAGTGTCACTATGACTTCAAGAATTTGTATACAACTATTCCACTGAGACAGCAGAAGCTCTTTGAGCACAGAACCATTAATGATTCAATTTGTATTCCATGCAGCTATAGCAAACCTTTATGTGAAATAGCCACTCAATACTTACTGAATAAAAATACCCATGGGATCAGAGAAGAAAAGAATATGCAACTATAAACCTAGATGTTGCATCATAAACTAGTTCAAAAACACATTTATGAGCAAAACAGGCCACATATCATTTTGACAAAACCTTTTTTAAAAAGCACAAGAAATAAAACATGAGCACCACTGCTTATCAGACACCAAGTCAAATAATTTGTTCATATTCCCTCACATCCCCCCAATATCACTTTCTCTTTAATAACTTGCCTATCACCACCTGTGAATTAGGCAATTGACCTGGAAGAGGAAACTACAACCTCAGCAGATTCCAAAACCTGTAAGGTTTGCACCGCACTATGCCAGATCTGAATCACAGATTTAGAGTGTGGAATTCTACTCACTAAATAGAATGTGCTCAGCCAGATTTGCAATCAACCTTCTTCGGAAGAATTCTTCTGCTGCATTCCTGGATTCATTACTGGGTATTTCTACACCTTCATTAGCAGCATCACTAGGTCTGAAAAGATTTTTTTAAATCAGCATTCCACTGCCCCACTCTTTTACAAGGCAAAGTACATGGGACTAATCTATAAATTAAACCTAATTTACATCTAATTTAAATACTTCAAACTACTACACATTTTATATTTAAACCACAAAAAGAGTATTTTATGAGTTGTTTTCCTCCATAATATACTTAATTATGTTTAGTATCATCTCTTGGACAAAACATGCTATTTAGTTATGACTATAAACAGTTTTTTGGTACATCACTTCCAAAACCCACTGGCAGACAAAGCACAAAAAACAAAATTTCATGTTTTAAAACATGTCTGAAATCCCAAAATTTTAGCATATTAAAAGAAGGGCTTAATATTCGATTTCTTGAAGCTATAATTAAATTTGAATTCTGTAAAACTCAAATAACAAAACTCTTTCACATGGTTTATTTATGTACAATATGCACAACCTAAACTACTACCAAGAAGAATTCAGTTCAAATATTCAAAAGCATAAATCAAATAAGAACTTGTACATGATTCACAAAATCAAAAATATTTCACATGCAAATAAAAGCCTCCAAACTAATGTGAAAACACAATTCAATATCAGATCATGAGAAAAGTTACAATAATCAAGTAAAGAAGCATCAGTATGTTCTTAATAAAGTTAACATTTTTCTATGTAATGTTAAAAATAATAGTTATTTGGTAGTTAATATAAAAACATTTCCACAAATCTTACCGTGAAGGAAGTATAGCTGGTAACAAGGCTTGCTCCAAAGAAAGTGGAGCAGATACAGGCTTCTGACTTTGGCTTTCTAAATATTCCTTAAAAAAAAAAAAAAAGAAAGAAAGAAAGAAAGAAAAGAAACCTATCATCAAAACTTTCAATGTCTCACTTTTTTATCAACATATAAAACATTTTGATCCTCAAAGGTAAAAAAATGTGCCATACTACAGAGCATGGGAATACTTCCTGTACTGAAACTGTCTTCGGAAGTCCAAAATGATTCATAAAGTTATTAAACAAATAATCTAAGAACTAAAAATACAAAGGACAGAATGATGCTTAAATAAAATCACTTAAGAACTAAAGGGAAAATGTTAACTTTTTTCAGATCTTCATGGAAATCATTCAACATTTCCAATGAGAAATAGTAATAATAGACTACCATACTATTTGAAGGAAATCTGGCAACCTGAAGGTCACATAAAATACAAAAGAACCTCAACCAAAAAAAAAAATCGTAAGAACAAGCTGTGCTATCATTTAAAAATATAAAAAATAAAGTGGCAAGAAATGACAAGGCCCCTCTGAGCTGAAAGCACTTAAGACCAGAAAGTATGTGGCACAGCATTTAGAATCTTCTAAAGTTGAGCCAAAGTAGTACAACAGAAGGAGATATATAACACCCCTGCTCCTTGTCCTCGGATTCCTCCCCCATCTCTTTCTTCCTCTATACCAATCTGAAAATCTAAGGAATTTTAAACAGCAAGACCTCAGGGAACTGGCAGTCCCAGACTGTTAATGAAGACAACAGTCCCCTTGAGATAGCAAGGTACTGAATTCCACTCAGCAGCATACAGACTGTCAATTTTACCCACTGGGAAAGTTTTCTTGTTTTTTTTGGAAAAATTTTCCCTAAATGCAATTTTAAACTACAGAATACTGACATATATAGGATTCTCATGAATTTATTTTTTTCAAAATAGCAACACTGAACCTGTTACCTCCCAAAGACAGACATTCTCCTGTGTCAATAGGCACATTTTGGTGGGAAAATTTAGGAAACGCTACTTTTGTCATATCCTTCCTGCAGGAGAGGAATCAGAGGCCGTGAGCACACAGAGGTGGTATTAATGCCAGATGAGAGCCCAGACTATCTACCTCCGGGCCAATGTTTTCACACTCCACAGACTCTCACCTTTAAGGAAAATGGTTGTGCAAAGTCCACTCTCACATATCCGTAGTTTTTTCGTAACATTCTAATAACACCTCTTGCTACGCTCCAAAGGCTCTCGTTTTTCTTAGGTTTGCCCTAAATTCCAGTGGTGAAAAGATAACATGGTGAGAAGTAAAGCTAACAAACACAAATATTGTTTTCCAAAGAATAATTCTGTATAGATACTAGAGATTCATCTTGAAAGAGAAAACAATAATAAAGAAAAATAAGTTATTAACTGAGACTTGTCAGAAAGTGTTTAGTATTCAAAGATACCAAGAGAAGTAGGTGCATCGCTGGGAGAGGAAAAAATTTAATACTAGTTCATTTAATATAACGTTCATATCCTTCACAAAAAATACAGCTACAAATTGGTGAAGGATAAAATTATATAATACCCTGAAAACTACTCAAGTTCACAGGTAAAGATAAGAGGTCAAAGAGGCCACTTAAGAGTAGTCTACCAAATCCCAGAGTCTGAATACCTAACTTTAGGTAACTAAGTGCCAGTCAGCCTCACAGTGGCCTTTGAGCTGATTATTTGCCTAGACAGTACCTCCCGAGCGTTTATTTGACATCAGGCAAGAGTGAGACTGACAGCATAAAAAGAAAGCTGTCAGATAACAATCCAGGTCTATTGCTTAATTTTTAAAGTCTGCAACTATCAAGTGTCCTTAAACTCGTGACATATTTGAAGAAGTGAATGCAGTAAGTATTTTACCCAAGGCTTCCACACTAAATAAGACCAAGACTATTCTCTCTCACTGCCAACAGGAGGGTATGTTGGTAAAACCATCAAGGCAAACTGTTTGGCAGCATTTACTAAAAGTGAACACACACGTACTTTATAGCCTACCAGTTCCACCACTAACATATACTACACAAAAAAAAATACCTACGGTTGCCAAGAGAATTGTGTAAGAATGATGGCATGAATAGATAAATTATGGTTTATTCATACACTGGGATACTACAGAGCTAGAGCTATGAGAACAAATCAACTATGTGCAGCAACTTGGATGAATCACTTGAGTAAGGAAACCAGGTGTAAAAAGAACACATACTGTATTATCCCATTTATACAAAACTCATTAATGGAAAAAAACTATCTATTCTGTAAGAAATCAGGTAAGTAGCTATTCTTTTTTTTTTTTAAAGAGAGAGAGAGAGAGAGAGAGAGAGAGAATTTTTTAATATTTATTTTTTAGTTATCAGCGGGCACAACATCTTTGTTTGTATGTGGTGCTGAGAATCGAACTCGGGCCGCACACATGCCAGGCGAGCGCGCTACCGCTTGAGCCACATCCCCAGCCCAAGTAGCTATTCTTGAGGGGCTAATGATAAGAAAGGCACAGGGTGACTTCTGGGGTCCCGATAATGTTATTCCTTCATCTGCGTGCTGTTACTAGTTGTTTTCACTTTGTGATAATTCAATATACATGGTTATGTTTTGTGCACTCTTTGGTAACTACTATACTTCAATAAAAAGTTTACAGAAAAAGCCTGCTGCTATTTCACAAATTAACTTGTAGTTGTTTTGCCAATATGATCCCACCAATTCTTCAGGCATAACTAAAATCTGCAAATAAACAGCAGGCCCTTGGGGAGAGAAAACCACAGATAAGCCACCAATTGAGAGGACAACCCAGTGGCAAGTGCTCTTCTATTTTCCAGCCCCATGACCAAAGTCAGCACTGAAAACCTGGTCATTGGGCTGGGGTTGTGGCTCAGTGGTAGAGCACTTGCCTAGCAAGTCCGAGGCCCTGGGTTCCATCCTCAGCACCACATAAAAATAAATAAAATAAAGGTATCATGTCCAACTATAACTAATAAATAAAAAATTAAAAAACAAAACAAAACACCCTGGTCATGCCATTTCCTCCCAAGTGCAGAATGACACCATGTGAGCACTGCCCCACAGTGACACAGTGGATGAGGGCTACTCAGCATGCCTCCAACCATGTTTCACTGTGTTCTAAAGTCAGGGAATACCTAACAGCAAATCTAAATGCTGATGTTTAAATCTAAAAGCAAGCCTTGAAAAGTGATGGTAACTTTTGTGTAGGCAGACCCCTTACCAGCTGTTCGCCATTGTAGTGACCTTCAATGATCCGATCATAGGAGATTCCCACAGGTATGATCAAGATATCCGGGATGGTATTGGTAGACAGGGTATCAACCACCACTGACAAAAGTCCTGCCCGAGCACAGGAGGTCTTTCCACTCCTTGAGCGTGTGCCCTCTAAGAAAATCTCCAAGAACTGCTGCTGCCGAAGTAGTTCCACTATGTGCTGAAATATAAAGAGAAAGCAAAGCATGAGTTCAAAACCACTCAACTGAGACTCAGATAAGAAAAACTAACCTTAAGAACATAGAAAAAACTATCTTTTCACTACCAACAAAATATTTTACCCACACCAAGAATAGCAAAGCACCATTGCCAACACTGTATTTTGATGATTAGACTCATCAGACTCATACCTAGGTAATAATCAAATTATTCAGAGAACAGTTTTTTAAAATCTCAGCTCCATCAATCTCTTCTCCCTTTCACTGTGAAAGCAGGCATGACTTAAGGATAATTACAGATCATACTCACCCCATGCAACAAAGCTCTGTAGAGAATATCTTTCCGTCCATCTGGTGTTTCATCCAGCCTCCGTCGTATGAAAAAGCCCCCAAGTTTGTGGATCAAGGTACTATAAATTCAAGAGTGCATGAATTATTTATAAGGAAAACTATAAAAAGAATACTCCAATTCCAAGTTTCTTCAAAACATTTGCAATCTGATGTAAGCCACATATGCGGTGACCAGGCAGATAAAGGCAGTCTTTCACCTTCCACATCACTGACACACTTCATCATTCACAAGATTCCCCAGCCTGCAGACAACCGCTGCATGTGATGAAGGTCTATTACATTGGTTACAAACCAAAAGGAACTTCATGATATACTGCTTTGCAAAGGTGATGGCACAGATTATAAAAGGATTATAGGATACTTCTAAATTTTAAAACTCTGTCCAGGGTCTCAAGACATACGGAAATTTGTCCATGGCAAATTTATAAAAATTCACAAAATGAACATAGTCCCTCAGGGAAAATGTTCTCAAGTAATTATTGCTTAAACAGTTTCCCTTGATACAAGGATAATTTTATTAAACTGAACTGAGTATAATCACCTTTATAAAACATGAAACAAAAATTGACTTTATTTACACATACACAGGATTAAAACAATTCTGTTCACAGCCCCATGTCTCTTTCTACAAATAGATGAATTTTGACATGAAGTTGAAATTTTCTAAGTCATCTTTCCCGAACTCAAAGCCTCTTTCTATTCTTTTCAAATACTACAATGCTACTATAAAAGAACCATTAATGTCTATGTTAATCTAAACAGAGTGACACTATATTAAGTGCTATTTGTATTTGTGTTATCCTCCACAGTTAGTATGAGAAGGTCAAGGTAAGATGTTGCCAAAGCTTAGTATCACTCTTTTTTTATTTTTTTAAACATTTTTTTAGTTGTTGATGGCCTTTATTTTTATTTATTTATATGCCAAGGATAGAACTCAGTGCCTCACACATGCTAGGTAAACACTCTACCCCTGAGCTGTAACTCCAGCCCTAGTATCACTTGTTGAAATTAAAACTTTGCAAAATAAATTCAAAATGAATGAGATGAGCCAGTCACAAAAATACTGCACCCTGAGAAGTGTAGACAAGAATGCAACAAAAGCAAGCTGCACATAAACAGACTGGGCTATGTGTGAAGGAAGCGTGGGCAAGGCAATGACTGGCATCAAATTTGTGAACAGGAAGGTTCATTTATGAGAAATTATAAGTATTTATTAAGCACTTTCCAAGATCCTAGTTGAGAACCAGACACAACGGGAATCAGCATGTGAGCTATTCTGATTACAAGAGGCAAGGCTTCTCTAGAGGCCCAGGGGAATAATCCTCTTTACTCTGAAACTGCCTTCTGGTACCTCTGATGACTTTCTAAGTCCCCTTCCCAGGGTCTCTGATACTGGGACTCAAGTGCTCTGGAGAGTCAACACAGGTATTCTAATCCTTAGAAACCACATCTGCCCTTTAGGGTCCTCTCCCACTGTATTATAGCTAGCTATTATACATTAGCCAGCTATTATAATATTACCATCCTATTGCATGGTAATGATGTGTGACTTACTCACTTTTTGCCCAAAGTACAGCTGGAAAAATACCGTTAGTGAATGGTTCCTCTTCTGCTGATCACATAGCCACTGCCATGACTTAGATATTAAATTCCCCCAAATGCTCAAGTTAAAGCCTCACTCCCCATGTGACAGCACTCTAGGGATATGGGGTTTGGTTGTAGAAAGCAAGTCCTTGGGACTATGCCCTCAAAGGCTTTATTATGTCTCCAGATTCTTCCTCCCTCTCTCTTGCTTTCTGGCTGCCATGAGGTAAGCAGCTCTCCTCCATCATACCTTCATACCCTGCGGTACTCCTTCACCACAAGCCCAGACACAATGGAGCCAAGTATCTCAGATATTTCGTCACATCAATGGAAACTGACAAGTTACAGAACTCAAAACTATAGAACACTGAGCCATGGGATTAGAAAGGAGCTCCTTGACATGGGGCTGAGGTCCAGAATTCACAGCACACAAAGGTAATGAATGCCACCCAGGAGGCTCTACCTGCAAAACCTGCCAGCCAACTTCTCATCCAGTCTCTCTATAAATTTATACTCCTTTTACCCACCCTCTTCTCACAGAGGTGACCTTACTTTGTTTAAAGTTTAAAAGTTCAGTTTCTCAAACTAGCTCAACCTACTCCTCACCAATTCCTCATGGGTGTTCAGACCCACTATCTTTCCAGTTTCCTAGGTGGAAAACACCCAGAAATCTCCCCTACCAGCTTCTTCCCCTCTACTGAGCCCCAAATCTGAACCCTCATTGAGTCTTGTAAATTCAAGTTACTAAGTACTCTGTAAATCTATGCCCTCCATTTCAAGAGCACTGTTACATTTTCAAGCCCTCATTACATTTTGCCCAAATTGTTATAACAGAATCAGAATTGATCTAACTTCTTCTGCTTCAGAATGATCTTTCAAAATGAAATCTGAACATGTCATTTCCAAGGCTCATAGTGGACTCTTGACTCTTGCCTTGGAACTCATGTGGATCTAGCTCTCTCTGCCTATGCAGCTACAAGCTCCAGCCTGACCCTTCCACAGGCATCCTATATTCACACCTCCCCTAATGGTCCATGACCTCTCCACCACACCAGGCTCTTGACTCTCTCTGTCTTTGCACAGCAGTTTCCTCTGAATGGATACACTTCATTTTCCTGAAAACCTCTAAAAAACACCTTTCATGTTGTATTGTTCCTTCTACATGTTTTTTGCTCTGTGAAGTCAAAGTCTCAGGTATGATTATTCTCATTTACCTTTATACCACCACTTCACCTCCCTACTGCCAAGCCTGGGATCGTTGTCTACTATCTTACCTTTCTAACTGCCTTTTATTTATGTGATAAATATTGCCTGTCAAATTGAAGTATTCACAGTTCATCCATAAAAAATACATAAACAATGGTGATGGTCATAATGCTTTTTTGCACTACCCAAATTCTACACAATAAGCAAGTACTACTTTTTATAATAATAAAAGGAAAAAGGATAATATCATCTTAAGAGGCATCAAAAGGTATACACATACACACACACACACTAAAAAAAAAAAAAAAAAATTCAAAACACAATATTTGAATAACTTAAATTTCAAATTAAGCTGAACTTACCTGAAGATTGGGATGTTAAGATTATTGCCTGAAGCAATGTATGGCGCTTTGATGTTATGGCAGAAGAGAATGAAAGTGAGCAGCAGATAGTCAATATGGGATCTATGGACTGGTAGAAATATAAGCGGCAAATTCGTCTAATAGAAAAAAAAATGTCAAATTTAAAATTGAAATGTAAATTCAATTACAATTTGCAGCTGCATATTTGGTTAGAGGCACTCAAACACTTGCTAATCAATGACTCATTCTTTAAAAATATTTTCCAAGAACGTGAACTTCTTTCAAATTAATACTGACATACTAAATAGAAGAACAACTATAACAACAGAATGAGCTAGGGGAAGGAGAGGCATAATCAAGAATTCAAGTCGAACCTCTGAGAGGCAGGCCTAAGCATGTAAAAAGAACATGAGTTTTTGGAGTTAGGCTTGGTTTGAAATCCTAAACTAAATCCCTTACTATCTGTAATTTCTTTCTATGCCTCTATTTCCTTATTATAAAATAGGGATTGTTCCACTAGACTCTTAGGTTTTACAAGGTAATTTACAAAAGGAAACCTACGTATGCTGGTAGGTCTTCCTTTACCCCACATCCACCAAGATACACAGCCACTGCAGTTATCACAAAAGGGAAACCTTCCAACTGGGTTAAATTGCATGATACTATACTAGAGAGTATTTCTCAAAGAACTCTAAAATCACAACCTATAAACAAGAAGAAAATAGAATAACAGATTCACAGAAATTCTTGCCTCAGCTGCAGCTTTAACCATCTCAAGTTGACCCTTGTGAATTTGAATGTTCCAAAAGAAGCTATTGAACAGCTTTAGCAGCACCCACCCAGTAAGTCTGAAAGAAAGAACAAAAAAGTAAATCTATAGGCATACATTTACCTATACATATAAATATGATTTATATGTCAGCTATAATTATAGGTGATATTTTTCAACTTTGGTTTCTGAACTACAACCTTTTATATGAGTACTTGTAAATGGCTTTGTGGGCACATGTGCACACCTATGTATTTGAATTGCAGAACTAGTGAGCTAACTTTAAATACATATTACTGAAAGAAGTAATTTATTTATTATGAACTAAAAATCATATTTCACTCTAATAACACTGTATACTTTAAAGGTAAATAAACAAGCTAATATATAGTGAGCAGAATGGTCCCTCTAACACACACAAACCACTCCCTTGAGACATGCATGTGAGACTTGACTCATAACCAGTCGAGGACAACAGGTGTCAGGAGTACTGCAATGGCTGCTCTCAATTAGCAGAGTTTAAGGCACCCTGGAGCCTACCATAGTGCTGCTTCCCACAGAAGCTAAATAAGAATATAAAAAAGAATTGGACTTAACATTAAAATATCTTCTCATGCTGGGGTTGTGGCTTAGCGGTAGAGCACTTGCCTAGCACATGTGAGGCCCTGGGTTTGATCCTCGGCACCACATAAAAATAAATAAATAAAATAAAGGTATTGTGTCCAACTACAACTAAAAAATAAATATTAAAAAATATATTAAAATATCTTGTGCTCAATCAGCACTATACTAGGATAGGAGAATCCAATAGTTCAGTTCTATTAGCTCAAACAGGCTGGCTCCGGGTAAAAGTTTGTGCCTCCACTGTTAATACCTGATCATCCCAGGTGAGACAGTGGCAACCATTTCTTGAAGGATCTTCTTGGCTTTCTTTTTCACTTTATGGATGGCTTTGGTCTGTTGCTGAGCAGAACCATCAGGGTTTAATTCAGCAGCCACTTCAGCAATGGCCTCTTGTACTCTGATTTGAAAATGGAAAGACAGACAATATAACTGGTATCATATTACATTTCACTGCATATTCCATATTGCCTAAACTACAGCAATGAATCACAAAATCCAAGGTAACAAGAAAGAATAAGCTCAAGTTAGAATATGCTCAAGTTAAAAATAAAGGATATTATATTCCTAAATCAATGAGACTTAAGAATTCACTGGGTAACAACTGTACATTTTCATGTTCCAGTTTTGGTATGAGGGACAAAAGTTATACTCTAGCAAAAAAAAAAAAAAAAAGAGAGAGAGAGAATAAGGAATATTTTCCTTGTAGGTATATAATTCAGACATACACACACACACACACACACACACACACAAATTGCCAAAGTAATGTGTAATTTTTCTTTCAAAAATCCTAATTTACTATTGACTTATATTAGTACCCCATTAATAGAACCATATGCAAAACTCTCTAGGAAGTACAAAGAAAAAGACAAATATTTATAATTTTTTTTCAAATCAATCTGATAATTTTTAAAAGGAGTAGGTCAAGATCAACATAGCACTGAGCAATAAAAAAATGAGGTAAAAAGAAAAAGTTTAATCCAGTTTTATAAATCCTTCACATGATTAGGAAAGAAACATGAGGTTAACCCTCCTTAAACCATTTCTAATATCCCAGTTACTAATTAAAACAAATGGAATGAAATAAACTTGAAGTTTTTAACTAGAAAATATACAATAATCCAACAAAGATTCAAATACTTGTGTTTTCTCTTACCGTTGCTATTGAGTTAAGACTAATGGAGTATGGAAAAATTCCAAATGGTCTCATAGTTTATTAATATGAAAAGATTCTAAGGACCCAACACATCCAGTCTATTCCTTAAATAGCATCTTTTACATCTGGCCAGGAACGTCTTCACAAGTATTTAATGTGTTTATTATATCACTGTTATCAACCACTTGCTCATACAACCAATAAATATTTCTTGAGTACTTACTACATGCCAACACGGCTGAGGTTTTAATAACCACACCACAGGGCCCATGAATGGCCCTTGGGAATTCTAAGCAGCCTTTCAACCCACCCCATTTCCTGCTTCCCAGATCCAACTGGATCTCTTCCCCTGATGGGGCTCAGAAAATCATACGCCGAAGTATGGTTTTGGTATGCTGAGCAATTAAAATCAATCAGAAGCCCCTGAAAGATGCTTTCGGACCAAGTACTTCCTAATTTTTGTTTCTTTCTTGATCCAATTATAGGGAGGGGTTCTCTAGAATTCCCTTATTTGACTGAAGAAACTTCTAGATTTGATCTTAGCTAAAAGGCCAAGAAGCGCTAAGAAATTTTTTTCCAAAAGAAATGCAATGGTCTTTAAACCTCCCCAACAATCTCACTGAATAATCAGGGAAGATAAGCCACCAGAGGAGACTGGGAGTCCTCACCATGTCCAGACAGACTTTTGATCCATTCTGATGGTAGCTCCCACAGGTTATCTGTGTGTCTTGCTATATGCAGAAGACACTCTGTTTCCAGTGAAGTTCTGCCCTGCACCTAACTTCCCAGAGACCAGAGGCAGTTTGTCCCAAGCTACTGACTATTCTCTAGACTTACTAACAATCCCCTAAATGTCATTTACTATACTCAAAATTGCCACATCCCCCTTTCTCTCCCCATGAAGATCTCAATTCTCGCTGGGTCATTGGGTAATTACCCTCCTGTGATGCCCAATATACATTAATAAACCCACATGCCTTTTTCTCCTGTTAATCTATTGTCAGTCTATTCCAGGAAGCCTTTGGAATAGAGGGAAAATCTGCCCTGCCCCTCCTCCCCATTCACTCTGGGTCTAAGGCAGCCTCCCCTATTTACAAGCTCCTCTGAGAGCAAAAACTCCTCTTAAGTTTTTTTTGGTTTTTTGTTTTGTTTTGTTTTGTTTTTTAGTTGTTGATGGATCTTTATTTAATTTAGTTGGTTATTTACATGTGGTGCTGAGAATCAAACCCCTTTCCTCACATGTGCTAGGCAAAGCACTCTACCACTGAGCTCCAGCTCCAGCCCCTTTCTTAAGATTCCTGACAATGATTTTCCATTTCAATAATTCACACCTATGTACTCAATAACTGACAAAAATATCAAACTCACTTCTCTTTGGACTATAAAACAAGGTCCCTGGCATTCATATTACAGAAAATGAGTCCTGGAAACATTGGCACCTCTGAACCCCATAAGTCAACCACATCAGTGACTCATGACCTGTCTTGCATGTAATAGAAGCTCATTAAGTATTAATCCCTAAAACTGGACTGCTCTTCCTCCATGGCACCGTTCACTGAAGCCTTCCATTCTCCCATCTGTCCTCAGTTTCCTTAACATTTAAAGATTGAAAACACAAACACTTCTCAAGACAAAGTCCCAGAGAAATCAAGGATTACTGAAGGGATCTACCTCCCCACTCTCATTCCAACAAACACCCCTGCCTCTCCCCACCTTGACAACAGTGTCCCCACCCTCACCTGCTGCTATTCAGTACATTTTCAGCCACATTGGTGGCAAACATGCCCTTATGGACATCCCGTTCTTGAACAAAAAGGACGTAAGAAAGACGTCTGGCAAGCCATCCTCGGTGCCTGCAATGCAAAAACCATTTAGAAGAAAAGTACTCCAGAATACCAAAACTATTAAGTTTTTTCTCCCATTAAAAACAAAGCCTAATGTTCCCTATTCCAGAGAGTTAGGGTTCTCCTGTAACAAATTTTCCTTAGCGTTAATGCTTGAATAGTCTTACTTTGCTAAAGATAATCCTAATATTAAAACAAAAGAAAATTTGACTTTATTAATACCAATAAATGGCAAATACATTGAATGTAATATATGTAAGCTATTAAGCAGGTAATCTACATAGCTTACAGTTTTATCTATTGGCTATGAAAAGAAAAATTTGGAAGTTTTTTCTTTTTAATTATTATAATACTTCTTCTAAGAAAATCACTGACTCTCAAACTGAATTAACAAAGCTGATAGGATGAGAGACGTCAAGCATAACTAACATAGACATTAATATTTGTACTCATATTCTACATGCCCAAGAAACAGGCCCATGTTGGTCAGTGACAGAAACTACGAGGTATTTAGATGAGGTGAATAGAGATGAGGGGATGGGGACACGATTTTCAGAATAAGCATGCTGCATGTCTTCACCATGTAACGATTTGAAACCATTTTTTTTCTGATGATACAATGCTGCATTATCATTTCCTCCATAGTGATATATACAAAAGAATTCAAATAAGAATCCATTACACTATAAAGAACCCAAAGCCCTCACTTGAGGACTTCATGCCTCTTTTTCTTTTTTTTTTTTTAACTTTTTCTCAATCTTGTGAAAATGTAGCCCAGTACTTTTAGTGTTCATTCTGAAGTCTTCTTTCAGTAAGCATTTTCAGAATTATTACTAGAATATAGAGTCTCAATGAATTTCCTTTTCAACTGACTAGAAATACTATATGTGTGTAAGCAAGTACATATATGTAGGTGTGCATAAATGCATATGTATGTGTAAAGACAGTTACATTTTGCTTCATATAACACTAACTAAAAATCTATATAGGCAGCTTATTACACTGAATAGTTTCGTATTACCAAATCAATATAGCCAATACTATTTTCCTAACTTGCTTCCAACTGAGGGCAATAAACAAACCTTTTGAATTTATATGTACAAAGTCTATTTACATCAAGAAGAAAATAATATGCTCCTTATCTCAGGATCTTAACCCAGAAAAAAAATGCTTCGATGGTCCAGAGTCCACCCTCTTTCCTATAAATATAAATTAAACAGAGAAAACAGTAGCTCTGAATGGGAAAAATACATGTGTGAACTATGACTTTAGTTCTATTTAAAAAAAACAAAGCTTTAATATATATGCAGGTATTACCATTCTCATGTATGAACTTATCATCTAATTATGAATAGTAATATCAGAAAGGCTTCAAAAGTAAATATTTGACTTCTTGCATTAATTTTTTATAGAATTTCAACATTTTTCATCAGCTGAGTCTACTTATCTACTTCAGTGGCTACTCTTAGAATTGCAAGGAGCGCTAGTTTTGTTTGGCTATTCCATCTCTTGCCTTATAGACATTTACTAACCTTCCAACTCTCCTTCCTTATCCTATAACCTGGATTCATAGAAAACAAGTATCTTTTTCTCTCTCTCTGGCACTTAGTAGCCTGTGCTCATGTACCTAGAATTTGAAAGTACGAATTCTCAGAAATGTCCTAGGTAAATAAATCAAAGAAGATTTACTCAATAGAGAAAAGTATCTTCTAATACTCTACAGATTGACATATTTTAATAATTTATACTTTTTTGAAGTATTACATGGTGACAATAGCTAAGACAGTCAACCTATACCTCTTCCCAAATATTTCTCACATTTTGGCACACTTCATATGCAAAAATTAGTATACTAATAAGTTAAAGAACACTAGAAGAGATAACCACACACCCATCAACTCAGGAAGCTGAGGAAGGAGGATCCCAAGTTCAAATCCAGCCTCAGCAATTTAGCAAGACCTTCTGCAACTTAATGAGACCCTGCCTCAAAATAAAAAGGGCTGGAGATAAATCTCCATGGTGGAGCACAAATGAGTTCAATTTCCAGTACCAAAAAACAAACAAATAAACAAACAAAAATAAACAATAACAAAAAAAAATCTCATGTTCAATTCACTCTTGAAAATATAAATTCACCTAAAAGTATGTTAATGTATATTATGGAGTTTTTCTTTTGAGATTCATTAGCAGTATAAGAGAATTATTTTTACCTTGTGTGAGTTTCATTGATATAAATAACATTCCGTAAACCCAAAGATGGAATACTGGGATTGAAAAATTTTTCCTGTATAAAACAAAATAAATGTGGTCATAAATACACAACTGTATTGACAGTGAAAAGCTCACAGTACCAGTTCTTAATGAACTTTAAAATTCAAGCATAAAATTAGGTACTGCTTCAAAGGAGAAAATGTGCTTTATTGAAAAGAAAGTCAAGCCTTCAAAGAAAGTCAAGTTAAATATTTTTAAATAAATATTTAAACCAAAGGAAATAGTGCCTCTTTCCTACTTATACCATTCCTTACCTCCATCCAAAAAAAAAGAGCTAGTTAGAGATAATGTAAGTCACTCATAGGGAAGTCAGGGATTTCACTGTTCCCAAGATACAAAAGAACCATGCTAAGTACCAAGCAGGAATCGTTAGATTACTAAATCTCCCAAAACATAACAATTATTACCCCCCTTCTATAAGTTAGAAAATTAAGACTGGTGGGAGGTTAGGATTTCATCTTAGATCTTGTTCTGAAAAATACGGTCCCCTAAAATGACAGTCACTTATGAGAAAATGCACATCTACAGGTCACCCTCTGTACAGGTGCTCCTGAAAATAATCCAAAGACAGCGCTGTTGAAAAGATAAAGTCTGTATCTTTACCAATGTGAGCAAAAAGGTAAATATGCCACAAATAAATGCTAAAATAACATGGCATACACTCAACCAAATATGTAAAAAAATGTTTAAGTGAAACCTCTTTAAAGAAAAGGAAAACAAGGGCCCGGTGAGGTGATGCACACTTGCAATCCCAGTGGCTCAGGAGGCTGAGACAGAAGGATCACTAGTTCAAAGCCAGCTTCAGCAACAGCAAGACACTAAGCAACTCAGTGAGACCCTGTCTCTAAATAAAATACAAAATAGGGATGGGGATGTGGCTCAGTGATCAAGTGCCCCTGAGTTCAATCCCCAGGACCACAAAAAAAAAAAAAAAAAAAGAAAAAGAAAAACAGAATTTCCTTTTATAGCAAATATTTAAAAGTTAATAAAAATATAAACTAGAATATAAAAGTTTTCAAACAAATTTTTATTTTAAATAAACATGGTAATGAATCCAAGATCAAGTTCAGCTTCACCAGTTCAGCAAAAATTGATTACCTATACATTCTTTCCATCTACCCACTCTACACCATCATTAACCACCAAGTAGTAGAAAATTAAGACTGGTGGGAGGTTAGGATTTCATCTTAGATCTTGTTCTGAAAAATACGGTCCCCTAAAATGACAGTCACTTATGAGAAAATGCACATCTCTGACTTAAGAACACACTGCAAATTGTAGTTAAGGTATTGTTTTGGTCCAATATTATAGTTAAGGTATTATTTTGAATAAGCATTCAAAATTAGATTTAGATGAAATTCCAGCTCTCAAAAGAAAATACACATGACCTTCTCTTTAAATCTTTATTTCTACTATCCTATGAATCTGAACTGGTCTGTCTTCTAGACTGGAAATTTCCATGAGCCTTTAATTCTACCAAATTCTTACAATAAGGCACTTGGTTGAGAAGCAGCAATATTTATAAGGAGATATTCTTGAGCAGACCTGAACATTTAATGTGAACTGCTTGAACCCACACAAATCACTCCAATGTTAGTAAATCCCTTTATACCAGACTCAGGATTCTAATTTGTGCCAAGCCAACCCTGAGAAGAAAATTCACACAGCACAGTTAGCTATTCACACAGGTTATAAGCAACCTCTATAAATGGCAGGCACTTAAGTGGGAGGGAGAGCTTACCATCCAGATACACCTTCTAAAAGGTGACTCTACTGTCTTAGTGCACAGTAACATGAGACCTACATTCCCAGGCTAGCTCACCCTTCTACCTTTCACCCAGTCCCCACTTCTAAAATACTATACTAGAACGTGAAAGGTATTGCCTGGCTTACATTTTTTTTCCCACTAAAATACAAAAAAACAAAGCCAAGCACACTCTTTCTTGAATCTTCATCCTAACATTTTAGTGACTGCATGTATCATAAATCCAACATACAGATCTCAGAAACAGAAATTTAGCCAAGGCCAGGAGCAAAGCCACAGCTTCAACTTCTGATTCTGTCCCATTATGTCACTTCCATCTTGCTAGAATTTTAATGCTGTCATAAAGTTCAATAACTGGAAGGTAGTATATCAATGCTCCTACCAACAACCTGGAAGAGTCCAAGTAAGATCTAGATTTCCTCCTAAAATTATATTAAAACATAAAAAGAACAAGAATAGTGACTAGATTAACTATAGGACCAATATTTATTAAATAGTGAAAGAAAAATTAAGTCAACTTCTTTAGATATAATATTTTGTTAATAAACATGGATCTCAATTCTCAAAATGAGTTAAGCCCATTAAAACCAAACAATAAAAATTCACACAAAGTTGAACATCTGTCACAAATTTCACTCTATTTATTAAAGACCAACAAGCAGGAATGTACTTACCCAGCTCTGAGGCGTGCAAGAATAACAACATCTTCCAACAAAGGGTCTTTTCCGGCTCATTAAGCTTTCTTTCCATTTTAAGGTTGCGGATCTGAAGACGGTAGGTCTAAAGCCACACTCACCCTAATAAATATTAAGGAAAAATAGAGTCTAAATGGCAAGAGAACTATACTTGTCTACTTGATCTCTAAAACAAAGATATTTCCATGAGAATAGAAACTTATGACATATTCTCTCTTGGTAGTATAATTATGTGTCTTATGTAGTGATTTTCATTTATGGTTTTCCCTTTAAGGATTAACGCTTGAAAGAAAGCTTGCCACATAAACAAAAGTTGATTACTTAAGAACAGTAACAGTTGCTAACAATCATTGCATATTCAATGCAGCATCTAAAACTTTAAAACTATAGGGGTCCATCAATGGATGAATTGATAAAGAAATATGAAATTCTCTCTCTCTCTCTCTCTCTCTCTCTCTCTCTCTCTCTATATATATATATATATATATATATATATATGAATGAATATTATGCAGCCATTACAAAGAATGAAATTCTGTCACTTTCAGCAACCTGGATAAGCCTAGAGGACATTGTGTTAAGTGAAATGAGCCAGGCATAAAAAGACAAATATTGCATGTTCTTACTTATATATGCAAGCTAAAAGAGCTAATCTCAAAGAAGCAGAGAGTACACAGTGGTTACCAGGATGGAAAGGCTGGGGCAGGGGACAGTAAAGAAAAGCTGATTAATAGGTACCTGTGTGTTGAAATAGTACACTGCATCCCATGAACATGCATAATTACTGTCACTTAAAAATTAAAAATTATAACTAACATCACTAATAAAAAAATTTAAATAATGTAGATCAAAAAAACCAAAGTTGTAGAAGGTCAAAGGGACTCTGGCCAGGCTTCGCAGCGGACATGTGTAATCCCAACATCTCATGAGGCTAAGGTACAGGATTGCAAGTTTGTGGTCAGCCTGGGGCAACTTTGCAAGATCCCAAAACAAAAACTAAAAAGGACTGGGGATATAGCTCCATGGCAGAATACCCCTGGGTTCAAACCCCAGTACAAAAAAAAGGGGGGGGGTGGATTTTGACAACAGGATGAACAAATCAGACTCCTAGATCCCTATGCTGACAATCCACATTCCTCCCACAATAAAACCTCAGGCCTGACATAGCAAACAAGTTGTTTTATGGTTTAGAATGTTTCATTTTAAATGGAAAACTTAAAAACACTTAATTATCTATCAAGAGAGTTTAATGCCTGAAATTTAAATGATAGCTACATTGCTCAATTAGGGTCAAACCCTACTCTACTATTAAACTTTTTCTCTTTGAGTTCATTATTTACTCAAATCTCACTGCATAAATTTTTTTATTTTTTATTTTTATTTTTTGCTACTGGTGATTGAACCCAACCTACATCCCCAGCCCCCATTTTTTAATTTTGAGACAGTGTCCCGATAAATAGCTGAGGTAGACCTCAAACTTGGAATCCTCCTGCCCCAGTCTCCCAAATACCTGGGATTATAGGCATCCACCACCATGCACATTTTCACTGTATAACATTCTTAAAAATAACTCATAGAAAAACATCTTTTTATAAGGCAGATACTGTTTGAAATTATATTTAAAATATGCTATGTTATGTTAAAATAGAGAAAATAATAAAAGAATATGTAGGCTTTTTAGACTGGATTTATACAATCTCCTATCTTTAATTTTTTAAATGTACTTCTGTTATAATATTTGTGCTTATTACATACAACTTATGGAAAGTAGATACCAAGAGAAGGAAAACAAAATCCTTTTAATTACACTACCCAAAATAACTACTAGGATCTTCCCTAGGCAAATGTTTTGCTTTTTAATATAATCAATGTATTTCAACTATTAAATTTTTTCTTTAATAATACCATAAAAAATGTTAAGTATTACTACACTTTATAAACATAACTTCTAATAATTAGTTTCTGTAGTCATTAGTCTCTATTTTTATATTTTGTTGCTGTCAATGTTCCTTTATTCATAAACAATACTGAAATGAGAATTCTTAGGTTGAATGCATTTATCTCTTTTCTTAAACTTACCAATTCCTCACTTGTGTGTTTGCATCGACCAAGGCTGTATTCTGATGAATTTGGCAGATAAGAAACATCTATTGTGCCAAGGCTCAATGCAGATTCATCCATGTCATAAAGTGTAGCTCCCAAATCATGTGCTAGAAAAATATACACCTTTTTAAAGAGGAATCTAGAAAATAAATACAAGAACTCAAAACTGACTTCTACATTATTTTGTTCCATAAAAGGGTATCCAATGAACTGGTGGGCTTCTTTGCTGAGTCAGGGTAAAAATTGCCCTTGATGTGTTCATATTTTCAGGCTGTCCTGACTGTTGCAGCGGTGAAGGATGGGGCACGGATCAACAATTGTATCCTAAGACTTCCTGAATACTGAATACACAGACTTTCTGAAAAGAACAGTTATGAACACTTAATTGCGAGGGTAAATAAGAACTTACTACAAGTATGCAACAAATAATTATTTCATTTTATTTAATAATTGAATGATTCCTGGGAGAACAAAGGCATGAGTTAGTTTTAATTAAACATGTTACATGTATGCACACAAGATTTTTTAAAACTATAAGCTGGGAATTCTTACTCACACCTACCATGCAATGTAAAATGGATAAAGGCAATTATAGCACTTTTAAAGTTTCCCACTTAAACTAAAGTGAGCTTCTTAATTAAGAAGTGAGCATCTTAATTTCTTATGATGCTTTAAAATAAATGTTTCCACTTTAAATACATTTACAAAACTGTAAAGGAAAGACACCATTTAGGAATATCCAAATTATAAGTTTTCATCCTTTTCAACAAGGCTTTTCCTATCCTAAGGGAAAACATTCACTAATATTAATGTAAAATATAAAATTTTTATAACTTAATATCTATTCCCTATTTTAGCTTTTAGCTACTCTCATCTGGCCTTAGATGATTCCCCAAAAATCCTGAAAGATCACCTCCAGATAACAATATTCTTTAGAAGGCATATTCTGATTTCTTTACAACTCACATATATATTTGCTACAATTAGTATTATCCTCAAAATAACTACACATGCCCTTAACAATATAATGTATGGAACTATCTAAGGTAACAAGCCAGGGGAGAGAATAGTAAAGCAATGCACCTGGGATGAAAAATTCTTCTGTGATACAAAAGAAAAATTCAGCACTCAGCTATCAGTTTCCTCTGCAGAATGTCCACACAACAGGAGAGCAAGCAGCTGCCTGAGAAAAGAAGTGATCAGGAGATGAGGAGAGGAAAAAGACTAGTGCTAATATGAAGTCCATGCTATGCTCCTCCTCCCTCCCCACTGGGTTTACCCAAGGTCAAGGAGTTAAAAAAAAAAAAAAGGATCCTAAAGGCGTCTGGCGGCTAGGCTGAGGCGAGTCAACCAGAGAATCTGTAATGGACAGGGGCAGGATGGCCGCTTTGATGTTTAAATCCCCCACTGCGTACCATATGTGTGGATTTGGTCACATTAGTTAACTTCTGTGCCCTCGTCTCTCCATCTGGAAAATGGGAATAATACCATACCATCTAATTTGGGTTGCTAGAAGGACTGAATCCCACACACAAAGCGTCCAGCACGGTGTGCGACACACAGTGACCACTCAATCACTGGTGGCTGCTGTTATCGGATTACCTCCAGTGCCAGCAGCTCTCTGAGCATCCCGGCTGCCTCAACGTCCGCACTTGACGCGATGGCGGGCGGCCCCGGACTCTTCAGCAGGTGCTTAGGGCACTGAATGCATAAGGACTTCCTCCCCCGCAGGGACCCAGTGCCGCAGCCTGGTCTCCCAGGAAGAACTGTGCTGACCCCTCCCCGGCACGAGCCCGGCCCATTTCTCAGGGAGAACGCAGGAGCTGGGAGGAGGACGGGGTCTCAGACCTCCCGGAGAGTGCCAGGCGTTGTGCTAGGTCCGGGGAGAGGGGCGACCACGCACCTGTCCCGAGGCTGGCGGCCGAGCAGCCTCTCGTAGCCCTCCCGCCCCAGCCGCTCCACCCCGCAGTTTGGCTCCAGCTGCTGCAGCTGCCTGCACTTCAAGTCTCGGCCAGAGCCTGCTGCAACGTCGCGCCCTGATGACGCGCCCGGCGCGCAGCAGTGACGTGATGGTGGTTGGTGCCCGCGACCAGCGCCAGGGGGCCGGCCTGAGCGCTGCGGGCTGGCCCGAGGGCCTTACGCGCGCGTGCTGTGACTACGCGTGGCTCCAAGAGTGAGAGCTGGACACGCGAGAGTGGAGCGTGCCTAAACAGATGGTTACGGTACCGGGGCTGTAAGTGTGTGAGAATGTGAGTGTCTGTGTGAGTGTGCACGTGCACGCACGCGCGCTCATCCAAATCAGGGAACGCAGCTAATCAGGGGACTCCCCAGCTGTTGGGAAGCAGGTGGGTTGTATGGTTTCATGTATGTGTGTGTGTGTGTGTGTGTGTGTGTGTGAACTGCCCTTTCTTGCAATCTGAAAGACTATGCAGAATTTAATTTGGGAGAGGCAGGGATTTGCAAAAGGCTACATTGTATAATTTCTGTGAGAATAGCTGAGCCTCTAAGAAGGAAAATGAAGAATGAAAAAAAAGAAAATAAACCTTGAAAGATACAAAGGCTCCATTCCGCAGAAGGATACATTTTTCCTTTTAAATGTATTGCACAGAATGGTGAACATAGTATTATGCTATGTTCACCATAGGATTTTCAAATGTATGTTTCAAATGTTCTCGCCACACACACACACACACACACACAGATGGTAAGTATTTGAGATAATAGTATGTTAATTAGCTTGATTTAATTACTTCCCATTATATTCATAAAACATCACTTTGTGCCTCAAATATATATAACTATGATTCGTCAATTTACTATTAAAATATTTTTTTAAAAAGACAGCTTAAAGAAATCTGAAGCAAAATTTGGCTTACTTGAGCTGTTTAAACAAAACAACACTGAACAGGAAAAGGCTCTTTCACAATATTTGTCATGCCATTGGTAAAGCCAATGGTTATCAAGAGCATAGCAATTTAGAAAGAAAAAGATAACCTTTTACTTGCACTCAAGCAACAAACAACTAGAATCTGGAAGTGCAAAGATGATTAAGACATAGTCTCTGTCCTCAAGCCACTTGTCCCTCTTGCACACACAAGCTCTAATACTCAAATCTCTGTGCACATCAACCCCAATCAAAAAACATCCACAGCTCCCTAGAGTCCAAATGCCTGAACCTGGCATATTATGGCCTGCCCAGAGGGGGCCTCTACTTCTCCCACTGCTCTCCATCAGGACCCCCCTACCTCTCTGATGTTTCCTAAATAAGCCATGGGCAGTGATGCTCCTCATTCTGCTCACACCATTCTACCCCAAATTCTATAATTCTTTCCTGAACTAATTCTCCAATCCTTCCCTTATCACTCCAACCTTCAAAGATTACAATTCCTGTGAAACAAATCTCACAAATTTACTCTGGCATATCTTGGGGTTTTTATCAATCTGTGTCAGATTTCCATAAGATTACAAATTAGTCATGTCAATGATTTGCCTCAGTCTCCTAGTTAATATTATAATACTTTAGTATAATAAAGTGCTCAGTAAACACTTGTTGAAACTGAGCAACAAGAAAAACAAGAATTCCTCCTCTTGCATTCTCTGCTTCTATTTATAAATCTATCTGAAAATGCAAATATTATTCTCTTTTGAAACAACCCTTGAGGCTGGAGTTGTAGCTCAGCAGTAGAGCACTTGCCTTGCACATGTGGGGCACTGGGTTCGATCCTCTGCACCACATAAAAATAAACAAATAAAATAAAGACATGTTGTCCATCTATAAATACAAAAAAAAAAAATTTTAAAGAAACAACCCAAAGCAGCAGGAATGTGTATTCATATTTTTAAAATATTTCAATCTTGAGGTAAAAGACTCTGTTTTTATTCAACCCCAATAGTACCTTAGCAACAAGCTCAAGGCTAAATACTATATTTTAACTAGAATAAGATGAATTCTAATCCCATAATTTCATGGAATTTTATATGCCGAGTATTGGTCCCTGAAAAAAGAAAAAAAAAGTCAGGGAGGACAAAGAAAAGCCTTAGGGTTTGAATTATTGCTAAAAAGAAAGTAACACAAAATGAAGTAAAGAAAGCACCAGAGGAATTTCAAAATGTAAGCCAGAAGGGAAGATTGTCTTACCTAAAATTCCTTTGTAGGCCACTCTTCTGTAACAACCATTGCACAAGGGTGACTCTACTTGTAAATGTGGATTGTCATGCTAGGTATTGCAGGTTACTTAATGAGAATTGTTTTTGGAAACAGGTGACACCCTCAGCAATCTATTTTATCAACAGAACAATAATTTTATTGTAATCTAGTCTAGCCAGCCAATATGAAGCAGCAGGACTAAATTTATTTTCCTGCCTAAAACAAAAACAACAACAACAAAAAAAACCAGGTAAATATAAAACAATGGCTTTCAAACATTAGGCATCATGGATCTGTTTGAGACAACAGTCCCTAAGGGAAGGGAAACGAAGTAAGCTGAATCCTATGATTGCCTTGGTTTATCACCTAGACAGTTTCCAGGCTGCAGAGAGCAGAATTCAGGAAAACCTCCTTCAATTAAGGAGATGGAACTGGGAGACCAGGCAGGCTATAGCAGCTGAAGCTGGAAGTAGAGTATCAGAGAAGAAAAAGAGAGAAGGAACCATGGAGATGTGCAGACTTTGCTCCAGCCTTTAGCTGACTAGCATATAGGCCAGGGAAGAACATATAAATGAGAAGAGAGAACCAATTGCCAAAGCTTACACAAAGCAGGGAATTATTCCTGTTTCCACAAGTCAGAGCATAAAGATGCTCAGTGATCATACAGGACCACGAATAGTGCCCAACCTGGTATTTCGGCTGGGAAAAAAAAAAAACAAAAAACTCATAATTCATGATGCAAATGGTCTTGCCTCAGTAGCAGGACAAAATTAACCGTGCAATAAGTGCTACTCTGATCCTAGTTAACAAAGCATAACAGTCAGCCCCCAAAAGGTTCAAACTATTTCAAAGAGAAATCCAGAATAAAGAACACTTATAGGAAATCAAAAATATCTAGTACTCAACAAAGTAAAATTTACAGTGGCATCAAAATGAAATGACCAGTCATGCGAAAAGAAGCTTCTGCCTCCAGCCTAGTGAAGAGAGGTGAAAAGAATCAGTCAATTAGAAAAGTCCCAGGAATGACATAGATTATAGAATTAAGTAGATAAGGGCATTTTGAAAATGATTATAACTATATTCAATATGTTCAAGGAAATAAAAGAAAGACATTGAGTGAGCATGGTACATAGAGACAGGAAGATATTTATTTAAATACATCCAAACCAAACATCTAGAGATGATGAAATTAGCATCTGATATTTTTAACACACACATATGACATTTGTGTAGAAGATTAAACTTAATTACCAAAAGAGAGAGTGAAGAACTCAAAAATGTTATGATAGAAACTATCTGAAATGAAACACTGAGGGAAGAAAATGAGCAAAAATAAAACTGAACCAAGTATCAGTGAACTCAGTATACAAGCAATTGGTGTCCCTGGATGAAAGGGAAAATATGAGGTGAGAAAGATGGGGGAGAATAGAAAGAAATAATTGTCTAATGGAGGAAAATTTCTAAATATGATGAAAACTATAAATTCATAATGCAAGAAACTCAACAATGTAAGTAAAAATGAAGAAAAAATTCTGCTAAGGAATATCACCATCAAATTACCTGAAGTCAGCAATAAAACCTTAAAAAGCAGTCATGGATTTAAAAAGCCATTGTTGTATAGAAGAACAACAGATAAGAGTGACAGCAGACTTCTCATCAGAAATAGGCAAACCAGAAAATAGTGGAGCAGTTTTTTATAATACTGAATGAAAATAAATCAATATAAAATTCAGACACACACACGGGCACACACACATACATTCGTATATATGTATGGATATATATGTATATAATTCAAAATAAGGCAAAGACATGTTTTGACACACAAACATTAAAATAAGTCATCACTGGAAGTCTCCCCCTAAAAGAAATGTTAAAGTTCTTCAGGCAAAAAGAAAATGTTATTATATGAAAATCTGAATCTATGCAAAGAATTTGAGATCTTAAAAGATAAATATGAAAATAAATAATTTTCTTATTTTTAAAACATTTTATAAAAGACAAGTACAACAAAATTAAAAACAATATCTTGTGAGGTTTTATAACATTTTTTAGAAATAAAATATATGACAATAGCAAAAAGACTAAGAAAGACAGTAGTAGAGAAGGGATTTGAGCTACACTGTTCTCATACTATTCCCATTCAACTCATTCTTGCCAATAATTGTCACTGTCTTCAACAGATTTCCTTCTAGAATGATCCAGACTCATGGGGGATCAAAACTTAATCTGTTCAAATTGCTACAGATCCACATTTGTGTAGTAGCATTTCTCTGTAATAATCTTGTTAATTAATTTGACTTGTCACAATCCAAATGGTAAAGTCAGTATGATGGTTCTTAACGTAAAATATAACAATTAGTCTATCAAAATCTTTTAAAGGCAATAGTCTGATTGATTTATCCTTTTTGGACCCATGTTCTTATCATCATCTTTTCTCTAATCTGCTTTATTTATGTAGTCAATAAAAATGAAACAGCTACTTCATGTCCATCACTCTGTAGATACCACATTGAACAATTGAACAAGACAGCATAGTCCCTTCCTCCACAGATTTTTTTGTCAGTTATCCTTTTTTTTTATTAGTTGTGTAAAACATTACAAAGCTCTTGACATATCATATTTCATACATTTGATTCAAGTGGGTTAGGAACTCCCATTTTTACCCCGTATACAGATTGCAGAATCACATCAGTTACACATCCACGTTTTTACATACTGCTATACTAGTGTCTGTTGTATTCTGCTGCCTTTCCTATCCTCCACTATCCCCCCTTCCCTCCCCTCCCCTCCCATCTTCTCTCTACCCCATCTACTGTAATTCATTTCTCTCTCTTGGTTTTCCTCCACAGATTTTGCAGTCTCGCATACTTACTTTACTCCTGCTTCATAATTATTTCCAAAAAGGTACAAAAACCAGCATCAAGTTCTTCAGTCTATGGATTCTAGAATCCACTAGTTATTTTGGAGCAGGCTCTGAGAATTTACTGCCCCATACCTATTCCTTGTCTCTGATTTTGTTCTGGGTGATCTCCTATCTAGCTCTGAGGAAAGAATGCATGACGATATCTAAACCAATGGTGATCCTCTTTTTCCCTAATATTGCAGCTGTTTCTGTAGCCAGAACAGTCATATGACCCAGTTCTGGGCAAAGAGAAAGGCCAACTTGAAGACTTCTAGAACTTTTCTTTCCGAGTAACAGGGAACAGACACGGCAGTCACTGACTGCTGCTTTCTCACTTTCTTCCCCTCTTGCCGTGTGACAATGACCATAACCAACATCATCGATCATGCACCTCTGAATTTTATCCACTCTCTACCTATTTAAGCCACTAGAATATGGTCTTCTGTGATTCTCATGCAAAAGCATTTCTAAATCATATTTAATTTTGAGTACAGATCTTACTGCCGGAATGACTCAAAAATATAAAAAAAATAAAGAGAAAGCTTAGAAATAGTCCCTGCCAATGCCATGCTGAGAGATGGCAATGGAAAGAAACCTTATCTTTTAGAAAGGACCTTAGATCAGAAGGGATTGGAACTTCTCTGGCTCTCTTTTACCATGTTTGTGGCAGAACAAAGGCTTCATTTTTACTGAAAGCTGCTTCATCAGGAAATTTATTAGTATATTAAGCTTTAAAATAGAGATATCAAAGAATGATTGGAATATTAGGTGTGGTACTGAGTGAAAATGTCTATAACTGCACCCATACTTGGACTGCAAATTGGACAACCCATATTACTTACACACACACACACACACACACACACATACACACATCAATCAGTATATATACCAATATGTGTATTGGGGTGTGTGTGTGTATAATCATAAATCAAATTTGAACAATTCTAATTCTAATTTGAATAGTTCAGAACAGTAAATAATGAATATCCTGCCTACTATAGAAAGCAGAACCATTCACAATCCTGCACCATGAAGAGGGTGCCCAACCTATGAGCCCAAACAACTACTCACTCAGCCTTGAGTTATTGCTCTCATGCTACAATATGTGATATTTTCTCTTACATATCTATTTGCTCCCAAGTCCTAAAGTACATAGAACTATGGCTTATAATAGTATAAACTTCCTGGGCAAACAGAACGGAAGATGAGGAAATTTCCCTCGTACCAAAGACAATTGTGGTAAGACGTAATGTCCAAAGAATGAACCCAACCACATCTAACTCATGTGCACACTGGGACAGGAGGCCCCTGTGAAGAGGCAGGTTGGAGCAACAGTCCCCTCAAGGTGGTCATCAAATATCCCCAAGCCAAACAGGAAGGGCTCCTCAGACTTTGGGGAGATCTGTGCTGGCACCACCTGCCAGATGGGGTATATAATTAGGCTCACCTCCCAGGAAGGAAGCACAGCAGGAACTGGGCAGAACTCTGGGCTTCTAGCTACCAGTGGTGCCTCAGGCAGGGTATGGATTTAGGGCAATTAAGAAACTAGCTAATATATCTTTTTTCTTAATCTGTTAGCTCATTCTTAAGGAATGAAAGCCATTTTCCCTTGTTTCAGGAGTGTAGCTAGTCTCCTTTGCTTTAAATCCAAAAGTCCATTAAGCCCTTGAGAGAGCTTGAGTACTTGCAAATAACAACCATTTTGTGATAGAAAACCAAAAAATGAGAAATTGTTTGCCTGGGGTCAGTAGCCTTTGTTTGGCCCTGAAGTCAAAAGAGATTGCTGTCTGAGAAGCAGGTAGGAATCTGCATGGCCTAGACCTGAAGAAGGGGACAGGGTTAAGGAGTAGTTGTGGTTTGGATGTGAGATCCCTCACATGTGAAGTTTGGGCCTTCCCTGGATCTACGTAGCTCACAGTAGCTAGGCATACCATTGAGAGACTGGAGCTTCATGTGTCTGGCAGGGCCCTGGCAAGGAGAAGTGATGAAGACCAGCCTGAACAGAGCCAAGCCTGGGGCAAGGGGCAGGGGGCAGACTCCCAAATTATCACTACTGGATAGCTAGGGAAACTTGACAAGAGGTATTTAAAGACAGATTGATTCAACAACATTCACCCATTCCCAACACTCTGACCAAGAGCCTGATCCATACCAGGCACCTTGCTAATTTCTGAAGATACAAGGATGAAGATTATGCATGGACCCTGCCCTTGTGGAATTGATAGTCTGATGGCCTATGGCGTGTAGAAATGGACAGCTGGAAGAAAAATGGGAACAAGTAAGAAAAAGAAGAAAAGTGCTAAACAAGGACTTCAAAAATAGCCTCTGTCACAGAGAATAGCAAAGGTCACTGACCTTAAAGTGGTGAGGAAGGGCCTCTCCATGGAAGGAGTCCATAGTAGGACTCTCCAAGAAGCCAACAGACATGCCAAAGCCCAGAGGATGAACAGAGCTTGGCAGAGAGTGAGAATTAAGCAAAGACCAGGATAACTGGAGTTGAGTAAAAGGAAAAGTAGCAGAGGGAGGAAGGGGAAAGCCAAGGTAGATCAGATAAAGCAGGACTTGTAAAGCCACAGTAAGAAGTTCATAAAAATAAAACTGTAGCATGTGACATAAAGGTCATGGAGGGATATGCATAGCCTTTACTTTGTAAGATTAGATAAGGAGGAATCAGGAAACAGAAGCCCAGGTGCTTCTTCATCAATCTGGAAGGAGAAGTGGATAGTGATTCAGGGGCCTACCTAGGGTCAGCCCTGGGGCAACTGGCAACAGAGAATATAGGTAGAAAGGAAGTACATTTGGTGAGCAACCCTTTATCCAGCACTTAGCATGTGCCAAGCACTATTATAAGTACTTTATAGGCATCATTTCAAGTAAGCCTGTGTCAGCCAGGAGCACGCAGAAAAACAGAGCCCATGCCAAGCAGTTCAGCTGAGGGATTCTAATCAGAGAACCATTGGAAAAGGTCATGGAAGAGATGAAAGGACACAAGGGGACCATGAGGCAACCCAGAGATAGCAACAACCCGAGATCACTCCCCCCCCCCCCCGTCGGGTTACAATGACAAAGCCAAGTGGGACAAAGGACAGGGAACTGTCCAGGAGGAACCTAAACCACAAAGTCATGTCCTGAAAAGAGGGGTCTACCCTCTTTCTGCCCTCCTTCTACTGATCCACCCTTCCTATTGATCAAAACAAGCATCAAGGGAGCCTGAGGCATGAGTTTATAGGATCACCCCCGCCCCCAAACATACTGTAGAGTAGGGAAGATTGGAGAGTGGGTCAGGAGGCAAAGAGGCAAATGCAGAACAATCCTTCCAACAGCCCTATGGATTTCCAACTATTGGTACTCCCAGTTTTCAGATTGGGGAACTGAGGAACCTGGAACGTTCCCGTGAATCTAGCAAGTGGCAGAATGCCAGTCTGAATTCAAATCAATGTGATTGTGGAACACAAGCTCATAGTGATATGTCATTTGGCCAGCCTACGAGGGAGCCTACTAGTTAGGGCTGAGCTGGAAGATCCTAAACCTAAAGAAACAGACCACACTGCGAAGACTCATTCTCCTGAGGAGCTGAGGGCACTAACATACAGAGGACAGTGGCTCAAGAACTGAGCTACTAGCAGCCAGTCCTCCTAGCAGAATGCCTGCGAACTCTGTGAAGGCTATGCCTCCAGCTCACCTGTTTCCAATCCCAGGACTGCTTCTGGCTAACCAGAAGGAGAAGATATTTAATCTGAGTCCCAGTGTTCTCATTCTGAAAATAGATTTGCTAATATCCATTTACTTATTGGGTTATTTTGAGATAAAAGAGAATAACCTACATCAAATAATTAGCACAGTACCTGCACATGGTAAGGTTTGCTAAATGATAGCTATTACTGTCACTGCTGTTAGAATTTGCTATGGATGTTGCCATAGTGTTTTTGGCAGCCCTCAGGGCTAGGCTGCCAAGACCCTGTGCTTGGAAAACTCACTTCTTGTAGAAACTTTGGGGGGAAAAATGAGAATCCTATTCTTTTGAGTTTGAATCCTGGCAAACATTTTATCCTAAAACCATTGAAACTCTTCAAACTCACACAAACCCTTAAGGGAGTTTCTGGGAAGCACATCTGTAGATCAGTTAGGATGGGCTAGGTATTGAATCAGTAACAAACATCTCTGAGTTTTAAGAAAACAAAGTTTATTTCTTGCAGATGCTATGGGTTAATGACAGATTATTGGTTTTTTTAATATTTATTTCTTTTAGTTGTACCTTTGTTTTTATTTATTTATTTTTATGTGGTGCTGAGGATCAAACCCAGGACCTTGCACACGCTAGGCGACCTCTACCGCTGAGCCACAACCCCAGAGCCGACATTATAGCGGCTCTGTCCATGAAGGTCATTGAGGGACCCAGACTGAAAGAAGCAACATGTTGATATGTCCTCTGTGGTTGCCAAGGCTGTGAAAAGGGAATATAGTAAACCTTGCACTTGCTCTTAATCTACATATCACTTCCACTCACATTTCACCGGCTAAAGTAATCATGTAAAGCAAGTGGGTAAGGAATTGTAATCCTACCATTCTGTATCCTGTCTACAATTCAAAATAAAATAAGTAAACATTTATGAACAGCACTTATAACTATCAGAACAACCTCAGGGACACTTTCAGGAATGCTGAGGGAAAGCAAAGGCCCTAATCTGAAAGGAAAAGATTTAGGAATTTCTATCAAGCCAGGCTACTCTGTATGATATCATGAGAGTTTTCTTCATTGTGCTCAGGAGGATTGCAGCACTGAAGACAGCGTGTCACTTAGCAAGACCTTTTGTTCCTAAATATTGCTTACGACCACATCCCTGAAAATCACCATGGGTTCTTGGAAGATATCATCTAAGATGGTTGGTGGAGCTGAGATGCTGACACAAATGGTACAGAAAACAACTCAGTGAGACCCTTGTCTTCTGGAAGAGGAACCCTAACATAACCCTAACCCTAACTTCTAACCCTAGAAGTCAGTGGCAAGAACTTTCCTACTGTTGTATAAGCTGATGTGAAATCATTGGGTATTGACATCTTACTGAGCGAGTCCAAGCTCTGAGTATCAGGGGCCAGGCCTTTCCTTGACTTTCACGATCCATGCCCTCCTGCGTTTCTTTCTACCCACCTAGATGTCTTGTTTTCTTGGCATCTTTTACTGGATCCAGGTCCTCCTTCATTCTCACCCTATTCTCTCTCCCTAGCACACGGGAAACTCAGGAAATTTTCCCATATCCCTTCTGGATCTTTTCCCACATTCAATCCAGAATAACTCAGCAATTTTACCTTATAAATCACTCTAAGCCCTGCATCCACTCATTTCCCTCTCCACCTGCACTCTTATCCAAACTGCCATCTTTCCCAGGAGGCAAAATGCTTACTCTGTGTGCACCTCATGTCTAGTTCTGACACCCACCATCCTTCCACACATGCCCTACCGCTTGTCAGCTGGCACAGTTGAAAATGCAGCATGGATCATGCCAAACACCCCCACCTCTCTTCCTCCTCCCCACTCCAACTGATTAAAATCCTTACAATTGCTCCTTACAGATTTTAGGACAAATTCTGAAGTCTTAAACATGGTCTCTAATGGCTAGCACAGTCTGCTCTTGCCAATGTCTCCACCCTCATCTCCTTCTATGCACCCTTTCTCTGACTTTAGCCACTCTACCTTGCTTTCAGTTCCTCAGGAAACAGAAGTCTGTTCTTCCCTTGCACAGGCTGCTTGCTTTGCTTACAAGGGTCTCCCTGACTATCTCCCTTCTTGTCTCCAATCCATGCTTTCAAACACCGCTCAAATCTCACTTCCTCCTGAAAACCTCTGTTGACTCTTCAATCGAAGTTGGGGCCAAAGTCATGAGCTTCTCTCTCATAGAATTTATCACAGTTACCATTAAAGCTCTTGGTTGTAGAATTAATCATTCTGTAGCAGTGTCCACTTTATGCTTTGAATATAGCCCTTGCTGCTTTGCCACTGCAACTTATTTTTTAAATGGACATGTTTCTTTCTCTTCCTCTCTCCCTAATTCTTCCTAATCTTCCTTCCCCATCCTAGGCAAAGTTATCTGTCCCTAAGTACACACTCATCATAGAAATGAAGTGATTCAGACTTTGGGGATGGTATTAAAAGATCTCAGAAATGACTATCTCCCAAATTAACAAGTGAATTATAACCCCAACAGAGATCATGTGGAATGTAGCCTTTGAGTCACCTCTTTAAGAGCCCCCTGTTCCGGTTGATGGACAGAATCACAGCCTTTGGGACAGGAGTCCCCTGTGTTCTCCTTCACTAGAAAAGCAATTTCCTTTTTCACTTTTCTCAAAACCGTGTCCTTGGTATTGAATTGGCATCAGGAACAAGGACCAAGGTTTTGGCAACAATTCGACAACTCTCCCTCTTAAATGTCGTTCTTGACTTCCCCCATTCCCTTCCCCTGCATGCCTAGCATGGAATCATGCCTTGATCAATAACAAAACAGATGTTCAATATCTGTTTGTCAAATGTCTAAAATACAACTACATAATGAAGAAGAATATGGAAGGCATTTGCAACTGCCAACTTGCCTGAGCAAGGGTAGCTCTGGGAAGTATTCAAGGAGGGATATGTAAATCATAGAATTGGGGGACTCAGGACCTTGTGAATCTTGGGGTGGTCATATACCCAAGCCTGACAAAGGAAGGCATCAGGTTTCCCAGGTGTCCTCTACTCCCATCCACTCCCTGGGTCAGAATCAAGGGGACAGCATTAACTGTGAAGGAGAATAGCAGCCCAGATCTCTGATGATGGCCAGCAATACATGGTGGGGATGCACTCTGTGTGACTGCCCCCATGGAGAAGAATGCCACAGTGTCAACTGGGCAGCACAGAAGCTGGGGGAAGCACACATGTGCCCACATACTTGAAGGAAGGAATTTGAAAACACTTGAAAGAAAGAGCTGGATATGCCTGGGGACAGGCTTTTTTTAAAAAAAACCTTTCCTCCCTCAGGATCAGGCTCTTTTTAAAAGGAAATAATAATCTAAGACAGTCTCAGCAATGCCAAGGTGCTAAGCAACTCAGTGAGACCCTGTCTCTAAATAAAATACAAAATAGGGCTGGGATGTGGCTCAGTGGCTGAGTGCCCCTGAGTTCAATCCCTGGTAGGAAAAAAGAAAGAAAGAGGGAGAGAGGGAGAGAGGGAGAGGGAGAGGGAGAGGGAGAGGGAGAGGGAGAGGAAGGGAGGAAATATTCTAAATGCAAAGTAACCTAGAACCTCAGTCATTCATCATTCAGTCTAATTAGGAGAAAGATTAATCTAAATTCAACTAAGGCTCACTTCTAGTAATTTCATTACTTTCAAGGGCATATAGAGGCTCAAAGATATTCTTTTAGAAAATGTATTCTCTTGAGTGTTCTAAACGCATTCTGTGTAACTGCCTTTGGCTTTTAACATACAAATTTCCCCAAAGAAAATATCTCCAAAGTAAAAATTTTTATCAACCCAGTTTCCAATTATCTAAATTGTCTGATATAAAACAAAACCTGAATATAAAGTCAAAACTCAGTTGACTGAGGTTTAACCTTGTCTATTCTAGCAGGCATTCATCATCATCCTACAGAGATAATCTCCACCTGAAAGTAAGTATGAGAGAACAGGCTCTCCATAACCCAGACCCTGGGGTGCGATTTCTTCTCTAGCTTCCTCCTGCACACCACTTGTTGGATGGATTGTGGAGCTTGATCCCTCGCTGTGTTAGGATGAATGACACATGCATTGCATTCCCACTGCACATCTAAGGTGCACTGTGAGATGGTAAAACATTGTAGTTAATTTTTTCCAGAGGCTCTCAGTTTTGGCCAATGTTCCTACTTCATCTCTAAAACCACTGGATACACATAAATTACACACACGAATTAGAGAATTCCTAGTAACCACTATAGGCAATGGAGGTGTTAAGTAAACATTAATATCAGTAATGTTGATTTTTCTCTAGGTGAGTTATAGGTGACATCCTTAGAAAATAGTCCATCTAAATTTCTAGGTCACCTGCTCATTAGCTGTTGAATAAACACAATCTAGACAAAGAGTAAATTATATCTAAAGCCCCATAAAGGGATTAAATCCTGGAATGCATGAAACTTTAACCTCCCAGAGATAAGGTTTAGTTGAATTTCAGCTTTACAGAGTTGTGACATGCCTAATGTACCCAGAGTAAATTTATTTTTATAGTGATAAAGGCTAGAAAAATAAAGTTACTTTGTTGATTAGTAGCCTCATTTTTTTTTTAACTACAGTAACTCTTAGCCAAATTCTAATTAAGCAGAGCTGGGATCTGGCTCCCCTCTGCATATGACCTGTAAATTCTCTTATTCACAAAACCAGAGGTAGCATGTCTAGGAATCCAGTTAATAATTAGGCATGTGCTTCAAGTTTACAACATGGGTACTGTTCAGACACATCCAAATGATAATTATTCTGAACCACTAATTACAGCTCGACAAACTGCATCATCCACAAATGTGAAGGGTCTTGTAATGCTGTATGTAAACTCGATTCATGGTTTTCATTTCTCTGTGCCCCATTTTTCTCATCTATAAAACAAAGTTAATAACAGTACCTATTTTATAGTGTTATAAGGATTAAAAGTTAAGATATGTAAGGCACTGAGAGGGTGCCTGTCACATGGTAGATATTCTGTGATACTTGCGATTAGCATAAGAGTTCTTAGAATAATGTCTAGGAGGAAGGTTTTATTTGATCCAGATATTAGTACCATTTCATGGAAAATTGATAAAAGTGGTATTTTTGAATCATAGTATTCCCTAGCTTTAACCCCAACATTTTTCTTTCCAATTATAAACTTGCATAGAATTTTTCTTTGATAACTACACTATTGACTAAGTCAGTAAAGCCGGTAAAGCAGTAGTTCCTAACTTTCTGGCCTCAAAGAATGTGATCTGATGAAACTCCAGAATTTTTCCCAGGAAAATCACAGTTTAGGGCTGGTGTTCACAGTTTAGGTCTGGTGTCCTTTACCCACAGTGAGATGATCTGTGGCTACCTGGGGCCAGGCTGAGAAATAGTTCTGGGAGTCCCAGCACTGGTTTTAAAAGATTGAAAAAATTTTTAACCCTTTCTTCTGGTGTCCTGATATCTTTGTACACCAGAGGCAGTGCCTTTTGGCATCTTCAGCTTAGCTCCTAACAGTTCAGACCCCTTATCATGCAACTGCATAAATGCTTGTACATAAAGAATCTCTTTAATATACTTAACCCCTGACAGACCAACTTCAGTGTCAAGATTGTATAATAATCTGGGCTGCACGGAAGGAGGCAGCAGATGACCATGACCCTGGCCCACCGTGTGGTAGGAACAGAGTGACCCTCATGCTTGGTAGGAGCTGTGCCCCATCTACCAATATGTGGGGTGGCTTCCCCTGCAGCTTTCCAGCTAGTGACAACAGCCAGAACCTACAAGACCATCATCCAGGTTCCTGTAGGCAAAGTACTGGTAGCCTGCAGGGACATTACAAGATTATAAGGTAGAAACTGTAATACCTGGAATCCACACTGCTAGAGAGAAAGACACATGGACAATATGAAGAAACAAGGGGAGAAAGTGCCCAAAACAACCCAAGCTGATACAATAATTCCATTGGCAGCACAGTAGATGAAATGTCAGAGAAGTTCAGAATGTACATAATTAAAATAATATGCAAGGGGCTGGGGTTGTGGCTCAGCAGTACAGTAATTGCCTTTCACGTGTGAGGCATTGGGTTCAATCCTCAGCACCACATAAAAATAAAATAAAGGTATTGTGTCCATCTATAACTAACACACACACACACACACACACACACACACACACACATATATATATATATATATATATATTAATGATATGCAAAGCAAAGAATGAATTAAGAGAGCAAATACTGGCAAAAATCGACTGCTCCAACAAAGAGATAAGAGAGGATATACAGTTAGCAAAAGAATATGTCAAGAAAGATATAGACTTTGAAAAATAAAACAGAAATCCTTGAAATGAATGAAACAATAAACCAAATAAAAAAATTCAATAGAAAATATCAACCACAGACTAGATCACTTGGAACACAGAACTTCAGGCAATGAAGACAAAATATATAATCTTGAAAAAAAAGTTGATCATATAGTGAAGATGGTAAGAAACCACAAACAGAAGGTCCAAGAATTATGGGACAACATGAAAAGACCAAATCTAAGAATTATCAAGATAGAGGAAGGCACAAGACAAAAGGAATGCATAATCTCTTCAATGAAATAATATCAGGAAATTCCCAAACATGAAGAATGAATTGTAAAATCAAATACAAGAGGCTTATAGAACACCAAATGTACAAAATTACAACAGATCTACACCAAGGTACATTATAATGAAAATGCCTAGCGTACAGAATAAGGATAGAATTTTAAAGGCCACAAGAGAAAAATTTCAGATTACATATAGGGGGAAACCAATTCAGATTGCAGCAGATTTCTCAACCCAGACCATCAAAGCCAAGAGATCCTAGAACAACATATACCAAGCTCTGAAAGTAAAAGCATGCCAACCCAGAATCTTATATCCAACAAAATTTAGCTTCAGATTTGATGATAAAATAAAAACCTTCCATGACAAACAAAAATTAAAAGAATTTACAATGAGAAAGCCTGCACTAAAGAATAGTCTCAGTAAAATATTCCATGAGGAGGAAATGAAAAACAACAATGAAAATCAGCAAAGGGAGGAACTGCACCAAAGGAAAATCCTCTCAAAGGAGAAACCAACTCAAGTTAAGAACCAAAAATAAACCAAAATGACCAGGAATACCAACTGTGTCTCAATTATAATCCTGAATGTCAGTGGCCTAAACTCATCAATTAAACAACATAGACTGGCAGATCGGATTTTTTTTTAAATCCAACAATATGCTGCCTTCAAAAGACTCAAGTTATAGGAAGACATCCACAGACTGAAGGTGAAAGGATGGGGAAAAACATACCACTCATATGGGCCATGAAAACAAGGAGGGGTTTCCATTCTAATATCAGATAAAGTGGACTTCAAATCAAAGTGAGTCAGAAGAGATAAAGAAGGACATTTCATACTGCTTAAGGGAACCATACATCAACGAGACATAACAATCATAAATATCTATACCCCAAACAATGGAGAATCTACATATATCAAACAAAACCTCAATTTCAAGAAGCAAATAGATCACAACACAATAATACTGGGTGACTTTAACACACCTCTCACCACTGTATAGATCTTCCAAACAAAAACTAAACAAAGAAACTAAAGAACTCAATAATACAATCAATGATTTAGACTTAACAGACTTAACAGTATTTCATCCATCATCAAGCAAATACACCTTCTTCTCAGCAGCACATGCATCCTTCTCTAAATTAGACCATGTATTATGTCACAAAGCAACTCTCAGCAAATACAAAAAAATAGAGATACTACCCTGTATTCTATCAGATAAGAATGGAATGAAACTAAAAATCAATGATAAAATAAAAAAGAAG
Organism: Callospermophilus lateralis; assembly: GCF_048772815.1. NCBI lineage: Eukaryota > Metazoa > Chordata > Mammalia > Rodentia > Sciuridae > Callospermophilus > Callospermophilus lateralis. The sequence goes on from NC_135319.1 coordinate 77,138,948, forward strand.
CTACTCCAACACCTGGAGTCTAAATAATATGATATTAAATGAGCAGTGGATATCAGAAGACATCAGGAAGGAGATAAAAAAATTCTTAGAGGTAAATGAGAACATTGATGCAACATATCAAAATTTCTGGGACACTATGAAGGCAGTACTAAGAGGAAAGTTCATTGCATCGAGTTCATTCCTTAAAAGAAGAAAAAGTCAACAAATAAATGATCTAACATTACATCTCCAAGTCCTAGAAAAAGAATAAATCAACACCAAAAGTAGTAGAAGACAGGAAATAATTAATATCAGAGCCAAAATTAATGAAATTGTGACAAAAAAATCAAAAAATTGACAAAACAAAAAGTTGGTTCTTTGAAAAAATAAATAAAATTATTTATATGACAAACTCATAGCCACACTAATGAAGAGAAGAAGAGAGAAAATGCAAATAACTAAAATTTGTGAAGAAAAAGGAAATATCACAACAGACGCTTAGAAACTATTTGAAAAATTTATACTCCATTAAAAAATAGAAAATCTTGATGACACCCACAAATTTCTAGAAACATATGATCTACCCAATCCGAATCAGGAGAACATATACAATTTAAACAGATCAGTTTTAAGCAAGGAAATAGAAGATGCCATCAAAAGCCAACCAACCAAGCAAAGCCCAGGACTGAATAAGATTCTCAGCTGTGTTCTACAGGACTTTAAAAAAGAACTAATACCAATACTCCTCAAATTATTTCATGAAATATAAAAGGAGGGAACCCTTCCAAATTCATTCTATCAGGCTAGCATCACCCTGATACCAAAACCAGACAAAGACACATCAAGGAAAGAAAACTTCAGACGAATATCTGTAATGAAAATAGATGCAAAAGTTCTCAATAAAATCCTGGCCAATTGCATATAAAAACATGTTAAAAAATAGTGCACCACGATCAAGTGGGGTTTATGCCAGGATGCAAGGTTGGTTCAACAAACAGAAATCAATAAATGTAATACACATCACATTGATGGACTTAAAGACAAGAATCATTATCTCAATAGATGCTGAAAAAGCATTCTATAAAATATAGCACCTCTTCATATTCAAAACACTAGAAAATTAGGAATAGTAGGATCATACTTCAACATTTTGAGAACTATCTATGCTAAGCCCAAGGCCAATATCATTCTAAATGGAGAAAAATTGGAAGCATTCCCTCTGGAAACTGGAACAAGACAGGGATGCCCTCTTTCACCACTTCTATTCAACATAGTCCTTGAAATTCTAGCCAGAGAAATCAAGACAGACAAAAGAAATTAAAGGGATATGCATAGAAAAAGAAGAATTCAAACTATTATCATTTGCCAATTATATGATTCTATATTTAGAAGATCCAAAAAATTCCACCAGAAAACTTCTAGAACTAATAAATGAATCCAGCAATGTAGCAGGATATAAAATCAATACCCATAAATCAAATGCATTTCTATACATGTGATGAGTTCACTGAAAGAGAAATTAGAAAAACTATCCCATTCAAAATAGCCTCAAAAAATATAAAATATAAAATACTTACAAAAGAGGTGAAATACCTCTACAATGAAAACTACAGAACACTAAAGAAGGAAATTGAAGAAGACCTTAGAAGATGGAAAGATCTCCCATGCTCTTGGATAGGCAGAGTTAATATTGTCAAAATGGCCATACTTCCAAAACTGTTATACATATTTAACACAATTCCTATTTAAATCCCAAAGACATTCTTCATAGAACTAGAAAAAGCAATCATGAAATTCATCTAGAAAAATAAGAGATCAAAACAATCCTTAGCAAGAAGAGTAAAGCAGAAGGCATCACAATACCAGACCTTAAATTATACTATAGAGCAATAGTAACAAAAACAGCATGGTATTGGCACCAAAATAGACATGTAGACTAGTGGTACAGAATAGATAACACAGAGACCAACTCCCATGAATACAGTTATCTCATAGTAGACAAATGCACCAAAAACTTACATTGGATTAATGATAGCCTCTTCAATAAATGGTGCTGGGAGAACTGGAAATCCATATGTAGCACATCTTAAACCTCTATCTCTCACCATACACAAAACTCAAAGTAGATCAAGGACCTAGGAATTAGACCAGAGACCTTGCACCTAATAGAAGAAAAAGTAGGCCCAAATCTTCATCATGTCGAATTAGGTCCCAACTTCCTTAACAAGACTCCTAAAGCACAAGAAATAAAATCAAGAATCAATAAATGGGGTGGATTCAAATTTAAAAAAGCTTCTTCTCAGCAAATGAAACAACCATTGAGGTGAAGAGAGAGCCTACAGTATGGGAGCAGATTTTTACCACACACACATCAGATAGAGCAGTAATCTCCAGGATATTTAAAAAACTCAAAAGACTTAATACCAAGCAAACAATTCAATCAATAAATGGGCCAAGGAACTGAATAGACACTTCTCAGAAGATTTACAAGCAATCAACAAATATATAAAAAAAGTGTTCAACATTTTTAGTTATTAGATAAATGCAAATAAAACTACTCTAAGATTTCATCTCATGCCAGTCAGAATGGCAGTTATCAAAACACAAGCAATAATAAGTGTCGGAGAGGATGTGAGAAAATGTACACTCATAGATTGCTGGTGGGACTACAAATTAGTGCAACCATTTCGGAAAGCAGTGTGGAGATTCCTTAGAAAACTTGGAATGGAACCACTATTTGACCCAGCTATCCCACTCCTCAGTCTATACCGAGAAAGAACTTAAAATAAACATACTACAGTGACATGGCCACATTGATATTTATAGCAGTTGAATTCACAAAAGCTAAACTGTGAAACCAACCTAGATGCCCATCAATAGATGAATGGATAAAGAAACTGTGATATATATTCACAATGGAATATTACTCAGCATTAAAAGAGAATAAAATTATTGCATTTGCAGGTAAATGGATAGAATTGGAGAATATTATATTTATAAAAGTAAGTCAATCCCGAAAAACTAAAGCTGAATGCTTTCTCTGATTAGTGGATGCTGATCTATGATGGGAGGAGGGCATGGGAAGAATGGAGGAACTGGGATTGGGCAAAGGGGAAGATAGGGAGGGATTATGGGGGGAGGAAAAATGGTGGAGTGAGATGGACATCATTACCCTAGGTACATGTATGATTGCCAGAATGGTGCGTCTCTACACCATGTACAACAAGAAAATTAAAATGCTGCACTGCATTTGTGTACGATGAATTGAAATGCATTCTGCTGTCATGTACAACTAAGTAGAAGTAATAATAATAATAATAATAAAATATTGTATAATAATCCAGGAAAAAAACACTTAAAGGCCAGATTGTGTTACAACAAACCCCCTTTCTCTTAAACAGGTTTATCCCTATAGGTGGCCCATGCAGTTAAGATCTCTCTGCTCAATAGACTACCAATAATATCAATGCAGCACAGCCCATGTCTTAAAAAGCCAGTAGCATAAAAAAAAAGACAGATGAGAAAGGATCACCAAAACAGGGCTGACAGATGGGAACCTTTAAAACAGACAGAATTGCATGTACAAATTTCTCTTACTTTCTTTACCTATGACAGACCAACTCCACCTGCAAATTGTAGAATAACCCAGAAATCTATGTAAAAGTCAGATCATTACAGTAAAACTTTTCTTAGACACTTAGAGTTGGCCCCTTCTTCAGCCCCCTTTACCTCTGACAGGCCAACTCCAATTGCAAGATTGTATATAAAAGAAACAGAGAGAAACAACCAGAGAGGAGCCCCCAAACCATGGCCAACAGATAGGAACCCTTAAATTGACCAGCCAAGATCTTTCCTAAGAGTCTACTCATAGAATCAATGCAGTACTGGCCATGTCTTAAAAGGGGCAGTAGCAGATAAAAAGGGGCAGTACCAGGCAACCAGAGGGAATTCCCAAGCCCAAGGTCAACAAGCAGATGAGAACCTAGAACAGGTCAGAAGGGAGCATATATCCCCAGGTTCTCGAGTCCCACTTAACCATGACTCCTACACCACTGGCTCCAGAGATGTCCCCAGAAAGAGGAACTAGGTGTATCAAATCAAGGGTCTCGGCATGCACACCAAGGGACGTACCAAATGGCCAAGGATGTCTTGACTTTCCTGAGTTCAGTTTCCTTTTTCTCAAATAGAGCAACTGATGGAGCAACTTGTGTAGTTCAGGGAGAGAAGGCTGGAGTTCCCCAAAGCAAAAAGAGATTTGGAATCTTCTGGGATGGTCCCTCAGTGCCTCCCTTGACTCACAAGATCAGCTCTTCTTGTTTCATCCAAGGCAAACTCACACCATCTCCCAGTTTCTCCAGCGGTTGGCTCTCATTAACTCCCCAGCCACCTTGTGTCCTCAGCCTGGAAGTGGAGGTCACTGGAGTGCCAGATCTGCCCAAGAAAGCTGAGCAGGGACTGCTCTTGGGTCCCATCTGGGTCACCAAATTTGTTGCTGAAAGCTCTGTTTTAGTCCCCGATGCCAATCCAATAATGAGGACACAATTTTGAGAAAAGGGGAAAAGATGGTTTGTTGCTTTGCTAGCAAAGGAGAAACACAGGGAACTCCTGTCCCAAAGGCTGTGATTCTTCCCATCAGCAGAAACAGCGGGCATTTAAAGAGATGATTCAGAGAAAATGAAATTAGGAAGGAGAAGACCAGGGAAAAGATCAGAGAGGAGAAGGATAGGGAAAAGATCAGGGAAGAGAAAATCAGGGAGAGGAAGGTTGGGGGAAAAAATGTAAGTTTTCAAAGCCACAAAGGATATACTCAAAGCATCAAGAGAACCCCTGTGATAGAATCAGTGTTTGAATACATGACTTGGGAGAGAGCCACATTTGGACCTCATTCTTCTTCTTCTTCCTTTTTTTTTTTTTTTTTTTTTTGATACCAGGATTGAACTCAGGGGCACTTGACTACTGAGCCACATCCCCAGCCCTATTCTGTATTTTATCCTTTCAGGATCTCACTGAGTTGCTTAGTGCCTCACTTTTTTGAACTCGGATCCTCCTGCCTCAGCTTCCCAAGCTGCTGGGATTACAGACATGCTCTGCGGCACCTGGCTGGATCTTGTTCTTTAACAATGTCTAAAGCAAGATGAGGCAGAAACACACATTTACACATTGTAAGGGAAGAATTAATTATTACTGAGTTAAGTACTTCTGCTCTGGTTGTGGGAGCGGGGCGCATGAGGCAGTGGGGATAAAACTCATGCCTTGTATGTGCTAAGTAAGTGACCTGCCACTAAGCTACATTCCCCCACTCTGCTTCTGCTGTGGTTTGAATGGAATCCCCCTGGGCTTATGCAGGAGTTTAGTCTTCCAAGTCATATGTTCATTGAATTAAAAGGGTGAAAACTTGATCCAACCATGGTATTTAAAGGCAGAACATTTGGGAGTGATCAGAATTAGACAAAATCAGCATCACAGCCCCCGGACTGAACTGTAGATAATTAGGCCCCTTTTCTTTATAACATAATCCTGCCTTATGTATTTTGTTATAGTGATAGAAAACTGACTACTATGTACTTCCAACAAAGGGGTTTGAGGATGATGAAGATAATGGAGGAGGAAGATGAAGAGGATACAAAGAAAAGGACAAAGGTTGGTAAAACAAAGATACAGTTTTACCTCAAGTGAACCAAGTATGCAGTAGTGCTTTGCCACTGTGGAGACTCTGAGGCCATTATTAGCAACGCTAGAGGCAGTTAGAGTAACTGATGGTATCTGAGGCCTTCTTTTAAACCTCAAACAGGTAAAATATTATCACTAAGGCTCTTCACGTCTGTTCAATGATTTGGACATAAAAGAAATGCTAATTATGGAAATGAGCCATGAATTCAGAGTGACCTCAGGAATAAAATGTTGATCTGATTGGTGTTATGTGGCTGGAAATTTATTGGAGTTTTTAAGATCATGTGAACTGATTTCCACCTTAAGTGCTCTACCTGAAGGAGCATTAAAGGCTCCTGATAAGGAATAATTTCAAAGAGCTAATAGCATAGGCCAAAAGATCAGTCAAGTGAATTTGAGGGATTGTGAAGAAAAAGGCCCGGTGAGGTGGCTGAGCGCAGCAGGGCCACGTGATGGGCTTGCTACTGCCAAGAGCTGCCACCTTGATTGGGCTCTCAGGCACCTCTGCTCATTCCTGTTTCCAGGGGTGACCAAGGAGGAAGAGTAATCCTACCACCAAGGAAGGTGGCAGAGTGAGGCCCAGGACCTAGTTTCATGCCCCTGATTTTGAGTAGCACCCCTTCCCAGAGCCACAAACTCTGACCTGCTCTCAGACCCACCTCCTCCTCTCCCTCAATCCCCTACCATTGCCTCCTCCCTCTCTGTCCTGGGCCCCAAGGCCAACAGACTGTTCCTGGGCCATTCCAAGTTCATCCCTGGCCCAGTGCCTCTATTTGATGGTCCCTCCTGCCAGGAACATTCCTTCTCTTAGATATTTGTGTGACCGATTCATTCTTATTTTTAGCTCTTAGATCCAGTGCAACTCTCTCTCCCCTGCCTTGTCCCTTTCTCCTAAATCACTCTATTTTATTTATAGCATTTAACACTATCTGAAAATAACCTGTTGATTTCTCTTCCGGTCCTTGCCTGTTGGAAGGTGAGCTCCGTGAGAACAGAAGCTTTCTGACGTCATTCCCTGTTAGAGACCTAGGCCAAGCAGAGGAAGCACTAGATACGCGTTTGTGCTTTTGTTAGCTGGAGGAATGAATGGTCACCATCACAGCTGCCATTTTTTGTGAGCAGGTAATCTGTGCCAGGCACAGGGCTATAGGTTTGTAATGAATGCTGTCTCACTGAGATCTTAGCAACCCTCCAAGGGAGGTATTTATTCATTATTCCTGTGTTGCTGATTAGGTTTCACAGAAAAGTTATGTAACTTTCCCAATGTCACAGTTAACAAGAAACCAAGACCTGACTTGAACCCAGGAGTGTCCGAGTCTAACACTCATGCTCTAAATCAGGAGTCGGCATATTTTTAGTAAAAATTTGGGCTTTGCAGGCCCTCTGGTCTCTGTCACAAACACTTGATCCTGTGACAGTGTGAAGGAGGCCAGAGGCAGTACATGAGAAAATTGCTGGGACTGTGTGCTAATAAAACTTTATTTTCCAAACAGGTGGTGGGCAGGAGTTGGCCTTGGGGACAGAGTCGGCCAATTCCTCCCTTCAGTTCTCATTCTATACATACTATCCCAGGAAGGGGTTAAAAGTGGAGAGGAATGGAAGTGTTTTTTTAAAAAAAAAAAAAACATTAAATGTGCCCTGCACATGGTGAACTGCCTTTGAATAGTTTACTATTAAGCTAAAGAGACAAAATAGAAGAGGGGGTTCTGATTGGAATTATGACTCCACTGATTCAATAACCTTTTGACCGAATTATAACCATCAGTTTGGACTTCAGTAGAGATTAATTCAACTAACTTATTCCATTTTAACCAAGGTTCCATTTATATTTAAAATTAAAAATTTATATTTAAAATTACACATGATTTCACCAGCCAATATCCTAATAAACCTGCTTAAACTCCATCCCAAGAAGGCCCCAAGTAGCATTGAAGGAGAAAGTACACGAAGTCACTGTGGGAAGCCCGGTGCTTCAGGCTCTCCTTCTCCAGAAAGCTCATGAGTTCTTGGCCAGAGGTGAGAGGCAGATCATGAATCAGGTCTGAGTCAGCCCAGAGAAATGGCTTGCAATGGAATTGGGAAGGTGAATGTTAATTGTGCTGTGTGTTGATTGAGAGTGACTCTTGAGACTGGGTATCAGCAGGAAAGCAGAAGACCACCTCCCCAGTCCCTTGGGTGTGGGCTGGGAGGCAAGAGCTGAACAGGGAGAAGGTGGGAGGCCAAGGGGCAAAGGAGATGGTTTTTAGAGTGCTTGGCTGTGTGTAAGCAATGGGCTAGTGTGGATGGGCCTCCTCTGGGAGGCCTCTATGCTTGGAGAGAGACACTGAATTTACTGTGTGTATGTGTATGGGGGGGCGGCGGTCACACGTGTGGTATGTAGCAGGATGTGCAGCAGGGGTTGGGGTCTTGAGTGGGTGTGGGAGGGGATCTGGATTGTGTGGTGTGTGTAACAATCAGTCTCTTCTTCTGCTCCATCTAGCTAAGAGGGAAAATTAGAAACTTCCTTTCCCCAGGTAGCCCTAGTAACTGGACACATATTAGAGAATAGAGAATATTCTCGTTGCTCTCTTACCCTGAAGGAAGGGTACCACTGGAAAGAGCCACCAAGATTATCTCTGCAAACTGCACGTGGTTCTTAAGTCTCATTTTTTTCAACTTCTGTAAATTTGCTAAATATGACCTTTAAACGTTTGAGCAGGAAGGCAGCCTGAGCATGGAAGAAATAGTATCTGTTGGTAACTCTAGAGATCCAGTACCTGTCCCAGCTCTAACATTAACTAGCATTGAGAACCTGGGTCGCTTCTCCGTCTCTTCCCCTTTCTGATCCTATTTCTTTTTTCTTTCTTTCTCCCTCAACCCTGTGCCCCTTTCACAGTATGGGAATCGAATCTAGGGCCTTACACATGCCAGGAAAATTCTGTACATTGAGGTACATCCTCAGCTTTTTGTTTTGTTTTGTTTGAGACAACATCTCACTAAGTGAGGTTGGCCTCAAACCTGAGATCCTCCAGCCTCAGCCTCCCAAGTTGCTAGATAGTCCAAGCATATGCCATGGTCCTGGCCTCAGCCTGTTTCTTTTTGAAAAAAGAAACTTTTTGTAGTCTGTTAGACATCTGTAATATGTAATAGGGTTGATAGATAATATTTAAGATGATGAACCTTATTAATCATGGATTTCTGTTAAACTCTTGGGTATCTAGCAGGACTGTGGTAGATACTGTGTGCTCTCTGTGTGTTCTCTGTGTTACTGGATTCTCACAACTGCCTAACCAGTTGAAAAGAGGTCATAAGATAGGCCCTTATGACCTCAGACTTCTCAGATAGGGTGGACAGCTGAAATTCAGGAGGGAGACACAAGCTTCCCCATGGAAATAGTTGGCAGAGCTGGGGTTGAAAACACAGCCTAATTTTTCAAGAATATAGTCTTCACATTCCTTGTGACCCTAGTCAAGTCTTGGCCTGAAAGGAAAAAAGCAGTTCAAACTCCACACCTTGGACTTCCCAGTTGGCTACAACATCCCCCACCTTGCCAGTTTATCAAATGCCTCCTCTTCTAGGGAGGCTCTGGCTGGCACAGCAGCTGCCGTGCACATCCAAGGCCTGGTTTTTGCCGGAGAGACACTTAGAGCCCAGGGGACATGATAAAACTCCTAGCCCAATCCTTGCCCTACAAGGAACAGCACTGATAATGCACATAGTAGGCGTTCCCTTGTCCTTGGCTTCTTTTTGTCTTCGTGGAACACAGCAAACAGACCCAAGGATAGGATTTGCAAGGCTCTGGTTGCTGAAGAATCCCTTTCATGGGTGGCCCACATCAACCATCTGACACAAAAGATTTGGGATCTCTCTCCAAAACAAACAGTAGGGGGGTTTTAAGAGGAGGTATCAGTGCCGATCTAGCCAGGAAGAGGGCAGGGGGCAGGCGGAATAAGATGGGTAGATGGGTAGAGATGGCAGAGCAAAGCTGGCAAGTTAACTGTTTTCATAGATTGTATTCCCTCAGCTGTGGGAGAAAAGAAGAAGGGGAAAAAGTGAGCACATTTAACATTAGTGAATCTCTAGTAGGATCTAGTTGCTTTCCTATACACTGAGCACTAGGTCTTGTCAATAATTTGTAAAGGTGATTTTTTTTTTTTTTTTTTTTTTTTTTGGCAGCGCTAGGGATAGAACCCAGGGCTTCACTCTCCTAGGCAAATGCTGTACCACTGAGCTACCCGCTCCCCCCGCCCCCCGCCACACACACATACTGATGTCTCACAGATGAGGAAACCAAAGTTACATGGCTAGTAAAAATCCAGAGGTTCTACTTGTTTTCAGTTCTACTCTTGGCCTGTGCCCTAATGTAGATTTTCATGGAAAAGATGGCATTTTCTCAATAAGATATATGTATGTAAACAGATATTTAAGCTGCAAAATTTAATACAGTGTCTAATACATAGTAGAAAGTTAATAAAATAGGAGGCATTAACAACTCTTAATGTGTTTTCTTAAACTGAGGTAGGTATCATCTGATTCCATAGTTCTTGACTAGAGGGTGATTTTTGCCATTTGGAACTGTCTGGATATATTTTTGGTTATCACAAGGGAGGGGACAGGTCCTATTGGCATCCAGTGGATATAGGCCAGGATACTGCTCAACATCCTACCATGCACAATATAGTCTCACAATAAAGAATTAATTACCTGTTCCTTAATATTCATAGTGCCAGAAGTTGAGAGATTCTGATCCAAATGCAACACATTCTACAAATGAAGAAACCCAGATCCAGACAAAGTGACTTGCCTGGGGCCTCACATCTGGATGATGGCACAGTCATGATGAGAAACATACCAAAGCCTTCTACAATGTGCTTGCCATGACTCAAGCTGCTAACAAGCCAGAGAGTTGCCTGCTAGAAGAGGAGTGAGCTCAGCAGGAAAGATCAGGCTACCATAAGGGCCCAGGCAAACCATGCACGATTATGTAAGTCTGAATGGATCAAGCCTGTGGCTCTCCTGTCCTGGACCAGCTCTGCATAAGCAGCCGTAGTAGGTTCCAGGGGATTAGGACACCAAGACTAGGGACATGGAGCTCTCACCTGGAGACCTTTGCTGCCTACAAGCTTCATCCTCCCCTCTTTCTTCTTCTTAGGGTTGCAAACCAAACAAATGTAGTCAATAAGTTTTAATAACTAAATTGGGAAGCTAAAATATGAACAATTATACATCATATTATGTCACAGTAAAAACTGCCAGAAATTCTCTGGCAGTTCTCTGGTTCTCTCTAAATGTATTAGTCATTTGCATTATCAGCATCACCAACAACCATTTTTGGCCTCATATGTGCAAAGGAATGGACCAGGTCCCAGGAAAGAGAGGGGCAGAGAGAGAAGACAGTATGTGCCAATACCATGCAGGAGGTGTGTCTGGCCTCACGAAGCTCTCAGTCTAAGCATGAGATATTTTCTTTGCAGTTACCATCACAGAGCAAAGCCAACATTGCAAATGTGGGCAAAATAAAACCTTCCTTGCAGATACATATCTAAACTTAGCAAGACTTGCTTATTTTAAACAACTTCTAACATAGAATCCTCCAACTATAGCTCAAGAACTTGGACTTCACCACTTAGATGACTGGATTGGCCTTGTCTGGTAGATGTTTTCTCTTATCCACCAAACATTGTGGGGGAATTCCAATGTCCTAGACCCTAACTTTTTTTTTTTTTTTTAAGACAAGGTTTCTCTACATTGCCCAGGCTCGATTCCAACTCTGGGCTCAACGGATCCTCCCACTTGAGCCTCCTGCATAGCTGGGACTACAAGCATGAGACACCACCCAACTCTTCCTGACAATATTGAAAGTACCAGAAGAGCCAGGTGTGTTCTGAGATGTCCTGTAACACAGCAGTTCCCATGACCCATGACCCTAAGATTCCCTAACCTAGGCAGATAGAAAGAGGACCCTACATCTTGGCTGCCCCAAGCCAGGGTATGGCATCTTTTACGGCAGTTTCTAAGCATCTAAGTGGAAGCTGGTGACCTGAGTTAACGCTACTCTGAAGATCAACTTTAATCTTGAAATAGCAATGAAAAATTAAACATCCTGATAACCCTGAGTACGAATGGCTTTTATTTCCATTGCAACTGCTTTCTGAGATGGATAATTCCTTTTAGATTTTCATTACTCTGGCCCAGAAAGCAGATACTTGAGACATTAAACATACAGGAGCCTGTAACACCAAGAGAACAATAGATTCTATTTAAGGACTTGGCTGCCACAGTTAGCTATGTATCTTAGGGAAATGAGTAGAATTTGAATCTATCAGCCTTACGACTACTGAGTGGGAAATTAGAAACTATGAAAGACATCGAAAAGGCAAGTTGGATTTGGACATGGGGGTTAGCCTCAGTGATAAGCTGATTGTTAGCCAAGACTGTTCATACTCTGAGCTATCTCAATGCAATAAAGAAGGGAGACCAACTTTGAAATTCAGCCCATTGTATTAAACTAAACATAAATTGTCAATTGGCAAACACCATCACTTGATAAAAGAAAGAAGTGCTTTAACATCCCAAAAAGCAGAAAAGATAGAACCTTGAAACAAAGGGAAGTTCCTCAAATTGATTATGTATAGCTGTCTTAAAAACTTGCAACTTGCTAGAGTAGAGGTGCACACTTATAATCCCAGCAGCTAGGGAGGCTGAGGTAGGAAGATCAGAGGTTCAAAGCCAATCTCAGCAATTTAGAGAAACCCTGTCTCAAAATTAAAAAAATTTAAAAGGGCTGGGCTCAGTGGTTAAGTATTCCTGGGTTCAATCCCTGGTACCAAAAGAAAAAAAAAAAAAAACTGGCAACTTTATCCTTAGATCTTATGTCACCCTAAACTGGAAAAACACTCGACAGACTAGCAGCCATGCCATCTAAAATGTTGTACCAGGAGTGTTGAGGAACCACTGGGGCTGGCTGGAGAATAATTAGGTTTGAGACCCAGTGGGAATGAGAAGGTATTCCAGGACAAGAGCAAGGACAGGGAGGGGCGAGGGGATAGGACTGGGTAATTAAACAGGACATTGAGTGTAACATTACAGAGAGGGGAGTGTGGCCAGGGAGAGGTGCAGGGCACTCACAGGGCAATCCTGTCCCCCCATCCCTTCGACTGGGCTATTTCTCGAGAGTAGCAATTGTGCCTTATTGTAGATTCACAGAGCTAATTAGAGGTAGAGATGGTGGTGTAGCAAGGGGACACTGAAGGAGCCATGCCAAAGCACCAGGGACACACAGTACTGCTTCACAGACCCAGGGGATCTGAGCATTAGAGGGCACATTCTCTATCACCTAGCAGTGCGTGCTGTTCTGCCTGGTGTGGGCAGTGTTCCCACCCTACCTACCAGGCTCCCCGGAGCATCACCCTGCAAGATAATTAAATGCACCCCAGGAGAGCTTGATGGGGTCCAGGCTGCTGCAAAAACCTCAGTTCCTCTTCTGTGTTCCCTGCAGAGGTCTGGGTGGGAGCAGTGCAGGGAGAGGAGCCAGCCTCCTGCTGCATCCTGGTCCCTGAGTTTTTCATTGCCAAGTCTTAGCAGAGCTCTCGCTCCCAGGGCTTCCCATTTTCCCAGGCCCTTGTTCTCACAGTCACTTAATTGTAATTGACTCAAGAAACAAACAGACAGTGTTGCCAGCAGCTTTGAGGGTTAAGTTCCACAGCAACCACCCCTCCCCCACAGAGAAAGTCCAGCCCTTCGGGAAATGGATGTCCCGGTCTTTCAAGATCCAATAGGGTACTTTTTGTTTGTTTGTTGTTTTGTTTTGTTTGCCAACCTGGTTTCTGGCAGGAGATTGAATCCCAATACACAGCCGCACTTGCCACTTGACTCGAGCTGTGCAGGGCCCTGGTGAAGGCCAAGGGCAAAGCTCCCTAGGCAAGTCCACTGGGGGAAAGGGTGCCTGCCTGCTGCTGGAGAGTCCAGGAATGATGATGGGGTGTTCCCATTAGTGTGGCTCAGCATGACACCCGGAGCCCCATTCCATATCTGAAACGCTACTGGCAGTTGGAGAGCTTGTGTGGGGTTAACAAAGCTATGGTTCCTGGATCAGAATGGAAGTGATGCACTTTCCATTGCAATTCTACTATCATTTTCCTCTTCTGACCTGGGGTGGGAGTTTCCTTGGAATATAATTTTCTATTCAAAACAGTCTCTTTGGAAATGTTCTTGGTGTGGTGGGGTATGTGTGTGTGGTATATATCCCACCAGACCAAGAGCATTTCCAAATGGAACTGAACTCAAGAGTGCTCTACCATGGAGCCACATCCCCATCCCTTTTTATTTTGAAATGATCTCATTAAGTTGCTGAGGCTGACCTTGAACTTGTGATCCTCCTGCCTTAGCCTCCAGAATCACTGGGATTACAGGCATAAGCAATGGCACCTGGCTCAGCCTAGTGTTCTACTGTGGCACATCCCCATTCTCTTCTCAATGTCCAATCCTGGGCATCCCCCCTTCAACAGAGAGTCTTCCAGTCCAGAATATAAGTGGAAAAGAGTTGTGTGCCAGGAAATCTCAACCCCACTACCTGTCTTCCCAAATTATTTTTCCCCTGGGGCATCACTGACTGACACTAGTGTCCCTGGGAGGTCCCCCTAAACCCTGTGTTCTGCAAGTAATTGGCAGGAAATTCCAAGAGAGAGCTGAGGCCAGAGTGAGGCCCAAGGCGGAGAAGAGGAGCTGGAGAAAGAGCTGATGTGCTCTGGAGGTCAAGGGAACAGGGTCCCCCACAGGCAAGGTGGAAGACAACTAAAGATGCTAACATTGCTGTCCTTTCAAGAGCCTGAGGCTAGTCATCTCCTTTCATCACTCATTCCCATCTAAGCCTTCCCACCACCTTCCAGGGCCTGTGGCTTTGTCTGGAAAAAATGCTAACCAGTTCTTTACAAGAGCTGTCATTACCGCCCTGGCCTGAGAGCTCACAAAAGACACTGTGGGCAGCGCAAAGGGAACACGGTGCTCCTGGGGGAGGCTGAGTGGGCAGCCGTGCGCGTACTCATGGGCAGCCAAGGAACCACGGGCGCATCCCCAAACCCTCAGTTCCCTGCTCACCTCCCAGTCTTCCTGTACTGAGAATTAGGCCAGCAGAGAACAATGCCCCAGGTGGGTTATTCACCCAAGCTGCACACATAGGACTCGGGGAGAAGGACACAGTTCCTGCCAAGGCACAAAGGGTTTTTTCATGAGAGTAGAGATCCCAGAGAAATGGATGTCACTTCCCAGTAGGGGAAGGAGGTGCTGGACAAAAGAAGAGGCCAGTTCTTCCCCCTGGGCCCAGGCTTGCTCCATCAGTAAAACAGTGAGAGAAGCCCTAAGCAGGGAGTCACGTGGCTCTCTCCCGCCTGGGCTGGGGATCACGTGATGCCCGGGTGGGCAACTCAGGCTCAGCTATCATTCAGGACAACCCCTTCACCTTGTCCTCAGACTCCGAGTCCCAGAGAAAGCAGATCACTGGCAAGGCTGGCACACGCTGTGCCCCTGCTGCGTTCTGCTAAAGGTGGGGCGGTAGGTGCTCAACTGCTGCTGTTCACCATGAAGCCTTGTCTTGACCGGCTCCTGCCCCCATCTGAATCAAGCTCTTTGTGCTTTTTCTCCTGACCGAGGGAATGACCTACTTATTTGTGTGATACTCTTAATACCCGTCGCCAATTCGGCTGTAACTTCCACAGGGCAAATGCTTTCTCTGCCTTACGTGCAGTAGGTACAACCACAGAATCTCTATTCTCAAAGTCACTCTGGGAGAGAAATATCACACCCATTTCACAGAGGAAGAAAGTTGAGCATTTAGAAAACAAGTCAGGTCTCAGCTGTGGTTCCAAGTGGCCCTTTCCTCCATGCTCTGACAGCCTGATGAGAGCCCCTTAAGCTGGGAATTTTCACCAAAGCTTTTATAAATATAACCATTCCCTGAGAGAGGAAGAGGAGGAAGGTGTCCCTTTAGGATGGAGGGCCACTTAGAGCAGGGGCACCATGAAGGCAGGCACCTGGCCAGGCTGAGGCAGGCACAAGTGTGCACCCTCAAGCACCAGCAGCCAGCACAGGTGCTATCCTGGGGTCTGGGCAGGACCACCCAGGGAAGCAGTCCTCACTCAGTGGCTAAGGAGGCCGACACAGGAGGAGGAATATGTGTATGACAGGAATACGGAAGGGACCAGTCAACAGGATGCACTGGGTCCAAGGTTAAGGGTCTCCTGTAAGCCCTGCTACATGGAAAGGGCAAGGGTTTTCAGGCTAATCAGACCAGTCTGATTCTGGGTCTCAGCTCTAGCGCTTACCAGCTTGGGCCTGTCACTTCCGCTCTCTTTGTCTGGGTTTGTGATCTAATGCAGACAGTGGTGCTCACCTGCCCTCTACATCTTAGGGAGGATAAGTGAGATCCACCAGAGCACAGCATGTGCCTGAGACACAGTGAGCTCCCAGGCAATGCTAGTAGCCTTAAGCCTTTCCTTCAAGAGCAGATTTGAAGCCTCCAGGGGTCTTAGGAGACATTGTGGGCCCTTACAACTGGCTACAAAGGCAGGAGAGAGGCCCATGGGGAAGGGAATGGAGCTGAGCACTGAATGCATCTCAGGTGAGAATCCCACTCACCAGCACAGCCTCCCATGCAAGTTCCCAGTCTGGCACGTGGTTAGCGCTCATAGACTCAGCTGCGGTCTCACCCAGCATGTGAGAGAGTCACCATGTTCCCATCATTAGCCTGTGATCATTCATTTATTTTTCATTGGCTCATTCAGCCCCAGTGGCACCATGAAAGTGTAGGCTCTGATGTCTGCCATTTACTGTGCTAACTTACAGTTTGATAATCTATTAAATGGGTTGATACCAACTTGCAGTGGGAATTGAGTCAAGAAGAGTGCTAAGAAAGGAGGATGTTAGCTGTTATAACCAATGAAAGTCTACTGCTGTCAGACACTGCTGGGCTGCCAGGGCCTGGCTAGCAAGTGAGACATGATCTCTGCCTTCACAGAGCTGCCAGTCTAGTGCGGGTAATGGGTCAGAAACTCAGGATCACAAGGCAACATGGTAGTGGTCCAGTAAGGGGAGTTCAGGGGATCCTAACCTCATAGCAGAGAATTAGATTCACTCAGAGAGAGAGCTGATTAGTCTCTTGACCTGGCCAGATCTGAATACAGAGGAGTAGGGAGAACAATCCAAGCAGAAAGGATAAAATGAGATGCAGCATCCAGGCAATGCTAATGTCCAGCATCTGACTGTGGTGGGTGAAAAGAACTGAAGGAATGCCCATACAGCCAGATGGAGAGGGAGAAGGGTGAGGGAGGTGGCAGAGGCAGGCAGGACCCAGACCATCCAGATGGTGACAGAGGGAGGAAATGCTCCAAAGAGCAGAGAAGATTGAGGTCCAGGAGGTGAAACCCACTGCAGTGACTTGTCCCCCAGCCACCTCCCAGCATGTTTCTTAAAAATCATGATGGGGAGCAGGATCCACTCTGATGAACTTCTTGGACCTATTACTCTGATAATCCTAGCAAGTCCAAGGGGACCCCCATGGAGAAAATTCCCTGGGAATCTGCAGAATGGTGAGAAGGAAAAAAATTCCTCCATCCAAGGAGCACCACATGGGACAGAGCCATGGTTTCCTCCCACCGTAGCCAACAATCTAGGGACAACCTGGATACAAACGCTTGAGAATCAAGACAATACAGTAGAAATCCCTGGGAATGAAGACAGCCAACAGAACTAAGAGAAGGAAATGCGTTTGGCATGGTAATCTCTTAACCTACAAAGATGGGGAAAATCAGTTTTAAGAACACCAACATACCATAAAAGCGTTCTTTCCCGCTAGAGTTTTAAACACTAAAATTGTTTTCTGTGTTTTTACATCATATCCTTTCCTCCCCAGCCACCTCCAGCCAAAACTAGTAGAAAGACAAAGTCCATCTTTAAACTTCATTCCACAGAGTTAAATTCCTTCCATTCCTGGACGCCCAACATGGAACCCGGCTTTTACCTGTAGCAGGAAGTTCTTTGGCACAAAGCTGTCTGCCCAATCCAAGCTCAGAAACCCTCACTGAGTTGGGGATATGGTGGAGATAGAAGTAGAATCCACACATCAAAAGCAAATCTTTAGCAAAGTGGTTAAAAAAAAAAAAAACTCAGAAGTGAGGTGCTGGACTCTCCTCCCATATCTCAAGAATGGATAGAAGAATTTGTTTCACCCTGCAGAGCCTTTGAAGGTCATGTCCCAATTGCAAATCAGATTCAATGGTGTTTCAAACTAAAGCAACTGGATTTTTTTTTTCTTATAAGTATCTAAATTTCTCTCCAGGGCTTGGGTTCTGAGACAGAGTGAGGGATTACATGGAAGCCCAAAGAGTAGCTAGACTTCAGGAAGAATGTTATGGGGAGCAAACACATGTAGATGTGAGAACTACATCATGGACATCCTTCAACCTCTCACAAGCTACAAACAAGTCATGACCAGGAACCACCTTTGTCCTTCCATAGAATTCTAAGGCTCTGAATTCTCTTTCCTTCAACCTGCTCCCTCCACCTGTGTTCCCCTCTCCTGTGTTCCACTTCACTCCCAGCCCTCCATCCAACCCCCACCTCCAATGTCAGGACATCTTAGGAAATAGGCTCTCCACTCCCAAATTCTTTAAATACCTGTATTCTCAACTTCTGGCGTCTGAGGAATTCTTTCCAACCAGTGGATTCACAAAGCTGACCCAGGCTCTGGAGAAGATAGCCCCCAGGCTGTGGATGAATTAAAAGCTCCTCCTTGGCATCCTGTTGTCCTGTTCATGGGACTCCGGGTACTCTGCAGTAACCTCAGATAAAGCCCCCTGGCCACAGTAAATACTCCCAGCTCAGTTTTGAAACACCATGGGAGGAGGAAGGCTGTTTCATCAAATAATAACCAGCTCAAGATAAGGCCTGCTAGGCTGAGCGTAGCCAGCCAATCACATGCTTCCAACTGACCACAAGGCCAGGCAGACCGAGGCTTCTGGAGTGAGTTTCAGGGCTTGTTATAATTTAATGATGCAGGGGGTGGTGTCTTCTTGGCATTGCCTGGTGGGGATTTTTCAAATGGGGAGTCAAGCTCCAGGCTCAGTAACCTCATTCTCACTGCCCCAGAGGCTGCAGCTAGCATCCTGAGCTGCCCCTTGACGCTCTAGGCTCCCAGCCTGGCTCCTTCCAATTTTCCAAGGGTTCTCACTGCAGGCAGAAAGGGACGCTGGAGTGGAGCTGACCCATGCTGAGGTCATCATATTTAACACCAAATGTGCAGCTCCATGACCATGACCCTGTTGTAGAAACCCCAGGGACTGGCTCTCACATGTTGGAAAGGCTTTATGTGCCATTTCTTATTTGTAGCGACTTTCCTATGTGTAGTGTTACTTTAGGCTTCGGTAGTTCATCCTTTCCAACTGCTCTTCCTTTCCAAAGCTATCATTGTTCATCTAGGCTGGACGAGCTGTTATAAAGACAGTAGGTTCTGGGGACTTGGCAGGCCTGAAGGTGGCTCTGTGTCTTGCCAATTCTATTATCTATGGTTAATTCAGGAGAAAACCCCAGATCCCCAGTAGGCTTCTACAGGCCCCAAGAAGCTGTAAATAAACCCTAAGTGATATTGGCAGATTAGAGCTCAATATTTAAAGGAACCTAAGAACACTTTTTTTATATAAATAATTACTCAACATTTGTTTCACACTTCTTAGAGTAGAGACTATGTTCATCACTAGAGGCACAAAGTGAGTCAAACCTGCCATGGCTCCCTGCCCTCATGGAAAAGACCACAGCACAGGAAGGAGGAGGTAAAGGGGTCTTTGGTGCAGTGGAACCAATGGCAGGGGCCAATGAAGCGGACAGATCATGAAGTTATGGCCTGTCCAAAGAGAACAAGGCTGCAGTAGTGGACAGGAAGTGAACCAAGTCAGAGAGCTGAGCCTAACCAAACATTCTCCTAGAGAACTCCCTGCAGGGCTAACACTGGGCAAAAAAAGAAAAGAAACATCAGAGTTATTTCTGAATCCTTTAAAAAAAATGTATAATAGCTCATTGAGATATAATTTACATACCATACAATTCACCCATTTGAAGTGTATCATTCCATGCTTTCTAATTTATTCAAAGAGTTGTGCAGCCATCAGCAGAATCAATTTTAGAATATTTTCAAAAAGAATATTAAGAAAAAAGAAATCCCTTTCCCATTGGCACTCACTCCCCATCCCTCTCTCCTATTATCCACCCCTCACCCTGAACCAATTTTTTTTCTCCAGCTCTAGGCAACCATTGATACAACTTTGTGTCCTTGTGAATTTGCCTGTTCTGGATATTTCATGTAAATGGAACCACAAATAATGAATTTCTGACTAGCTTCTTTCACTTACCCGGGTTTTTAAAAAACTTTATTTTATTAATTAATTAATTTGATTTTTTGTGCTGCTGAGGATCAAACCCAATGCCTCATATGTGCTAGGCAAGTGCACTACTACTGAGCTACAAACCCAGCCCACTTACCAGGTTTTCAAGGTTCACTTTTTTCCTTTTTATTGCTGAAAAATGTTCCTTTTTATGAACATGCCATAATTTGTTTATCCCCTCACCCCCTGAACAACATTTGACTCATTTAGACTTTTTTGCTTCTAGAATAGTGATGTAAGGAATGTTCATGGACTCTCCCCCCTTTTATGTGCAAATTCACCAACCCATGGCAAAGAAACAAGAATGAAAGCAAGCAGATGAGAGAACTAGCTAGCCAAGAAGTGCCTCTTCTCCAGCCGGGAGTCATCATAGCGTAGAGGTTGTTGAGCCTGACATTGGCACATAAAGCACAGTTGCACTTTGAATCTTCCCCACAACCACAGTAAGAGGAAGGTTTCTCTTTTTCTTGCCATTTCAAAGAGAAGGTCATGGAAAATCAGTAAGTTTGAATAGTTTGCTAAAACCTACCAGATTAGGAATTGAAGCTGGAAGAAAGTCCTAAGGACTTTCTACACCAGTTCCACTTACACAGGACAGCTTTTTATTGACAGATGCAGGCTCGGCTTTCAGGATGTCTAGTTCAAGGGGAGAAAATAAAAAGAAGAAAGAAATTTTAAAAGGACAATTAGGCCAACAAGTAGCTACTATTGCTGACATTTTAAAATGTTCACATAAGGCTCAGAAAGATTCTATATTGCATCTAAAGGCACAGGGCTGGTAAGCCGGCCATTGATGGGCATTTAAAGGCAGGTCAGCCTGAGTCCCAGACTCAGGGCAGACTGGCTCTCTTTCTTCCTAGCAATTGACCGAGGGCAGTGCCCCTCCAAGTGTCTTGGTTCTTTAGTGAGAGGAAGGGGGATTTTGCTTTGAGTCACTGCAGGTCAATGTGGGCCAGGTGGGGAGGCTCCATAAATAGCAGGGGTTGTGGAAAAGGGTCAGGGAATGTGAAAATCTGAAGATGCAGGGAAAGATGGCTATGGGAAATAGACGAGCAAAAGAGAAAACAGAGGCTCTGGGGAACTTTCCATTCTCAGACTGGCCAGGATCCCAGTGGGACCTGTGGCCAGGAACATTTCATCCAACCTTGAGTTCATTTGACCAATAATCTGAGCAGAAGTGCTGGGTGGAATGGTGTGGGAAGATTCAATCAGAGACAGCAGATATGATGCCTGAGAGCTGGAGAGCCCTCCCAAGTTCTCATCACCTGGTCAGTCCCAAAGTCCGTATCCCTGGCAGAGGTTCACCAGAGAAGAAGAGGAGGAAAGTTCTCCATGGGGGAGAGAGGAAACCAAGCAGGCCTGATGGGTACAGGTGACAGGTCAATGACACAGGTCACCTCTGAGATGGCACTTCCAATGAAAAGTGCTTCTCATCTGGGAGGAGGGATGATGGAATGGCTAGCAAGGGCCTGGGTGTGCTGGAGGTCTGGGACCATCAGGCATCTCACAGCCCCTGGATCTTGGTTCATTGCACCAAGATCATGTCAATTCTGTGTGCTTTTCCTTTCATTTGTTTGGGCTCCTGACTTTCAGAATTTTATACACATCTGGCAAATCATTGTGAGAAAAAGTTATACAAGCTCTCGAAGGGTAAGAAGTGGTTCCAAGCTAGTTCCAGGCCCCACGGTTATCTGGGCTGTCTCTAAAATACACTTCTGGAAAATCAGAGAACGGTTTTTCATCGACTCCCACTCCCAGCACCAGGGAGTAGCATGCCTCAGGATGAGCAATGAGGCCAATGCAGATTAACAGGTTCAGCCCAGCATAAAGAAAAACAAACAAACAAACAAACAAACAAACCAACAAACCACAACAGCTCTTGGAAGCTACTATGGGCCAGGTCCTGGATTGATGCTTTTTGGTCACGTTTTCTTTTCATAAAAACCCTACAGAATAAGGTCTATGTATACTTAATTCAGAGAATGAAAGAGTGGAGCTCATAGGTCAGTAAACTTGAGTTCACAGAGTCAACTTAATATGTGGTGGAGCTGGGACTTAACCTGAAGGCCATCTAACTCTGAAGCTCATGAACTTTTCATTTCTACTTTATACTCCTACTCATAAGAGAATTCTTAGATTTTTTATTATTATTATTTTTGTCTCACAAGCTACCACTTATTCCCATTTTCCTGTGACTTTTCTAGCACAACCAAAATTGTGGATTACTGTACAACATCCATGCATCTAGATCATACACACCTATAAGAATGCATCTCTGTGTGCACATATATTTATATGTGGATCTTGCTTTTAGCTATATGTATTCTGTTGCAGTCAGAGGCAGTATGAATGGCTTTAGTTTTAATTTCCTTAAGACTATAAAAGGTCAGGGACAGCTGACCTATGGTAGGCTTCTGATTGTATGTCAATGCCTGAATGGAGAAATTGGCTCCTGTGACCAAGGAAATTACCCTACTGCAAGCATTTCTGAATACCTTTTCTAGGAATGGGTCTTTCATCCCAGAGAAGAGTTTTTCCATTAATGGGGGCACCCAAAAAGGGTGCCCATTGATGTACAAGTCATAATCATACAAATAGCTGTTTTTGATTTGGGCTAGATCAGCACTGCCAGATCATACACTTAAACATACACATTTGTCAACTGAATGCGGAGACTGCCCCTTGTGTCACAAATTCAAATACACCTTACCACCAGGCAGATAATGTGAAGGGTAAAAATGGATTAAATGTAATAATGGAGAGTAGTGGGAACTGTGGTTAATAAAGTGTACATATTCTGGGGGGCTGGGGATATAGCTCAGTTGGTAGAGTGCTTGCCTTACACGCACAAAGCCCTAGGTTCAATCCCCAGCACCACAAAACAAACAAACAGACAAATAAAGTGTACACATCCCAACAAAGGGCATCTCTCAACCCAGCCAAATATTGCCATGAGAGAATATAGGCCCAATGTAGAAAGATATTTTTTAACTTAAAGGGAGACTAGAAATATGGATTAATGTGAAATCTCCATTTTTTGTTTAATTTGGCAAGTGTACAAAGAAAATACTTTTAAGGTCAAAAACCCAAACAGATTTGAAAGATAAGTTCAGCCTGTGGGTTGCCAGTTTATGCCCTCGGATGTGGACAAAATATTCATTTGCAGACATTTATTTACAAAGTCGTGCTCAGTGACCAAAGGTGATAATCAGTCCTCCAGGTGGCTTGTGCATTTGTCTCTCTTGTTTCCTTAGGTCTGGAGTCATCAAAGTGTGATCAGAGGACTCCTGATCCTCTGATCTAAATAAGCACAAACTCCTAGAGACCCTCCTGAAACCCTAGGGATAGAACCCAGAAATTTGCATTTTTAACAGGATCTCCCTCACCCCTGCCAAAGTAATTCTGATGCACACTAAAATCTGAAAGTCATTGACTCTAGGTCCCAAATGGCCTTGGGTGTTAAGATAAAGCATCAGAGTGCATCCTGAAAGCTCTGGAAAACCACAGGGGATGATTTGATCCAATTCTGTTTTTAAAAGATAGCTCTAATTGATCATTGTATACCCCCAGAACTGTGTGTCTCAAGTTGTGGTCCCAGGCTCCATCTGTACCAGAATCACTTTGATACCCTGTCGAAATGCAGATTTTTAGACCCTTCTAATTCACAATTCCTTTTATGAATTTTAATCATAATAGAGAGACTACAACTATGACTTCATACTAGGCTAAGCACTTACGTAAAATATAGCTGAGAATCCTGCAGAATTGGTACCATTATGTCCATTGTATAGAGAAGAAAGCTAGTCCCTGGATGGTGAACTGTGTGGCAGTGGTACTGTGGATGTGTTTTTAAATAGTGTCTTTATCCTTCAGAGGTCCATACCACAATATTCACCAGTGAAGGCACATGAGGTATAAAAATTAATAATAATTTTTATTAATTTTAAAAATTATTAATAATAATTTTTATATAAAACAATAATATAAGAGGGAAGAGATAGGGAAAGCCAAAGATGAAACAAAATCTGCCATGAGTCAATCATCGTCAGCTAGATAATGAGTACATTGAGGATCCATTATGTGATTCATTTTTCTATATTGTTCATATTTCCTATATGCATTTTGTCTACTTTTTCATAATGAATGGGAATAAAAGACTTCCTACTTTAGCATTACACATCTCAGAGTTTAACAAATGTATGTTTCTAAACAAATGGTTTACCTGTTGTTTGTGCCTCACCTGAATAGTAGCAGGCGTAAGAGTCCCACAAAAACCCACACAAACTTCTATATATTTGTTTTTGTAAAATGACTCATCAGTATCTATAAGCCCCCTCGACATCATAAGGCTGTTTATGATCCAGGATTCACTAATATAAATCACAGCACTTGGCATGCTTGGGGCCTTGTACTTGATAGATACTCAGTGATTGCCAAGTGGGCATGGGGAAGGCTGAAATGTTGCAGAACACCCCGCACACATGCCCATCCAAATGTCAAATAGGAACATCCCAAGCTTTCCTCCCGGGTACCCTCTTTGAACCAACGGCACACGTTGTTTCCAATAATCTCAAATGGCTCTGTCAACCCCACCCCTGCCTTTTATTATTGCTTTTGCCATTAATTAACACACATTTGCTTGTTCAGGTATGTATGTTTGTTCTTCCCACTCCATCATGAACTCCCTGGGGATGGGAACAGTGTTTGTTAAATCTCTGTAGCTCCCAGTACTAGCTCGGAGTTTGGCCCAGGGCGTGTGGGGCAATAATGCATACCATGACAGTCGGAGGGGCACTGCCAGATCCCCCAAGAGCATCCGCTGTGGAAGCATACATGGCTGATGGCCTCTCAGGGCTGAGCCTTTGGATCCACCATGGTATTGCTGCCAAGGCCACGCTCCCCCATGTTGCTCCCCATCAGTGGCTAAGCCTGATGGGGCAACAGAGCCAGCCCTTCCTGCCACCTGGGGCTTCCCCCATCAGTATGGCAGACATATCCTCCCACCTGCCCTGTGGGCTGAGGCTCCTCCTACCCAATCCTTCCTTTATCCTCTCCTTTCACAGGGCTCAGACCTACACCGAGGCTCAAGGCCTGCCCACTCTGCTCCTCACCCACATTCTTCACGAGCATCTCTCCCAGTTGATCTCTTTAGCATCTGCTTCTTGGAGGACTCAGGTTGTTGAACATCTGATGTGACTGAATGTCACTGATAACCAGGGACCTCCAAGCTCCCTTTCCTCACATAAAACCAATTCTATAGACCTCTAGGTTTACATATAAAGACTTGGTGTGAAGTTCTTGTCCTAAAACAAAATGAATTCTTCTGCATCAAACTTGAATGTTCTACTTGAAATTATGCATCATGTTGGAATGACCTGGGGGCTTTGGGAGCCCTGCACACAGAGTTTTATCAGGCCTTGTAACTTGGAATAAAGCCCTTCTCATGGTGCCTTCACTTTCTTTATTCTTAAAACAAGAATAAAAACCTCTTCCTTCCTTTATGCAGATGTTGGATTACTATATATAATTATATATATTAAATTATATTTAATATATATTAATTTTTTATATATTATAATATATATTAAATATGTAATATATTATATATATTTAAGTGCCCTACACTGCCCTAAAACTAGGTTGGTAAACTTTTCTGCAAAGAGCCAAATAGTAAATATTTTAGGATTTGCAGGCTACATAGTCCTTATCATAATTACTGAACCATTAAATGCAAGAAGAGCTGCCAAAATAATTCATAAATGTGACTTTATTTAACGAATCTTTATTTAAATAAATATTGATGGTTAGCCAGACTTGGTTGGAGGGCTGTACTTTACTGACCCTTGCCCTAGCGTCATGGAATCTTATGGCTAGAAAAGAAAATGGGCGTCCTGAGGTCCCAGGTACCCAGATCCTTCCTCTCATATTCATGGCAGTCCTGACAGTTGACCAAGAAACCATCCTGCAGAGCTCAGAGGTCGCCCCTGAGTCTTTCCTGACACAGGGCTACAGATCAAACTCAGCAGGTACGTGCAGTGATGTCTACCAGTTCCCCCAATCTTGCCCAGTTCCCATAACTCCCCATTTAGAAAACTGAGGCTATTGTTACTCAGTCAAGTATTTTAAATGTATGAAGCTCTCCTTCAGTGCCAATCAGGATGATCAAGAGCTAAAATTTATCCATTTATAATAAAATTTAAAATAACAAGAAGAAATTAAGCCATAGTATACATAATGATCATGATGATCTACTTCAATAGGAACGAGTGGACCCAAAGAACACTTTTGTCATCTCCTGGAAGGTAGGAACTCGTTGTTTTTAGTATTAGCAGATAATTGTTCACTCTGTTTTTCCACCAGCAGAAAATGGGCCGAGTTCCCTGGCGCTGGAGTAGGAGGACAGCAGTGTCCGGCTCCACAGGACAGCACAGTGCTATCCATCTTCAGTTCCTTCCAGGCTGAGTGACTGAGTTCCAAGCAAAGACAGGCACACAGTGCTCCCTGTCCTCTCCCCCTCAAAGCTGTTTTGTGGCTGCATTTAGGAAAGGCAGCCTTGACATTTCCTCTCTTTTCTCAACTTGTTCATTGGAAAGATCAAAGCCTCCTGCAAAATATGTGGATACTCATAACTGAGAGTGTGTTCTCCTGCCTCTAAGACCCCAAGTTCCTTGGCCATTTGTGGGTCAACCATCCCTTTTGGAACCTAATGATAACTCCTGAGCTTCTCTGCAGGGAAGATGTCCTTACCATAGTCACGGTGTCTCAGCCGTTAGGATCACCTCTTTGTTTATATTCAAACAATCATCCCAGATCTGTGAAGATCATAATTTATTCTACAGAATGCAAATTGCCCTTGCTGTCATTAAACAGAACTCTTAGCGTCTTGGATAGAAGCACATGCCTTAGGATGACTTCACCCCGTGAGAGCCTCCCCAGTGGGTACAGCCTCACTGCCTAACAAGGAAAACTTGCAGAGATCCCTCAAGAACAGGGTGGACCCTGCTCCAGAACAGATGTCACTTCCAGTCTGGAATGAGCACTACCTGTCACAAAGCGGCACTGTCCAGGTTCCCCCACTACATGCATGGCCACGAACTTGTTCCCAACTTTAGAATCCTGGAGGATAGGGCAGCAGTAGATAAACCCACCTAATGACTCTGCACGGGCCACTGCAGGCCAAATCCCAAGGGTAGAGCACTGAGTCAAGTCCTGGAAAGTCAGAGACTGGAGCTCAAATGTTTCCAGGTTTGGAGCCACCTGGACCCAGGTCACCACATGTGTTTTCAACCCATAATTCCTCCTCCCAGCTGTGCAGGCTTTCAGCCTGATCTCTTATGTGGGGAAGCAAAGGGAAAAGAATGTTCTAAGGAGCAATGGGCTGGGGAGCCTGAGGAGGAGTAGAGCAGGTTTTGCTTTGCTCCCTGCAGTGTCCCTGTCATCTAGAAGAATGCCTGGCACAGTAAGTATTTATTAAATCCATTTCATGAATAAGCAAAGGAATCACAAGAGGCCATGTCTCTGGGACACGGCCCCTGACTGCCCCGAGGATCACTCCATTGTTCCCACGGTACTCATTCAGTTTTTCAGGAAGCTGTGTTGAGCCCGTATTATGTGCCAGATGCCATGCCAGGCCCAGGGTTTACAGCAGAGACAAAGCAAAGCCCCCAAAGTTCTGGTTACCAATTGCTTCCTCGTGGTCGTTTCTTCTCCCCTAGGAACAAGGAGATGCTGAAGAAGGGAGGAGGCTGATGCTACCTGACCACCTACTATGTTCCCAGCATGTGATAGGTGCTCTTCTATAGCCAGGAGGACCTGGGAGGACAGACAGCGGGGGGGTGGGGGGATCTGCAGAACACAGGGGTCAGGACACCGAGGCTGAAGGGGAGTGGGAGCCATTTTCCACAGGAAATATAAAAGGCGGCTTAGAAAAGTCCTGGGGAAGGATCACCAGGCATGTGGTAAAGCAGCTCCCCAGCACTCTGGATCCTGCAACCTCAGGCACCCCACTCTCCCTCTCATGGACGTTTTCATATTAGTCACAGGCAACCTCTTTACGTACACATGTCTCTGTGGCTAACCAGCTCAGTGTCTTCTTCCTTCCCTCCCTGCAGGTCATTGGATTCCTCAGTATAGAAAATGACTGTGGCATTTAAAGTGGTCTTTCCACTAAGGAGAGTCCATTAATCCTGAATGTGATAGTCTGAGGGACGAAGGGGCATAGAAGAGCTCAGTAACTCTTCTCTTTCCTATTAAGCCTGGAACCCTCTATCTGGCTGCACCTCCCTGCCAGGACCTCCCCATCCTGGAGCCCACCCATTAGCTATCTTCATCTTTCTCTTGCTTGAGTGAGTTATCTGATTGCCCCCTGAGGTCCAAAGCCCATCAAGCTCCTGTTGTCACCAGGAGGCCTTGACTTCTGTCCCTTGGGCCTCCAGAAGGAAGAAGCCAACAAGACTGGCTTCGTAAACAGCTTCTCCCTCCTCATGCTGGTCCCTGGCATTGAAGATGGATCTTCTCAGGAAGTAGCACAAGCTCAAGACACACCTTGAGCAATGTCTTGTGACTTCAAATTGAGAAGCAGAGGTCAAGGTTCCCTGCTCCCACCCCCAGCCATTACCCAATTTCATACAAGGAGAACTACATGCCAAGTACTTAGTGGCTTTTGGAACCACACATAGTCCAATCAACTTGTCCTGAAGTCTTATTGGGCAACTACACTGCCCTCTTTCCTCTTTGTCTACCTGGCCATGAGGTTGCCTGCTGACCCACAGCCTATCCAGATAGGGAAGAACACCAGCCCCTCGATTTACAAGAATCAGGAATGTACACTTCAATTAACTGACCATATTCCACTTGTGATCATGATGAGACAACATGAGCAGGACCATTGCCTTTTCACTAATCTTGTCCAGATCTTTCCAAACACCACCTTTCTTTCCAAAAATGTCATCTTGTGGGCTGGGGCTGTAGCTCAGTGATAGAGCGCTTGCCTAGCACATGTGAGGCACTGGGTTCGATCCTCAGCACCACATAAAAATAAATAAAGTAGCCAAGCACAGTGACACAAGCCTGTAATCCCAGTGGCATGGGAGGCTGAGGCAGGAGGGCCGCCAGTTCAAAGCCAGCAGCAAAAAGCAAGATGCTAAGCAACTCAGTGAGATCCCGTCTCTAAATAAAATACAAAATAGGGCTGGGGATGTGGCTCAGTAGTTCAGTGCCCTGAATTCAATCCCCAGTACCAAATAAATGAATAAATAAAAATAAAAGTAAAGGTATTGTTTTCATATACAACTAAAAAAAAAAGAAAAGTCATCTTGCTGGGTACAGTAGTGCATGCCTGTAATCCCAGCAGGCTGCAGCAGGAAGATTATAAGTTCAAAGTCAGCCTCAGCAACTTAGCAAGGCCCTAAGCAACCCAGTGAGACCCTGTCTCAAAATAAAATACAATAAAAGGGCCGGGGAGGTGGCTCAGTGATTGAGTGCCTCTGGGTTCAATCCCTGGTACCCACCTGCCATCTCACCCTCAGATTGAGATTTGTTGCTAATAACAAGAATTAAGTAAAGGATGACAGCTGAAAATATTCTTTAAATCAAAGAATATGCCAGTGTCATTTTGACAGTTCTGACCTAGTACTTTAAAAAATAAACAACGTTTTGTGTTTGTGCATTCTATAAAAATGTCTAAAATCCATACTTTCAGAAATCTTTATGCATTCTATAACTAAAAACTTGGAGTTAAAGGCAAACAATCAAACCACTAATACTTATTGAGCAGTTAAATTCACAATGCATTGTGCTGTGGATTGATACAAAGAAGTATGCAGTTCAGTCTTTGACTTGAGGGTGGTAATTGCCTTACTTTACTGGTCTGTTTTCTGTTGCTATAACGAAATCCTTGAGGCTGAGCATTGTATTTTAAAAAAGGTTTATTTAGCTCAGTTTTGGAGGCCAAAATCCAAGACCAAATGGTGCCATCTGTTTGGCCTCTTGTGGGGGCCCCTGTCTGCATCATAACATGACAGAGAAGTAGGAAGGAAGCCACCCACTTGCAGTAAAGACCAGGTGGGTGGGGTGGCCTCATTTCATAACAACAGTCGCTCAAGAACCAACTCCCCAAGAAGAGCATTAATCCCTTCCAAGGGCAGCCGGTGACCTAATCACCTTTTGCACTTGGCCCCTCCGCTTCAAGGTCCCAACACCTCAACACCACCACACTGAGGACCAGGCCTCCAGCACATAACCCCTGGGGGACAAATGACATCCCAAACCATAGCAGTCACAAAAGGCAGCCTGAGGACAGAGAAGCTTCTCAGCCTAGATAAAAACAGGTCATTGAAAACCCCCACTGAGATGAGCCTCTGAAACAGGCCCCTTGCTGGGTCAGGCCTGTCCTTGAGAATGTGGCCCCAGAAGTTCTCAGCTGAGAGTCCATAATTTGGCGTGGAGCATGGAGAAATAAAGGGCAGACCCAAATAATGCGGATTGGATAAAATGCCATGAATCTACCATCAGCATACAGAAGGTCAGTAACTGATGGCTTCAGCAAGGATGGGGCATAGTTTTGACACTCATCAGGAACCACAGAGGTGGATCGCTCATAACTAGAGAAGTGCCACGGAAACCACGCTTGATCCTCTGCTGCAGATTCTGTCCCTGTGATTCCAAAATGGTTGTGACACCTGAGCATCATGTCCACACTGCAAGAAGCAAAAGAAAAAAAGAACAGGGTAAAGGGCACAAGTCCCCATCCCCACCTCTCCCCCTCCCCCTCCCCCTCCCCCTCCCTCTCCCTCTCTCTCTCTCTCTCTAGTTGGCAAAGTCTTCCTTTATAAGTTAGTGTCTTCTTATTTGAGAAGATGTCCTCAAACACCTGCTTTCATTTCATTTGCCAGAACAAACCACATGGCCACCCCCAGCTGCAAGGAATTAGAGCACTTTTCACTCTGCAGGCTCCCTAGTAAAGGAAGTGATTTAAATAGGTTTCACAGGACCACTGGCATCTGCCACCCACCCATCATATAATACGCACGCAATAAGTGAAATTCACTTGATTTTACATAAGAGCCTGCTTCCTTGGCCGTGATGAATGTTCAATGTGATCCTGTTTTTTGTTTTTTTTAATCTTTTTAAATCTTCTTTAAATGACTATAAATATGATTATATTTTTAAGAATATATTTAGAGAACACGTGTATACACACATCATGGTAATTATCTCCACATGGCAAAAATATAGGCACTTTTTTATTTCTGTGCTGTTTTTTTCTTTTATTTTGCTTTTTTAATTTTCTGTAACAGAGTCGTATTCCTTTATAACAAGAAAACAAAAGAGATGCTTTCTTAAGAATGTTCATGGTCAAGTGCAGCAGCAGTGTACATGTTGCGCTCCCAGTTTTTATAAACACATATTAAAGAAGCAGAGCTTGGAGAGTTGTCTCCAAGTGCTGCAAATACAGATGGTTTTCATTTTCTTCCCTCTTCTTCTTTTTTTTTTTTTTTTAGCATTTTCCAAATTGATCACTACAATAATCTATTAGAAATAAATTTGTGGTTGGAGCAGCCCCCCAACCAGAGGAGGTTAAGTCTTTTGAGCATAAAATGAAAAACAGGCTCTGAGAATAAAAATCAGAGAGAGCGAGAGAGCGAGAGAGGGAGAGAGGGAGGGAGGGAGGGAGAAAGAATAATCTACTGAGGAAAAGGCCTTGTTTGTTAAGATAAAACACCCCTCATCGCCCCACCCCATTTCCTTTCTGCAGAGGTAGTTTCTGCTGAGAAACATTAAACCCCCTTAACATTCTTCAGGGGATTCTCAAGTCAACAGCTCAGAGCCATAGATAGAGGGCTGTTTGTTCCTTTCTGGTGAGGCAGCTGTGAAATGTGGCTCATTGTTTCAGGAAACGTGGCCACCCAAAGGGACCCTTTCATGGCCTCCCTTCTTTCTAAGAGCTGGAGAAGTTGGAGAGCAGAAAGACGGCGTCTTTACCTTTCAGGTGGCCCAGTCCCCACCTAGACCCAGCCGTCATTTCTTTATCTTTCAATCTCAATTCCTCGCTCTCTTTCTTCTGTCCAGCAAACATTCTGAGTCCATCTATAACAACTCTACTGAATTTGAAAAACCAAGAACCTCAAAGGCCCGGGAAATTAACACATCAGTCGCAAAAAGGAGACAACCTGTTCCCCAGGTGTTCAATCACTTGTCGTTCAATTCCCCATCCGTCTCTCTCTCTCTGTCCACTTGGCAATAGTACCTGGCCCAGAGATGCAATGGGAGCAAAGCAGACTAAACTTGGCCTTCAGAGAGTTTATATTTGGGGGTCAGGGAGGTCAGGGAGGTCAGAGAGGCAGAGAATAAGAAGGGAAAAAAAAGGAAATACATCAATAAGTAATTTCAGAACATGGTAATATGCTATAAACAACATGAAGGAGGTAGGGTTCTAGAGTGACAATCGGGCACGTTGGTGGCCAGGAAACAAACTGTAAGAGACTGACAATCTAAATGAAACTTGAATGGTGAGAAGGAAGGAGCCATGTGGTCATTTAAGGCACAGGAATATCGTGCAGTGCTGGAATGGGTGAGTGGGAGAGGCAAGCCCAAGCAGGTAGCCCAGGCACACAGGGACTCAGAGGCTAAAGGGAACAGTTTGGATTCAAGAGCAAGTGGCCTTCTACGTGGTGCTGGGGTACCAAAGCAAAGGGTTGCAAGCATCCATGCATCCGTCTAGCATGACTATTTTCATGCCTTGCTAGATAAGCACATGGAGAGTTAGGTTAAAAGGTCTCTGTTTTCTCAGAGCTCCCAGTCTAGGCAAGGAGACAGAAAGAGTGCCTCATGCAATCGTGGGACAATCCCGGGCTAAGTTGGATGTCTCTGTAGTTCCACTCAAAGGCGTTTGTAAAAGGTGAGATCAGCATGAACAGAAGCAGTCAGAGGTGTTCACCGGGAGAAGCCAGGAGTGGGGAGAATTGGATCAGGGATGGTAAAGGCTTGGTGGCACATACCCACCGGCTCCTTCCGATGCAAACTCGGTGAACATTCACAGCTCTCTCTACTCACTGTGAGCTCAAAAGCTTCCTCAAACTAGCCTTCAAGCCAGATGCCTCCAGTGAATGAGAACACAGGAGAAATCTCAGCCTCAGCCAGACATGGAAGAACAGGAAAATAGGGCTGTAGGAAATGAAAGAGGCCTCCATATGGCAGAGGCAAGCCCAAGGAAGTTACCTAAGGGAAGATGGCAGAGAACTGTGCCTCCAGAACAGCTCGTGCAAAGGTTTGGAGATGAAGGCGTTCATGTGGCCTGCGCCAGGGTTATATGGGCAAAGGGAGAAGGGGGTGTGATGATCACAGAGGGCAGTGGGTGCCATGCGGGGAGTCTGGGCTTCATGCAGTACTTAACACACCCTGGCACATACCCATCAGTTTCTACTTCTGTGTTTAAAAATGGATTTGGCACCAGGCATAGGAATGCATGCCTGTTAATCTCAGTTACTTGGGAGGCTGAGGAAGGAGGATTCAAAGTTTGAGGCCATCCTTGGCAACTGGTGAAACATCACCCCAAACCATCTCAAAAAATAAAAAGGGGGCTGGGGCTGGGGCTCAGTGGTAATGCGCTCGCCTAGCACATGTGAGGCACTGGGTTCAATTGTTAGCACCACATAAAAGTAAAATAAAGGTATTGTGTCCACTTACAACTAAAAAAAAAGACACATTTTAAAAAATTTTAATGAAATAAAAAGTTCTGGGGGTGTAGCTCAGTGGTAGAGGACCCCTGGGTTCAATCCCCAGTACCAGTTTTTTAAAAGGGCTCTGCCTCTTCCCAGGGACTCCTCACATCTCCACTTGTCAAAATGCTAGCCTAATTTCAGTGAGGATGAAACATTTGCAAAGGAAAATAATACTTAGATGCCTAATAAATGTATGCAATATCCCAACATCATTAACAATTCCAGAGATGCAAATCAAATCCAAAATGGAGCAGAGCAGTAAATAATACACAGGTCTCCAAAATCAGAGTCGTATTTTCTGGTTCCAGCTCTGCCACATTAATGGCTGGGTGATTTAGGTAAGTTATTTCATCTCTCCTGGGTCCTTGTGATGGTCTTCTCTTTCTTTTTTGGTGTTGTGGAACCTGGGGGCCTCATACATGCTAAACATGTGCTCTACCTCCGAACTACACCTGCAAGCTCTCTTGTGATGATTTTTTTTTTTTTTTTTTTTTTTGGTACTGGAGATTGAACTCAGGGTCACTCAACTACTGAGCCACATCCCCAGCCCTATTTTGTATTTTACTTAGAGACAAGATCTCATTGAGTTGCTGTGGCTGGCTTTGAATTTGCAATCCTCCTGCCTCAGCCTCCCAGGACGCTGGGATTTCAGGCATGCACCACTGTGCCTGGCTTGTGATAATCTTTTATTTTTTATTTTTATTTTATTTTTTTGCGGATGGACACAATACCTTTATTTGATTTATTCACTTTTTATGTGATCTGAGGATCAAACCAGTGCTTCACATGTTAGGGGCAAGCACTCGACCACTGAACCATAATCCCAGCCCCCCCGTGATGATCTTTTGATGTGTCAGTTTGGCGAAGCCACAGTCCCCAGTTATTCCATTAAACAGCAATCTAGATGTTTCTGTGAAGGCATTTTGCAGATAAAAGTTCATAATCAATCATTGTGGTGCTGGGGATCAAACCCATGGCCTCACACATTCTAGGCAAGCAAACATTCCATCTAGCCCAATTGATTGATTTTAAAGAACGATTCAACCAGCTGAGAGTCCTTAAGAACAGAATGAATATTTTCCTGAAAGCAGAAGAAACTCTCTACCTGTAGACCCTCTTCAAATCAAGAGTCCCAGTCTGCCCTTCCAGAAAAACAGCCCCAGGGCATACCACACATCTCTTGCAATACATCTCTTACTATATGTCTTACTATATGGAGAACTGGCAGAACTTCGACTGATAACATCCTCAAGCCCTTAAATAAAGATTACTCCACTTACCTCCCGGGATAGTTGTGAGGATTCAATGAGGAAATGTAAGGAAGATATCAATACAATTAACTGTTAGATGAACATCTGGTCCTGTTCTATTTTGCTTTAATAATCATGGTGGATGGCAAAAATCGTCACAAGTTCTCTCCCTCTGGCTAAGCACACCTCCTCACCATCTAACTGTGGGCATATTCCCAGCTCGGCCATGGGACTCCAATAGCCAATGGGATATAGGAGCATATGTGATACAGATAGAGAGTTGGAAAATATTGGTGCCGGGTTGTCTTTTCTCAGAACTCCCTCCTCACCATGTGAAGAAGCCCAAGGTAGCTTGATGAACCATGAGAAGCACATTATCCAGTCAAAAACTTCCCCGCTCTTGCTGCCAATAACCAGCCCACACCAAGAATAGAGCCTGTTAGCTGGTCGCCACTCATCACAGATGCATGAGTGAGTGACCCCCGCTGAGAGCAGCAGAACTGTCTCACTGAGTCCATTTCAAATTGCAGGCCCACAGGTTGTTTGTTGCAGAGATGATCATTTTCACAAAACAAATATATTTTAAAGAAGGGATGATTTGTTATGCAGCAAAAGCTAACCGATTCAGAAATAAAACTGAGATTCTTTCAAAACTTTTCAATCTGGACATTTCTTTTTCTTTTCCAGGGCCTTACACAGGAGTACCCACCACAAAGCCCTTTTTATTTTATTTTGAGACAGGGTCTCGCTAAGTTACCCAGGCTGGCCTCTGGCCTTGAACTTGTTGTCCTTCTGCCTCAGCCTCCTGAGCAGCTGGGATTGCAGGCCTTTGTCACAGCACCCCATGAAAGAGATACACCCCTAGATTTCTTTTGGACATATAAATTGCTACAACTTTTTGAAAGGCAGTTGATTTATAGGCACACTATGTTCAGAAACATTATATACATACCCTTTGATCTAATAAACCTAGCTTAATAATTTATTATAAGTAAATTATCAGAAATATGCACAAAGATTTATGAATTAGAGTGTTCAATGAGGTGAGCATTTTTGAATGTCAATGTGGGTCTATATAACAGTCAAGAAATGAAAACAACAAGTTTCCAACAATAAGATATTATTAAATCACTCCTGGTACAGCATAATTGAATAATCAGGCAACAAATAACATTAACATGTCAAAGATTATGTCCTCTTCGGAAAAAAGCTCACAATTTGTTCAATGAAAATTGATAACATAAATCTTTGAAACAGTTTGATCCAAATTTTATATTGTTTTGTTTATGAATATAGGGAAAAGGGAAAGGAAAATAAAACATAATTATTGACCATCTTTCTGTGTTTTAAAATATTTTTGCAATGAATATATATTTTTTTAAAATTTAAAACAATAAAAAGACTCTGGGAGTCCTGTCCATTCTCGAAAACTCATTGCCAATGCCAGGTCAGCCTGCCACTGTCCCTGACCCAGACAAGAGCACTGGTGACATGTTCCTTTCTCTGCTACTTATCTGCCACCACCTTGTATTGCAGTTACCTCTTTACTTTTCTTATCACTCCATCTTCAGGATGAGTGTGCCAGAGTTGAACTGTATTTATTACCTGGGATGCAGAAAGCACTTAATGCATGTCTGTTAAATAAAAACCACATGGAATGATTTGTTGTGATGTCACCTTAAAAGTACAACCAGCGCCAGACCCCTCCTCCCACCTCAGCTCTGGTTCCTGGCACCAGACTCACCTCATGTCCAGTCCCTTTCACTAACTACGCAGGCCTCCTCCCCAGTCTTCCACCTCCCAGGCAGGATCCATTCTCTAACGCATGGTGCTTCTTGTTCCTTCTGCGTCAAATACTTTCCCCACAGTAGTCACTCTGGCCCACGCTCTGACCTCCTTGGAGCCATTGCCCGTGAGGAGAACCATTCTTTTCCTACAGTTCAGTAGCCAAAAGGAAAACACACACACACACACACACACACACACACACACACACCAAATAATTCAATTTACAAAGGGGCAAAGGACTCAAACAGACATTTCTCCAAAGAGGACACACAAACTACTACAAGCTCATGCCTGTGAGGACAGCTATTATCAAAACACACTGGCGAGGATGTGGAGGCATTGGCACCCTCATGGGCTGTTGGTGGGAATATAAAATAGTACCACTGCTATAGAAAACAGTCTTCTAAAAAAAAAAAAAAAAAAAAAAACCTACCATTTGACCCAGCAATCTCACTTCTAGATATATGTCCACAAGAACTGAAATCAGGATCTTTCAGAGGTATCTGCACTCCCATGTTCGTTGAAGCACACTCATTACAATAGCAGAGATACCAAACAGCCTACATGTTCATCAACAGATGGATGGACAAAGAAACATAATATACACAGGAAATTAAATATGATTCAGCCTCAGAAAAAGAGGGAATGCTGTCACGTGCAACAACCAGATAAAACTGGAGGACACTGGGCTAAATTAAGTACACCTGACACAGGAGGACAAGTATTGCAAGAGTCTATTTACATGAGGTCCCTGAAACTGTTCAACTCAGAGAAACAAAGTAGGAGGAGATTTCAAGGGACCAGGGGTGGTGAGGAACGCACACTGAGTGCAATGGATATTAAGTTTCTGCTGTACAAAATGAGGAAGTCCTAGAGATTCGCTGTGTGACATCATGTCTACAGTTAACAACATGATCACACACTTAAAAACTTAAGAGGATGGATATTAAGTGTGTAAATAGCTCCCCTTCCCAGTGAGGCCTTCTCTGATCCCCAAACCCCATCCCTGGAAGTTCTCGTTATTTTCTACTTCTTTTTCTCTATAGTTCTTATCATCACTATATATTTGGTTACTTGTTTTTGCTCCATCTACCTCCATTAGGAAGAACCCAGCATAGAGTAAGCTCTTTATACATATTTCTGAATGAATAATTGGTATGCCTCTTACCACAGCGTATGTATCTAGGCTGTACTTTACTCTTGTGACCTATTAGGACATAGCTCCAGGTCCAAGTTTAACTTGGGCTCTGAGGCCAGGCAGCATCTCCCAAAACTAATAACATCCAAGTGGCAAAGTTCAGTTGTAGCAAAGCATTCTTTGCTCATATGAAAATCAATTTTTTCCAAACTCTACCTGGCTCTTTTTTCTTAAGACCCAGGAAGATCAAGTCCTGGACATCAAAACATTACCTGGACATCAAAGCATCAAAGTCCATCAAGTATTACCATCATTTGAGCAAGGCTGGAAAATCCGCTACATTTTCAATGATCCCTGAGCCTCTCACTTGAGTGATGGACTCAGAAGTGATTTTCCTCTTCAGATTTCTTTTCTCTAGACAGATTCCCCAGCACACACAGAAGCATGAAATAACGGTAAAATGGACAGGCTAGATTAAGGGCTCAGAGAGTTAAATGCTAATCTAGTCCCTCTGCTTTATACTGTGAGTTGGCCTACCCCAATTGCCTCATTTTATTTTATTTTTTTTTTTATTAGTTTTGTACTGGGGATTTAACCCAGGGCACTTAACCACTGAGCCACATCCCCAACCCTTTTTATTTTTCATTTTGAGACAAGGTCTCACTAAGTTGCTGAGGCTGGCTTTGAATTTGGGGTATTCCTGCCTTACCCTTCCAAGCCACTGGGATGATAGGCATGTGCCAGGGCACCAGGCTAATTTCCTCATTAAAAAAAAAAAAAGAATTTATTTAATCATTTCCATACTCCCTTTTCTTGCTCTGAAGTGTTAGTGTTCCATGACATGCTGAGCTTCCACAGAGATGCTAGAGAGACCCAGGGTTCCTCTCTCGATCTCCACCTCACCCCGTCTCCTCTCTCCATTTCTGTCCCCTGTATAGAAGCCCCAGGTGTCACATCCCAGCGCCATCCTGAGTATGAGCTTCTTGGGGCTGGCTGCATATGAAATGAACAGGCTCTTTTTAAACATTCATCTTTTTTCTCTTTTATGTGTTCTTCAGAGTTCTATTCCAAAGTGCACAGGGAAAGAGAGGACACTCCATCTGCTCTCATTTGCTGTCTCCAGGTGTCACCCCTGGTCCATATAGTTTAGGTCAGGTCACTGTGGCATCCACTGGCATTTTGTGGATCATGAACATTGGGATTTGGGGTTGTTTTTGTTTTGCAATATGTCCTCTCATTTAGCCTTCACAACAGCCCTATGACGTAGCTATTGTATCCCCATTTTATAGAGGAGGAACCTGAGAAATCAGGTGTTAAGTAACTTACTCAAGCTGGTGAGAGAAGGAACGAGGGCTCAACTCAGGTTACTCTTCCCTCCTTTGCAGAACTGTCAAGTGAAATGGGTTTGAAGGAATGAGTCCTTCCCCAAGAATGCTGGACAGACATGGACCAAGTTGGAGGCACTAACATTGTCCAGGCTCCAAACTTATTTTTTCTTTCAGGGATTACGACTAATAAGTCTTCATTCGCTAAGCACTAGCATTTGCACTATTTTATATCTTATTTCTAATTTTCTTCCAACAACCCTATGGGGACATGGGGGCTCAGAGAAATTAAGGAACTGTTCTGAGGGACACCAAGCAGGAACTGGTAGAGCGAAAGTTCCTATTCATGATCCCCTCCTCCCTCAACTCTGCAATTCTTTCTGGTAATGTTGGTGGTTGGGCCCTAGGGGCACAATTTAACTGCCCACCTTATCTGAGTACCTAACCTACACAGCACAGAGTCCCCATTACTCCATCTGAGTTCCTGTCACAGAAAGCAACAGCTGGCAGCCAGGCTCACTTCCATCTCTCCCTTTACCTGAGCACCCCCTGAGCCCGCTAGGTGCCCTCTTGTTCCACACACTGGTTGGTGACCCTCGTCAGCCACGCCACTCACAGGGCCTTGAATTGACACCTTTGTATCACTGTCCACACTTCCCAGTGGCCAAGGCGCACCTTGGGGGAAGAGCTAAGTGGGATGCGTCTCTGTGTCTCCCACAGCACGGCACCCAGTAGCATAAAGCCTTTCTCATGAATGCTTGAGGGGAGATGGGCTGCCTGCAGATGGCACGGGGATGGACTGTGACGGCAGCACACTGTGCTTCAGTAACTCTGGCTCAGTCCTGAAACGGAACGGGCTGTGAAGCGTAAGGGCTGAGCAGCAAGGAAGAGGTGGTGAGTGGCTTGAGAACAGAGACTGTTTGATTCAAGGTCTAATACTTAGGCCAAAGGTCCTCCCCCCCGGGGCCCATGACCTAAATGGAGAGATTTCAGCAGGCCCAGTAACAACCTAAAAGTGAATGCAAATGTTTCTGAGGATATTCATTTGCCTGCCCTGGGGATCTGTAGCTTTTGCCAGAGTGGGTTCAAAGCCAGTCCCTAAGTGCACAGCAGTCGCTCACTCATCGGTGCTCCAAAGGCTGAAGGATCACCTTCTCAGGCTCAACTTGCTCTGTGGATGGAGGAAGGAAGGAGGAGAGGCATCTGCTGTAAGCAGTTAGCAAGGTCTACTTCCTTGGCCTTAAAGCCTTAGAGGTCAAGTCCTTCTTCCCAAGTAATGTCCCCCTTAAGACAACACAAAAAGACCAGATCTTAAAAGTGGCAATGTTTCCATTTTCAACTAGGAACAAATATCTGAATTCTGATTTTAGAGTTATTACTAACCAGCTTTGGGTTAAGTCCCTAAAAGCAAGGTAGTCTGTGCCAGTTCTCAACATATATTCAACTCCAACCATGTGACAAATGACTTTCTCCTGGGAGAATAGAGTTTTTAAACAAATCGAAAGGTAAAATATGAAGATACATAAATGTTATATTAATGACATGTTCTAGAACTTTCTTTATAATACCATGCTATCCATCCCTCGATGCACCTATATTCCTGTCTTACCCCCATGTTCCCCCTTTCATTGCCATGTAAGAAAGCAGTGTTTTAGTCAGCTTTTGCATCACTGTGACCAAAATACTTAACAAGAACAACTTAGAGGAAGAAAAGTTTGTTCAAGGTTTTGCAGGCTGACCAACACCAATGCTCTGGGCCCAAGTGAGGCAGTACATCATGGGGGAAGGGCCCCGCAGAGGGAAGCTCTGGTTTGGTCAGGAAGCAGAGTGGGGCAGGGGAAGGGGCCATAGGAAAGAATGCAACCTTCCAGGCACACCCCCCAGTACCTCGTCTCTGCCAGTCATGACCCACCTGCCTATTTACTACTCAGCCCATTCAAACTAGGATGGACTGACCAGGTTGCAGCTCTCACAACCCAATCTGAATATTCCTGCATTAAAACAGGAGCTTTGGGGAGACACACCCTATCCAAACCGCAACAAAAGTGAGCAACAGAAACTCTTTCTAATTTAATTATTTCTAGGCATGAACACTTTGATGATTATGAGTCACAAATTCCTATGTCTTACCTCCCAGCAGATCAAGAGTATATTCAGGTCAAGAATCACATGTGGCTGGAAAGAGCCTTCTCAGTCAGGTTGGTTGGAAAGCAGGTCTCAGCTCTGCTTATTGACTGAGTAACTTTGGGAAGCTAAATG
The DNA here is from genome assembly GCF_048772815.1 of Callospermophilus lateralis. Lineage (NCBI taxonomy): Eukaryota > Metazoa > Chordata > Mammalia > Rodentia > Sciuridae > Callospermophilus > Callospermophilus lateralis. The sequence goes on from NC_135319.1 coordinate 77,180,486, forward strand.
ACTCCTCTGAATCTTGGTTTCTTCTGAGAGATGGGGGTGACACTCATCTCACAGGCTCTGAGGATTAAACAAGGCATAGGGTAGAAAGGGTTGTATAGTCTTATATAGGGCTGAATTCTAGTATCCTTCTCCTATTTACTCTCTCTGGCCCTCAGATTTCTGACTATTGGCATGAAAAGGTCAGATTAGACCTGTGTTGGCAGGACTGATATGGCCCTGCTCTCCTCCTGGCACCAGCTCAGCTTTCAGCGACATTGCAAGATAGTCTAGTAAGATGGAGAAAGGGGAAAATAATAAGCAAAACCATTCTTATATTTAAATGATTAGCAAAATAATGCATTGAAAACTTGCTACGTAAGAATCGTCAATATTATCAGGGAAAATTTCTTTGCAGATGTTTCTCTCTGAAGGACAGAAAGGATTGGCCTTCTCCCCCCTTAGCAACCACCAAGGGAAATCTGAAGGAAATGGACAGCCCTGAATTTTCAGACCTTAAGGATATAATTAGGCAGGTATAAACCCTTGTATCTCAAAGGGAGGGATGGGCACACTTGCGGGTTACAGCAAGAACCAGGAACGCCCCCAGCCAGGAGAAGTCAGCTCATCATACAGAGACATTGTATTTCAACTTTTAAAAATTAATTTATTTTTATGTTGTTTTTGTTTTAAAAAAAATGGCAATATAAAACCTTAATTTTTGCTTTTATCAAAACAAATACAGAAATATTATGGTGACATAGTATTTTGTGGGGGTTTTAACACCAAAGTGAGGAGGGGGCATAACCCATTCACATACTGTCTTGTGAGCTAGCGAAGTTAAGGAATGGCATCCCCCAAATCTCATGTGGTTGGTATCTGTGCCAGCCACAGGCCTGCCTCTCCAAACAAGACAGCCAGACCTACCAGACAGGAGGAACTGAATTAAAATATAAAATTCAGTGAGGGAAAAAAAATCAAGTTCACCTTGAAAAGAATTAGCTCAAAAAGCAAGCAAGCTAAGGGCAGCTGACAGAGTGTTCCCTGGCGCCAGGCTGCAGGGCTCTGTGGTCCTGGGGGAACATTTCCATTTCGTGCCCAGGATGAAAGGCCCTTGTGGACATCCCGGGGCTGAGGCAGGCGCCCTCGTGATGTTGTGGGCAGATAGAGAGTGGGCGGGTCATCCGCGCAGTGTGTGAAAGGAAACTCAGAAGCTAAATGCTCCCCTGGAAAGAAAGGTCACAAATCAAGTAAACATCAAGCATGACAAAACTCTTTTTCTGGCCACTGCTTACATTTGGAAAGTGACTCATTTTACTGCCCAAAGTTGAAGAAATGCAGGAAAATATAAACCAGAGGTGAAGATGACCCATAATCCCTTCTCCAGGAGATAATCACTGAATCCTTGATAGTGTTTTGGTGTAAGTGTAGATGGGGAGTGTGCCTAATTTAAATTTTGGATCGTACGGTCTACAATTTTGTGTAGCCTATTTTTCACTAAACATTACTTGTTCTAAATAATTATGATTTCTAGTAATTTTTATTGTATCCTTTGAATTGTATCACACATATAGTAAATTGTATATTTTAGTTATGCAGTTACATATATTTCAACATGTACATATGGGTATATGTATATATAATTTATGTAACTGGTGTTATTGGAAATTTATTTCCAATTTTTTATTATTATCAACAATAATGGCAAATATAGATCATCTTTACTGTGTTTAGCACTTTATAAGGGTTGTTTTATTCAAGTCTCACACTATCATCCCATTTTACAGATGAGGAAATGGAGACAGTAACTTATTTGCCCAAAGCCACAGAGCAAGCAGAGGATGCAGCCAGGACGAGGACTCTGTCATGCTCCTTTTTTTTTTTTTTTTTTTTTTTTTTTTTTGCGGGGGTAGGGGGTGCTACCAAGGATTGAACTCAGGGGCACTTGGCCACTGAGCCACATCCCAGCCCCATTTTGTATTTTATTTAGAGACAGGGTCTCACTGAGTTGCTTGGCGCCTCACTGTTGCTAAGGCTGGCTTTGAACTCACGATCCTCCTGCCTCAGCCTCCCAAGCTGCTGGGATTACAGGCGTGCGCCACCTTGCCTGGCTGTGGCATCCTCTTCACCACTATGAATCCTGGCTGGATCTCAGTTTCTTCATCAATAAAATATCCAGAGGTTTCCTTCCAACTGCACATTCCATTTAATCCATTCGTTTTGCAGATAAGAAAAATACGATAGGGGTAAAAGTGGCAATTGTAAAGCCAGGCTCATCTGACCCTGTAATCCCAGAACTAACATTCATCAGCCTGACTTCTTAAGCCTTAGTTTCCTCATCTGGAAAATAAAGGAAATGAGATGATGCTTGGTACGTGCCTGAAACGATTCTCCACAACTGGTAACACCCAGAAGTGATTTTTAAGAGGAAGAATGTTTGCCAGTTTAGCCCCCGAAACTCCCCTCAGAATGCAGTAGCCACTAATGAGGCCCAACCAAGGAAGAAGAGTTCTGTTTCTCTAGAAGTGGAAATGAATCCAACAACAGCCAAACCACACCAGGAGCCTCACCTGTGTCCTATCACTTATTGGCTGGCGTCTGACAAAGGATTTAACTGAAAGCTTCAGGCCAGATTTGAGGATCAGTCCATTCCCTCAGGAGCAGGTGCTGGTGGGGTGAGTTCCGCCCTCCATGAGCCCAGGCTGGCCAGTCACAGACCCCCACCACACACACCCACCAAGAACTGGCCCTCTCAGGCCAGATCCAGTGGGCGGTCCTCACAGAGAGTCTCAGAGGGGCAGCAGGCTAGGCATCACCCATTTATGAGCCGGAAGTAAGTTTAGAGACCAGTCACCATCTCTGTCTTCTCAAAGTCCTCAGAATATCTACAGCTGTGGTCTGTTTACAGAAAGAAGTTTTGATTTTATTTCTGGCCAATAAGAAAAAGAAAGCATTCTCCTTGGGGATTTTTAAGACCTCAGAATTGACCACCCCAAGAGGGCCACCACACTCCTCCAGAGTCGCAGGGGTGTATGCAGAGGGTGTCTGACCATGGTGTCATGTAGAAGTGAAGAGTTTTCACTCTCAGCATCCAACGAGCTTCCCCAGGAATTAAATCAACCCACTAACTCCCGGCTCCTTTTAATCTTCCCAACCTACCTGAAAAACTAGTCGCAGTCAGAGTACAGGAGCTCCTAAAACCAGCCAAGAGGAAATGCTCGGCTCTGTCCATCACCTATGTCTGCACCACCCCCTTCCCCTGCCTGTACCAATCTGATAAAAATCCCATTTGTCTTTCTTCCAGTTTCTCACATTTTTTTTTTCCAACACAGGAGACTTTCAGAAGCTGGAAAATAGCTACTTTACCATGGGCCTCCCCTCCCCTCCCCTCCCACCCGTCCCTGAAAAGAGCTTTTCTGTTTGAAGCCTCTGTAGACCCTTCTCTGTTGGGGCCCTGAGAAAGGGAAGAGAGGGGTTGGCTGAGGGGAGATGAGGGAGCAAGCCAAGCCTGTGCGGACCACCACCTCTGGTGATTGAAAGGGGGAGTTTTTAGAAGACAGAAGGAAGAAAGCCACACAAAGCCTGGGGAATAAAGCTTTCACTGTTACAGAATTGCTCTGATGTGGTGGGACAGGAGCCAGAATGGAATGTTCCATATGTTCTCACACATTTTCCCCTTAACACTGTATCCATTTGCAAGGGGTGGAAAAAAACAGCCTAGTGTATTACTGTGGGGTCTCCATGCTCCACTTCCTGGTCTTCATGTCCCCAACATGTGCAGATTAGATAGGCTTGCAGACAGCCCAAGTGGTTCTCATACAAAATACTACTGCTTTGGGGGTGTGTATTTGATAGATTCTTCAGTGAGAAATAGCACAGACTCCTGGATAGATAGACCTTTCAAAACAAGTTGAAGAACCAGTTCTATTTGTGAAGTAATGAAATGTCAACTCTAAGAGATGGAGATATCTTTAAAGAAACTTCATTCCAAATTTCATTGGCAAATGAGACACCTGAGACTCAGAGAGAAAGTGACTTGCTTCTCATCAGACGTGGATGTGGTGACCAGGAAAGCCAGGTGGCTCCTACACTGCAGGAATCACTTCCCTCACCAATTGCAAGGAGCCAAAGGAGCAACCCCAGCCTCCATCCCATCTCCAAGAGAGAGTTTTTTGTTTTGTTTTGTTTTGTTTAAGAGTTGTTATTTTGTATTACCAAACAGCAATAAAAACTCAGAATGAATTTGAATTCCTGATATCTGTTTTGCCACTGTGTGTTTATATTTTGAATGATAAATAGAAGGACAACATGAGCTCTTTAGGGATTTGGGCTTCTTTGATCTGGCTGCCCACCCGTCCCTGAGACCCCAGCTCTTGCATTACCTGCTCCCTGCCCCTAAACACACATTTACACCACACTCAGTGGCATGTTGACTTTGTGTGACATTTTACCTTTTCAAGAGGCTGTCCTTGACACTCCCACTGACCTTCAGCCTTGTAAAACACTGGAAACTGGAGGGGAGCAGGAGAAGAGGAAGGCACGGAGTATTTCTCCTACTGGCTGTGGGTGGAAGGGGATAGAAATTTTGAATTCCAATAGGGGGAAACAGAGAGACACAGAGAGAGACAAGCCAGGGTCTGGGGCAGCCCTCCAATCACACCACCCACTATGTTGGGGAGAGGCAGAAAGTGCCCTCCAGGATTATGTAGGGCTCCTCCCTCACCAGCCCCTCTGAAGCTCCCTAGGCAGGTTCCCCCCTTGTTGGTTGGCAACTTTTAAGACTCAGCAGTCCTTGGTTCCTTCCTCTCTCTCCACACCTCCATGCAACACAGTTTCTTATAAACAAAATCACCAGAAAAGGTCACCTAGGACAACTGCCGAAAGTATGTGTCCCAAGGTCTCTTGAAGGTTGTCACAAGCATTAACTGGTTACATTCTGCCAAGTCACAGTCTGGTGTGCCTCCAGCCCGAGGGTGAGACTCAGTGTTCAGCCTCGAAGCCAGAACTTCCTCTGAGACCAAGAACCAGAGCTTTGGGTTCAAATGGTCATAAGACAAGGGGAAGGGTGGCGAAGACAGGAGAACCTCAAAAAGAGGGTTTAGCTCTTCAGCGTCTTTTGGCAGAACACAATTCAACTCATAAGAGACATCTAATGGGAACATCAAATCTAGCAGGCTCACAACCGAGCAGTGGACTCCCTTCCAAGCCGATTCTCTTGCTTTTCCCTTCATCAGTGAATGGCAGCTCTGAATTGCTAATTTCAGCATGAAAATCTGGGCCTGGCCTCTGACTTCTTTCTCCCCACCCACATCTCATCCTTCACTGTCTACCCCAGCTCGGTGCTGAGGCACCCCACCTGTTTCCATTTTCACAAGATCAGAGCCCAGACAGCTCCACTCTCCTCTGGGAAGCATTTTGATTTGTTTATTTAGAAGACTTTGTGCGCTTGCATATTTTAATTATTCATTTATTACTTGTAAAGTATTATTATTTTATTTAAAGCACTAGTTGGATGCCGCAGTTCGGCTGCAGCAAAATAATCTGGGGGGTGACGAGCAACTTGTGTACATTGATACAGCAGGAGTGGGAGCCGTTTATTATAGGACAGGAGGGGTATATATACATTACACACAGCTTATCTTAATTAACATAAACTAGATACAGCAGTCAACCAATAAGGAATCGCTACACTTAATGGCTCGCTGGCCTTACTTCACAAACCACTCCCTCTGGCAAAATGCCAGGCGCCATCTTGACTTGTTTACAGACTCTAACAGTTGGAAGCACAAATGCCCACAGGGTCCAGGCAGGAAGTGTGAATGGAAGAAGCAGAAACATTCTCAGGGAGTGGTTCAGAGGCTGGACACTGTTTGAACTGCCCACAGGAGCAGGAGCAAACACCCCCACCACAGTGCAAGAGTGTGGGCACAGCATTGCTAGGGCTTCCAACTGTCCAGCTCAACATATGGTTAAGTTTTTATGGGAAATCCCATAATTTTTAGATGTTGTCTCAAATTCATAAAACTCTGAAACAGGTTGAGTCCACCTGTGGCCTGCCAGTTCCCAACCTCTGACTTACAGAAGTGCTGTCTTATATTTAGAGAGTAGGTAAGTGGTAAAAAATGAACCTGAAAAGACAGAGGTGAAGGAGAGGTATTATAGGCAGAGTGGAAACACTTGGGCACATTTGGAAGGAACCAATCCACAGAACATGATGGAAAGACTGTGATTAATCTAGCAAAAGGGTGACGATAGGGGATATAAAACTGGAGGCATAAGTTAAAGAAGATCATCGGAGCACCCAAATACTGGTATCTAGAAATTCGATTTTATCCTGGAAATCCTAAGGAGCCAATGAAAATGTTTGAGCCAGGAAGTGACTGGTTCTTGGGGGCAGAAGGTTTGTAAAAAACCAGGTCTCCCCTAGAATCTCTTTTCTGAAGTATGAAAATCCCTCTCTCCCTCCATTGAACTAGTGAGCAGGTGATCACAGGCAGAGCTGGGGAGCACTGCAGCCTTGTCTGTGGTCCTGGATTAGCTGAAACCCGAGCCAAAATCAGCTTCAGCGTTCACTGACTTGATTTTGTTCTTTTTCCTAAAGCCACTTTCTTGTCCTTCTCTCACTTGTCATGTGTAAGTTACCTCTGAAGGGCCACCTCGAAGTTATTTAATACGGGTTCCAAAAGTCCTGGGACAATGAGTCCTACTCCATGGAGGATGCTATCAGCTTCATTGAACTCACTAATGCAGGGAAAAAAAAAAAGGGGATTGCCCGATAGGATAATGGTTTCAGTGTACATAAAAAGAGGATCTGGCACGAAGTCACAGGCTTGAGCGATGGGGAGAAGAGAATTCCGATTCCACTCAGGATAAGCTCAAGAGAGGAGGACAGAGGTCAACATTTGCATTTTTTTTTTTTTTTTGCAATAGCCATTTGATAGGGGATCTCTGCTGGGCCCGGATGAAAGACTCGGGTGGGTACCTTGTGGGTCACATTGCTGCTAACCCCACCCAAATCCCTTTCAGCAACTGAAAAACAAAGACTTCTACCACGGATAGCAACAAGGCCAAGTGAGGTAATTCTCCCAGGCTCCATTTCTGAAAGCTCCACCTGGGAGAAGATCAAGAAGGACAGCTGAGACGAGTGAGGCAGACAGGCACATTTGGCCAGCACACGCGGCTTTACACTACTACACCTCCTCCCGTATTGCTGTCAACTATTTGAAGCCTAAGCGATTCATAGGTGATCCTTAAAGTCCAAGACATGAGTTGTTTGTTCTTTCTGGTCATTTTAATTTGAATTTCAAGCAATAAGGACTGGGTTGTGGAACCCAGTGCCACAGCCAGTGATGGAGCCCAGTCAGTGGGCCACCGAGCAAAGCACACGTTATCAGACGTGTCCTAATTCACGCACAGAGAGCCGACTGCTGGTGAAAAGAGAAGAAGTTAATGTCAGGAAGAGAAGTTACATTGGGGAAATTATTCTGGACAAGTGTTAGCAGACCTGGGATTAAAGGAAGCCTTGCGATCCATCCCCAAGATCATCTAGGCCATTCCACACTGCAGCCAGAAGCAAGGGTGGCAGGGTACCAAAATTTCATAAGCAATAAGCACTCAAACATGCTTTTAAAATGCAAAGTTAAAAAGAGTAACAACCACAACACAAGAAGGGAAATAGGTCAAAGTTTGAATAGAGGTTGCCTCAAGGGGATGGGATGTTGTCTTTGTTTCTGCTTCTTTAATATTTTATACCCTTTCTAAATATTCCTAAAGTGATCAATTATTTCTGTAGTAAGAACAAGAAGGAAAACACCAAAATGGTGGGAGGACGAGGGCAGGAAACATGAGAGGAAGATTGGTAGAGGCTGGTAAGAACCTAAGGGGATGTCTCAGCCTAACGTGAGCCATACAGACCATAACTGAGGTCTCAACTCAAGGACCACCCCCACTTGCACACCCAAGAAATCGTGGTCAGCTTTTCCTCAAGATAAAATTGCCACCAGCCACAAGGCCGGCTTCACTGTTAGACCTGGTGACTTCTAAAAATGCCCCCTGCATGGGTGACCCTGTAGTTTTGAAAATGCTTTCACAACCTCCACCTCCCCATCTGTCTCTCTGCTTAAAAGCAAGAGATGAAGTAAACAGATAGGTAGACACATACATTCGTAGTCACTGGCATAATTCCTTACACGTCATACCCTGATATGCAGCTTCTAATTTTTCAAAACACTGTTTTGAAAATCTCTCTTCTGAGTTCACCAGGACTTTATAAAGAACTGGGAGGAAATGAAAGACCACAGAAGCAAAGCTGTTTGACCAAGGTCCTACAATGAGTTAAGAGCGGAACCAGAACTGGAAGAGATTCTGAGCTTCCCAAGCCCAGATCCTTTCTCAGGTCATTGCCCTCTCCCTCTTTGAGGAAAACCCATGGTTAGGCATAGTTATCTTGGAGAAGCACAGAACTATAAATTTTGGATTTCCTATTGATTCTAACCATCTCTTTAATCTGCTAGTGAGGATCAATTTTCATAGCTTTTTAATCCAGCTATAAGAGAACTGAGAATTGATTTCAAAACAGAAGCCAACCTAATGCAAATGGTCTGAGGTAATTCATAAAGGTCATAGAGCACAGAGGTCAGGACAGGAGAGCACAGATCTATCCAGCATTTGCAATACTTGGGGAAAGTTGCAGACCTGATCATGCAGCTCATGAGTTGCTCAAATTCCATTTACTTGATTACTCGTTTTTTTGTTTTTTTTTTCCTTTCAAAAGGAAAAAAAAAATTGTACTATGTTCTCCCAGGAAGGACTTTGCAGCTGTGCATACATGAGCACAATCCTGGATGATCCCCCAAAATCAATGTTGTAATTTGGACCAACCTATTGGTTTAATAGATCACTGATTGTAGGCCACTTCAATTGTGAATTGTTAGTGAGAGGGAGAAATGTTCTGTGACTACAAAATCACTAAATCAATTGTATTGACAAACACAAAAGCAAATGAGGTGGCAACCAGAAAGACACCTGTCCCACAACATTGGAAGTGATAGGTGGAAAGGGGTTGGCTTAAATTTCTCCTGCAAGTGGGTTCCTTCATGTTCTTTTGCATTCACCAGGTTTCCCAACACATGAACAGACCCGGGCGGATCAGATAGAGTTAGTGGATGATTTGGGGTATGATTTAAAAGCAAAGTTAGTATCAAAAAGTCTAATCTGTGGTGCCAAAAGCACTCTTCTAGCACCCAGACTCTTGATAGTGGACTCTCAATAGCTGGTAGTGTGACAAGGTAAGACCCCAATTCCCCATACATGGTGAGTCCCTGAGAACCTATCCAGAAGAAGCCCCAGATGAAAAGATTTTAGGTAGAAATTTAGATGAAAGTTGTATCTAAATGGTTTAAATGTCCTTTTGGTGTTAAGTTCCTTATCCCTCTTCATGTGTTTATCTCACCTTTATGCCTGGGCTCCTAACCATGGCACACAGCTTCCCACCTCTCTGTCCCTGTCACCCTATCCTTACTGAAACAATTGCATCACACCTGTATCAAGGCTATGAAGCATTCTCCCAGCTAGCTAGAAACTCAGACAGCAATCGGCACACTTATGTCATCATTTAGCAAACAGTGTTAAATGCCAGGCACGAGGCTGGGTAGTGGGAATTCAGCTGTGAGTAAGCCAGACACGTGGTGCTCTGCCCTCACAGCCTTAAACCATGGTGAGTGAGACAAGCTTTCAACACGAAATCATGACATGACCATCAGGACAAACTAGATAGCTTCAAAGTGCTTAGAAAATAAGAATGCAAGAGGGTTTTGTTTGTTTGTTTGTTTTTGTAATTAACTTGGACCAGCAGTCCTCAAAATATGATTTTCAGGCCTCTTTGAGTCACAGAGATCCTTTCAGGGATTCAGCAAGTTAAACCACTTTCACAATAATAATGACATTATTTGCCTTTTTTTCCCCCCCAGTGAGCAGACATTTGCACTCATAGTGCAAAAGCAATGTTGGCTAAAACAGTTGTTGCCTTAATAAGAATCAAGGCAGTGGCACCAAACCACAACAGGAGTCAAATTTTCCAAAGTCACACACTTGCAGTCTTTTTAAAAGCCATTTTCATTTAAGAATATTTTTAATGAAGCAGCAAAAATTATCAATTTAAATAGATCTCTACTCTTGAACACATAACTTTTAAATATAAATCTTGCATGCAATAGGTTAGAAAGCATGAAGAACTATACCCAAAGTGTAATATCATGCTCATCTTGCAGAAAAAAATAACTACATCCAAATTATAATATCAGGTTCATCTTGCATATCATCCTTTCCATTGCAAGATCGTTTGAAATAAAAGGTAAACTGACTACTTTCTCCTGAAACAGCATGTTTACTTGCATGAACTATTAACAAAATATGGTTACTCTGATTTGGATCTTTGACAGATATTTTCTCTAACATGAACAAAATGAGCCTGTAATACAAGGTGACAAGTGACCATGCTTGTTGCCAATGATAGAAGTTGAATTTCCATTAGAAAAGTAGAAATCCCCAAATCTTGTGTCCATCGCCATGATCTTGACAGTTTCTCAATACCCATTGAATTTTCTGATGAGATTTTGAAATTAAGAAATGTGACTGTTCAAGATTTTAATGAAATACATCAACTTTCAGAAAATTTGCACAAACCAGCAAACCAATATTTTCCAAAAGACCAACACGTGTTGTTGTAAATCATGCATGAATAAAAGATCCAACAATGTGAGACAAAGTAATGGGTTTTAGTGTCATGGAATACAGAAAGCTCATTGATATGTTTTCAGATTCTACATTATCACTGATCTATAAGAAACTGTTGAGTTTGGAGGTAGTTATTAAATAAAAAAGAATATACATAATTACCCAGAAGCCCATTAAAACCCTCCAACTTTTTTTTGAGGGGGGAAGGTAGCAAGGGTTGAACTCAGGGGCACTGGACCACTGAGCCACATCCCCAGTCCTATTTTGTGTTTTATTTAAAGACAGGGTCTCACTGAGTTGCTCAGTGCCTCGCTTTTGCTGAAACTGGCTTTGAACTCGAAATCTTCCTGCTTCAGCCTCCAGAGCAGTTGGGATTACAGACGTGCACCACCACAACAAGCAAAATACTCCAACTTTTTCTAATCTGTGTGAAGTCACATTTTCTTCATGTACATTGATCAAAACAATATATCACAAAATACTGAATGCAAAAACATGTAAGAATCTAATTGTCTTCTATTAAAGATATTTACAAAATAGTATCATTCATAAAATTTTTGTTTGGAACAATATAGTTATTGTTATTAAAAATTTTTACATTAGCAGTTAATAGGTTTAATATTTTTAGGCTTAAGTAAATCATTATTTTTTATGTTTCTCAGCTTCAATTTCTGATATAGTTCAATAGCAACAGGCAAAACCCACATAAATCAAAGCTTTTCAACAATAGAGTATAAAGAAATCCTGACATCAAAAAGTTTAATCAATGCTACTGACTTGGATATCTATAGTTGATAACAAGATTATTAGAAAAATAAATAAACACTTGAATACTTATGAATTTTCAATTCAAGTCTTCTATATTTTTGTTCATTTTTCTTATTTCATTTGTTTAATGAATATTTATTAGCTGCCAAACACTGTGCTAATTATTAGCTAGTAACTTCTGCTGCCAAGATCTACAAAGCTTTTTGCTTTCCTTCTTACTTTACAAATTGAATTACTAACCATGGGCATTAACCCAGAGCCTCACAGGCTAGGGTCACAGTCAGACTTCCACTTAACCAGCTATGTGTTATAGGTAAGATTCTTAATCTCTGTGTCTCAGTTTCCTCTACATTAGAATGTCCTCTTTAATGTCCTATATGTTAAGGTTAATAGTACATACCTACCTTATAAGTCGGAGGCAAAGAATAAATGTGTCCATGTGTAGAAAGTGTTTATAACGGAAACAACAAAGTAAATGTTGCTAACTATCAGCTGGAATTCCAATATCACCAGATAGCTTACAAGCTATCATTGTGATTCAAATTTTAAAAATCTTTTATAATGACATGTTATTTTGCCGATGAAAAAAAAACAAGTCACTTAAGGGTCTGTCTAGATGTCCCGAGTGTGTGATCCTAAAGACTTCCCTCAATCACCATCCCTCTCTTCAGAAGAAACCAAATGCTCTTATACACCATCGCCAAACTTTGTCTGGCTTGAACTCAGCTGATTGGACCAGAGATTGGTCCATTTAAAGGCTGGTTCACCACCATTGAGGTGCTGGCCTGGTAAGAGAGCTCTGCCAATAGGGGCCAGCTGGCCAATCAGATCCTCCCTTGGAGTTAGACCAGGGAATGAAAGAAGGACCCGTGAGGGAGCCGAGCCAGATAATCACCCAAGTCCCTGCCAGTTCTTAAAACCACTGACACATCCAGACCAGAAATCCAAATTATTTTGTGTCTTTCCACTTCCCCAAGTCTGGAACCCAGTACCCAGAGGTCTGAGGCTTACCTGCCTTGGGTCAGAAGGCCAGGCCACACCTACATGTGGGAAGTCTTTACACTGAACCCTGTTCCCACCATCCTCACAAGTTTCCGCTCCTTAGAGGTTAGCAGTGGAGGGCAGAAAGGGGTAGTGGGTCCCTGCATACTCAATTGCCATCAGATACTACCCCAGTGTCTGCAGTTCTTCTACTAGCCCAAGGCCAGGAGGTGGCTTTTGGTGGACACTAGCAAAGCTTCTAGAAGAGGTGGGAGTACTGAGTGATGGAGAAGGAGGGCAGAAATATCAGCACTGATATCCTGGACAGTACAGAAAAAAAAAAAAAAAAAAAGTAGGGAGGATTGGGGCAACCTCAGCTTTCTATAATTCATATGAACCATTTCAGTCTCTCAAATGAACAATGAAGATTATTGTCAATCTTACATAAGTTGCCCTTAATCCCTCAAATGCCCCATTTTCCAACTAGATTGCTACTTTAAAGTCCTTCCTTATTGGAAACTTGCTGTCACCATTGTGCATAAACTAGTTTTTCAGGTAAATCACCGGATTAATTAATTAGAATTCTTCCACAGGCACAGAAGTCCTCTGTGGCCCTTTGCTTGACCACATCCAGAGGGTGGTATGAATAAATGGATCCAAGAAGAGATGTGTGACTGACTGTTCTCCTTCTTGAGAGAGCCCTGCGTGTGTGACTGTACCTGAATAAGATACCTAACCATTCTCAGAACAAGATCAGGAAAGAAGATGTTATTTTTTTTTTCTTTTCTTTTGACAGTGCTGGGGATTGAGTCCAGGGCCTTACCACATGTGAGGCCAGTGCTCTGCAACTGAGCTATCTCCCCAGCCCAGGAAGTCACCCTTTGACAAGCCACAGTCAATGTTTTTGAACACAACCTTCTTCGGGGGCTTCCCCACAGAGTGTTAATACACTCTGGGATCCAGTGTGCTCTGCCACATTGTTCCCAGATAATTCTCCATCAGGGGCCTTGAGCCCTGGCCAAGGCCTTTACTATTTATTTGTAAGGAAGTCTGTTAACAAATATTTGCTGAGCCTTTATGGAAGGTTTCCGAGCTGTGTGTTGGTAAGGTCAGAGCTATCTTTTAAGAAGATTGTTCTGTCAATAATTTGCCTGGTCAACTGACATCCAGAAAAGCAGCTTGGGGTTATTGCTGCAGGCCAGTTAGCATGCTGTAAATCCTGAGTAAGAATGGTGACAAGAAATAGAAACGATGGGATAACATATGGAACTAAGTTAATAAGCCAATACAGTGTGTCAGACAACCGTGGAAGTATTAGCACTGACCTCAGGAAGTGGCTTACTTTTCCCAGTGTTAGTTATCTGTAAAATGGAAAGAAAAAAACAATTTTCTAGGGTTGGTGTTGTGGCTCAGTGGTAGAGCACTTGCCTAGCATGCCTGAGGCGCTAGGTTAGAGTCTGCATATAAAAAATAATAATAACTAGCCTCAGATAATTTTCCAAAAAAAAAAAAACCAGATATATGTTTTAGACTGCCATCTGTTCATCAGAACTTATTTCCTCTTCTTGCTCGGCAGAGAGTTGCAGTTACCTGTCACCATATAACTGAGTCCCAGCTAATGGAATCAGTGAACCACTCCCAGGTGGTAAAATTTTAGATTGGAGATCCTCCATATCTTTTTACCATGTGCTGACTCAGAGATCTCTGAGGATCCAGCAAACAGACCTAGAAAATCCAAGAGACTCAAGTTCCTGGGTGACCAAGGGAAGACCTGTTTACAACTTCACGTGTAGAAAATTAATTTCTATCATATTAAGCCAAAGATTTGGAGCTTTGAATCTAGCTAGCTAGGTAGCTGCCCATCCACTATTGCACAGAATCTAACATAATAATCTCTCAATCAAAAAATTATATTTTTTAATGTTATGAGAAATTCAGAGACACATAGGTCTTCAGGTTAATTAGGAAGACAGGACATAGACATAGCAGACTCATAGCAGATGTTGGTAACAAATTGAGAAAAGTTCAAAGTCCCCAGAAGTAGGGAACTCTGAGATAGTTTCAAATAGTGGCAGCTTTGTGCTTATGTTTGAAGAATGGGTATGAATTGTCTGGATAATGGAGATGCTATTCAGTCACTATTTTAGTTAGCTTTTTAATCACTGTGACCAAAATGCCTGACAAGAACCACCTAGAGGAAGTAAAGTTTACTTGGGGCACACGGTTTCAGGTTTTCAGTACATACACAGCTGACTCTGTTGCTCTGGACCCAAGGTGAGGCAGCTCACCACGGGGCAAGGACCCAGAGGAGGAAGCTGCTCAGCTAACGGCAGAATTGGGAAGCAGAGAGAAAGAATGAGGGAAGGGATACAGGGTAGATGGACCCTGCCAGGGCAGGCCCCCAGTGACCCACCTCCTCCAGCCACACCCACCTGGCTGCAGTTAACACCCAGCCCAACAGCTCTCATAATCATTTCACCTTTGAATACTCCTGCATTCGCAGGAGCTTTGGGGGGATACCTCATTCCAAACCATAACAGTCACTGACATTTAAAATTATCAACAAGAAATCCCCATTGTCCAGTATCCAGCACCCATACTCTGAGGACACTGGCCCTTACCACTTCTTCACTGTTCATGTCTTCTGTCGATGACTTCCAATATGGTGTGGACCCTGGTTTCCATGTAATGACTTTCAACCATCTGCAATCTTCTGAAATCACCTAACATTCCTATTACCAATTCCCAGAAGCCCAGATCCAAGTCCCAACTGGCTTAGGGACTTTTGATATCCTACCCATCGGGCCTATCATAGCACTGAGTTTGTGGCTTGAAGAAAATGGGTGGTAAATGAGATGATCAATACATATTTATATTGCTCTAGAATTTTGCTGTACTCCTTATAACTATTGATCAATTGATCCATTTTAATTATTGCTCTCTAGTTAAGCCTCCAGGCTGTACCAGCAAAAACTTCATTTCAGAAATCATAAGGCTGGTCAATCCACCAGAAAAGTTTTATTTGTTAATCATTACCATGTGAAGAAATGTTTACCATAAACTTGGCGTTCATATTTCCCTCTATCAATAATGAATTATAGATGATGTAATGGAAATTCTGCTATAATTTATAGCCTGATTTTGCTTTCAACATCTAAACTATTGCCTTTAGTCTTTAAAGAAAGTTGGGGTGCCTATTTTATATGAACAGCAAAAGCTAACCTTTAACTCCCCAAGTTTTCGACCTTTCCAGAAATGCTTAACACAAGCATTGCCATTCTTCAGAGTCAGAAACCAATTTTTTCATTGACATGGGAAACAGATACGAAAGTATCACATGTTATTCTGCCTGTGTATGCAACAAACGACACCATAGGTGCAGATCAGGGAGAACCAAAAAATGAGACTATCCAGAATTTGGTAAGTAAGGTCATTGAAAACACATTTAATCACAGTGTTAAGTACATATTCTTCAAGGAAAATGATATAGACCTGCAGGACTTTGAAGACACTCTTACCCCTACCCGCAATTTGGTTCTTAGAGTAAAAGGATACTTTAGCAAATACATGCACTACAGTTATTCAGAAACCCCTTTGATGCCACGTGGGAAAAACTTCTCTTCAGAAACATTTAAACAGCAGCACCATAGGCCTACAACTATAATGCACCAGTGAAAAAGAAAAATGTGGAAAGAGAGAAAAAAAGTAATTCAGTTGCTTACTATAGGAATAATAAATGTGTTTCAACTCATATGTTGATTCCAATTGATTAATTGTATCTGTTTGCAATATAGTGTTGAGAATGCTTCTGAGGTCATGTTGGAGATCAGAGAAGAGTGTCTGGCATGATGAAGAATAGATTAGTGATGTCTGGCAAGGATGGAGAATAGATTAGTGATGCCTGACATGGATGCAGAAGAGAGAAGTGGTAATATGGGTGACTGTGGTATCCATCTAGAACATGTGGGCATTCGAGAACAAAGAGAAGTGTGGCTGAGCCTGCCCAGTCTGTAGTGCTCAAGATGGTTACATGGGTGCTTTTCTTCAGCTGCTTCTTCCTTCTACCTACCTGCTGGCTGGCTGAGAACTCCCTGTACCTTCCACAATAAAATATCAGACGTGAAAGAAAAATAATCTCACCCCTTGTCTGGCATGTTGACAAAGATATCTGACTTGGTTAGACTTTGAGCATGAGGAAAAATCCAGGAGTGACTTGTGGGATTAAGAAGGGCTTCCCATGGAGTGTGGGGACAAAAAGCAGTCCTGGACTTTAGAGTCAGTGAGTTCCAGTTTCTGCAGATCCAGAGGACTGTCTCTCTGATATTAGATTCTAATTCTACAACCAAAGTGATGCTAATCTGCCAAAAAAAGAAAGAAAACCCAGAATGGTATTATCCACAAAAGATGAAAATCCTCATGCTACAAAAGCTCAAGCAAGAAGAAATGTGCTTGCTGTGTAAAATGGATGTGAACCAGGCATGACGGTGCATGCTTGTGATCCTAGAGATGCTGGAGACTGAGGGAGAATATCCCAAGTTTGAGGTCAGCTTGTCTCAAAATAAAAAATTTTGAAAAGGCACTGGGGTGGTACTCTTGTTTTGGGGAGTAGCTTTTCATTGTTGTTGTTCTCCAGCCTTCTGATTGACATTGGAGATGAAGAGGGTGATAGACAGGTGAGGCAGAGGCCGATGGGGCCATGAGAGACCATACCTGAGGGTCCCACTCTTCTGAGGAGGAAGACCCTGAGATCTCCTGGAGGTCTGGCTGATCTGCCTAGGGCACTGTGGTTCTCTAAGGCTGATGGACTGTGGGGTCAGGTGAGGGAGAGGAAGGTGGGGCTGCTGGCTCGGAATTGGGCTATCTGCAGAGCATCTTCCTTACTTCTCAATTGTGCTTTATAGAGTGTACTTTCTGCCACTTTCTCTGGAGAATTGTTCATTCCTGGGGAGGCCTTGAGGCTAGAGCCATTGAAACCTGGAAGATTTGCTCATTTGCAAACAGAGCCTCCCACAAAGTGGAAGGAGGGTTAATCTTAATGGAAACAATAGCCCATTTAACAAATCCAACATTTAATGAACCCAAACAGCTTGCCTTAAAAAAAAAAATCAGTTACTAAAGCAGCTTTTGAAACTTTAATGAATGCTTATTAGCTTTATTTTTAAAGTCTTATCTGTTACCTTAGTGTGAGTTCACTGGTGTTCTTGATCATATGACTCACCACCTAGATATAATTTCTGAGCTACAAATGAAAATATTGATTGGAATTTTGTGACCCTTTTGTGTTTGGAAGCTTTCACAAATCATTCAGGACCTTCAAATATTGCAGGTACCGTCTCTCTGTTGGTTGGCAATGCACAGGACAAAGATGCAGGGCAAACCAGCTCATCTTTTGATGACTCTTCCATAAAAGCCTCTATACTGGGTTCTTTCACAATCCTAGGATTGGTAAGAACTTCTGATCAGTTTTACGTATGTGTTTTTGAAGAAATAACCATGGTCTCAGCTGGAGACTTTGCTTTTGGATCCTGTTTCCCAGTGGCGCCCCTCTTCCTCCATCTTCATCTCAGGAAGGGAGAGGAGTGTTGGAAAACAGAAAGGGGACTGGGTGGGGCATCAGGCTGGTGGGTAATTACCAGAAAAAAAAAATAGAAGCCTCCTGTCTTTTATCAGAGCAAGTATCAAATACTGTTGAGCCCAAGTACACTGTGTCCCATCCTCTTTCTTATGCAAATTAAACATCTAGAGACCAGCCTCCACAAAAGTTGAATCCACTTCCCCAACTTCATTCAGCTTGTCCTTGAAAGGAGTATCATGTACCTGATTGTTAGCTGGACCTACCCTCCAAGAAATTGTAGGAGAGATCCTTTTGTCTCAGGCTCTTATCATTATTGGGCTTCTCTAGAAATCAAAAGCACCTGCTCTTTTGTTAGGGTGGGCTTCTAAAGGGACAACTATTACCATTAGAAAACACCCAGATTCATACGGGAACACTATTGATATGTACTCCCAGCCTGAGGATGCCGACCTTAGAGGAACACACTCTGTAACAGTGAGTCTTCATCGCTTACTGTGTGCCAGGCACTGCGCTAAGCAATCCCTGTGACTTATTCCATTCTGTCCTTGTAAGAGCCATAAGAGATGGGAAGCCCCATTTTACAGATTTGGAAACTAATGGTTTGGAAAGTTCAAGTTTCTTGCCCAAGATCACAGAACTTGCAATTTAACAGACCCAAGACCTCTAATCCTAGTACCTGTGCTTATATTGACAAGTTCTGATAAACCATGATAATCCAGCACTGATGGCAATAGTGTATGCTCTCCACTCCCAATAGGCTCCCCTTTTTGGCTTTTCTAAGTAGAACTCGGCATAGAAACAAAAGATGTTCCTGGTGCCTTACCTGATGGAAGAAAAGAAAGTATGTCTATGCTAACAATGTTAACAAATATCCCATTTGTTAATATTCTGAGTAACACTGCATCATTGACATGATCATATCTTCTAAAAGAGGAACTTTAGGCTCACAGAACCTAGGTGGTCTGCTTGAGGATCCACAGTGAGGGAGTGGATTCTGGGCAGATGACAGAATGCTATGGCTCAGCCTCACCCTGCAGCATCTTCCCAGCATGCAGCAGACATTTCCACTAGAGACAGGAAAGGCAATAATTTCCACTGCCACCCTCTAAGTTAAGTGAACTCTCACCTTCCAGGCTGGAGATAAGATGTTACCATTGACCTACCTCCCTGGTAGGTCAGAAGAATCCTCTTGGAATGAGAACAAGGATCCCAAACCCCACTGAAGAGCAATACTGAATTGTCAGTGACCAATGATGGTTTATGTCAAAATAATCCAATCTGTGCACCAGGGCTGTTCTAGGCCTCCAAGACCTGGCTTGGCCTATTTGTTCCTTCCTCCATCGAGTACCCCCATCCTCTCTCTTTACCTCCTCCCATCCCACTTTCCCGGTGCAGACTCCTGTCACTCTCTGTGCTGCCCTCCCCCTAGTTTCTCAGGGAAAGAATCAATTTCTGAGCCGCCTGTGACTTCCAGGGCCTCGTCCAGTACCTAGTGTACCACAGAGGCTCAATAAATGTTTAATAAAAGGGAGGGGGGACAAAACAGAGAGTTAGTGCTATGTCCAAGAAGTGAGTCCTTTTTCTGCTCAGTAATGAACTATGCAGAACAGTATAAACTGTTGTTGATGTTTCCAGGCTTCAGTAAACCTAATCCTACTGTTAAAAAAAAATTCTTTTTAATATATTCCATCTTCCACCTCCCTGTTTCAGCCCATATTTTTTAAAAGCCACAAAGCATATCACATATGTATCATGCAAGGTAGATAGATCTCACATTGTATCAATCCCAGGTCTGCAATGGGCTACTTTGTGGCAGATCTAAGGAAAAGAAATGCAATTCATGTGACAAATACATATGACCAAAAGCTGTTAATTATCTTTTCATATAAATCTATTTATTTATCTAGTACTTTACAATTTACAAGAGGCTTGGTCTCATGGCTCTCCTAGTCTATAAGGTTAGTCCAAGATTATAGCATCCATTATACAGAAGAGGAAACTGAGTCTGGCTTGCCATATGGCTATTAATTCTTTGACACCATTATTATAAGACATACCATTGATTTAACAATACGTTCTGAAGACATAAGCCATCTCTACAGCGTTATGTAGGCATATTGCTTACAAGATACAGCCCAGTGGTTTTGAAGCATGTAATTATGTATGTCCCCAATAACATATTGGAGACTTCTTAGGAGGACCATTCTTCCTGTTGTTTTCAATGGGATCTTGTTGGGGACTAAGGACTCAATTAAGGAGAACCTTTCTAAGTTCCTTCTTTCAATGTCATTGCTCTGGCTTAGAAGCCTGGAGGGTGTAATTTAAAACTGTACTTCAAGATAAAATTCTAGACATCAGAGTTCATTTTTAAAAAATACTAGAGAAAAGCAACCTTTAAAATGTTCATATTAATACAGCCTAATCTTTGTTTGACTGTCAAATATAATAATGCTGGACTTGAGTCTTCTTAAAAAAAGTTTAATTCACCTATCTATAAAAATAAGAAAGCAAGAAATAAAACAAAGAAAGGAAGATGTAAAAGAAATAAAATTGACACCTAGAACTGCGTAGAGAGAGTTTGCCTCCAATTAGAGTTATTTTTTTGTACTGGGAGAAAAATCAACTTTTTATTCCAGCCCTGGTTGAAATGGTTAAGAAAAAAAAAAGTTTCTGATTCTATGCAGTAAAAGAAAATAGGCTCAAGTGGTAACTGAGCTTCCCATTGGATTATTGTGCAGGTTCCTTTATTCCCACCACAGTGGGTAATGTGTGCTCATTGTGACTTATCTGCAGCCGGTTTCTTTTACACCCTCGGGCTATATAAACTGGAACTAGGACTGGGGCTGGAGGTTTGGGGAGCATCTGGGAGGCAGCATCCACAGTCCAGAGAGAATGAGACAGTTGGGAACATGAGCAACCTCCTGTGCCATTGACGCTCCCAGTGGTACGAGCCTCGCTTTATGCTTTCTGTGCTGACGAGGGAAGATGATTAGGAACTGGGGAAAGCATCGTTGACCTCCTATGAACAGTTCCTCCAACAATGTGTGGGCTGCTTTGTTCTTCCTCTTGATTTTAACTCTTTGCTGGTGTTTCTGACCTAGAACGATCGAGGCCCAAGCTCTGGAAGGACCATAACCATTTGGTCACTTGGGTTTGGCCATCTGCAAAGACCAGGTTCTGAGGAGCGATGGTGATGAGGGCCTTTGTCCTGCTGGCCGTCTTTGCAGAAGCCTCCGCGAGATCCTGCACTCCAAATAAAGCAGGTATGCCTCAGAGCCACCCATCTTCCTGGAAAGGGAAGTTTCCAGAATCTCCCTTTGCAATGATCAGCATTGAGGGTTGTCTTTGTTTGGCAAATGCAAAGACAAGAGAAAGCATTTAAGCCCCTCAGGGCCAGCAGACTGTCTCCACGGGAAGCCAAAGTGTTGGGTGATCTGACTTTTCTAACATTGGAGAATGCTCTCCACCTTCTTTTTTTTTTTCCTATTTGACTACTGAATATCTGTCCTGTGCCATAAATCAACGTTTTACAATATTTTGCATGAAATAAACATTTAAAAATTTTAAGGTATGTGCTCGTTTTCACAGCTATATATTTGTGTGTATGTATGTGTGTGTGTGTGTGTGTGTATTCTAACTGTGATTTCACATAATCCTTTTAAAATAAAAGTTTTAAAATGAACCAATTTTAAATATGCTAACACAGTATAGTTATTAAATAAACTCTAAAAGTAGAAATTTGGTGAAATTTTGGGGAAAATACTGTCTGCTAAAGAATAGCAGGGAAGATGTTTTGGACCACAGGCTCTGCATGTTCTGGGGTGATTAGGATCCACGGTTCTTTAAAGTAGGTGGTTACCATGACCCAGTCTGACTCAAGCCATGTGCATGTTCTTCCAGATGTCATCCTTGTGTTTTGTTATCCCAAAACCATCATCACCAAAATCCCTGAGTGTCCCTACGGATGGGAAGTGCATCAGCTGGCCCTTGGGGGGCTGTGTTACAATGGAGTCCATGAAGGTGGTTACTACCAATTTGTCATCCCAGATTTATCACCTAAAAACAAGTCCTACTGTGGAACCCAGTCTGAGGTAAGGCTAAGCCACACTGTGTTTAAGATTAGGCAACTAGCCTGAGAATGACTTGGCTTTATTCTCCTGATTTGTTGCTGGCATGCACAAGGCCCCCTCTATGGTTTTGTTGTTTTTGTTTTTGAGACAGAATCTCACTAAGTTGCTTAGGGCCTCCATAAGTTGCTGACCTGGCCTTGAACTTGTGATCCTCCTTCCTCAGCCTCCCAAGTTGCTGGGATTACAAGGCCCCCCTCTATGCATAGAGCAAAGTACATTTCCCACTTCTGACTCACTTCAGATTCTTAGCTCATGCTCCCAAGCCTCTGTCCTTCTTGGGTTGAGGCAGAGGAATGGACCATCCTTTCTCCAAGAATTGGAAGTGATAAGGAAATGCATTTGGAAGAGTATTTTAAAGGAGTGAACAGAATATAGCACAATCTTCAACTGGGCCATATGAAGTACCTAAGACAGGGAATCATGGAATTAATAGCAGACATTCTCTTGCCAAATTTCCTTGTATGACAGAGGAGAAATCTGATACCTCCATAAAGCCACAGTTCAAGGCCACAGAACCAATAGGGACATAGTCATGAAGGGAGGCTAGGTCTCCCGACCTTCCTGTTGAGGTTCAGCTGCCTTGACCGAAAGATGATTATCCATCTGTGGGTCCCAGCATCTAATATTATGTGATTTTAGAGTCCAACATGCCAGAAGAAAGAATCTCAGAAACCGTGCTTATTGTTAGAAAAAAAAGGAAATGCACAGAACGAGACAGTGATGTTCTAGAAATGGCAGAGGGGAGAAAACATTCACTTATTACACTTTAACAAGTGAAATGGATAAAAAGTTGATGCTGGGAAGTAGGCATTCTTGAGCAGCTTCTTTTTGGTCAGAAGCCCAATGGGTTTATGGACTTTTTTTTTTTAAGCATACAATATCAACCTAGATTATTCTAAACCATTTTAGTTGAAGGCAGTCAAGAACTCTTTACAAAATTCTTTACGAAAATTACCAGCTCACACACAGACAGGAAGGGGAAGTTCTACCATCCATGCCAAACACTGCTGTCCCCACATTGGGCTTTTTTTTTTTTTTTTCTGAGCCATCCTCATCTGCATTTCCCAGAACTCTCACCCTTATCCTGGGGGCCCAGGGCCACCCTAACTGCCTTCTCTCTTCTTCCAGTACAAGCCCCCCATCTACCACTTCTACAGCCACATCGTTTCTAACGACAGCACGGTGGTCATCAAGAACCAGCCGGTGAACTACTCTTTCTCGTGCACCTACCACTCCACCTACTTGGTGAACCAGGCTGCCTTTGACCAGAGGTAGGTTGCTCTACGGAGTGGGGGGGCTGCTGCCTGGGTGTGTGCTGCAGCCCTAGCAACCAGGCGTGTTTCAGTCCTTATGCAAAATTCTCTCCCCTTTTCAGAGTGGCCACTGTTCATGTGAAGAACGGAAGCATGGGCACTTTTGAAAGCCAATTGTCTCTCAACTTCTACACTGTAAGTCCAGGTTCCCCTTCCTGCCCTGTGGCCTTTCCAGGAGACAATGGGACACTTGCTCAGGATTTATTCTGCCCAGGCTCTAGGCATAGCTCCACTGAAAACTCAAGTTGAGACATATGCTGTGGTTTAGTTTCCAACTTCTTTAAAGAGTAAATGTAGCAGAAAGTCAGACTCATACACAGAATAGAAGAGCTAAAAGGTGCCACAAAGGTAAGGCCAACCTTCCCACCTCACAGGTGAGAAGCTTGAGGCAATGTCAGAAGACGGTAAGACAGTCCATATCCGACTCTTAATCGAGATTGGTTTCCATTATAGCCTACTCCAGAGATCTATTTATATTTAAAATCTAGCTCCTTTTAAAGCATTTGGCATACAGCATTTCCTCACAGATCTGAGGAGAAGAGTTAGGGCTCCCCTCTGCTACCTAGTTTTCAGTAAATGAGTTCCCTCATTACCTAACTCGGGTCTGCAGCCTATATTGACATTGAAGTTAAAGGCACACTTTGGTAACCCTCAAAATAAAGTGCCCCAAAGAAATCACATAGGCCATGGCCACAGCTCAGCTGCCCTCCTGCTTAGAAGGTGACTTCTGGTGAGACAAATGCACACAGAGGAGACACTGGCCAGCTGACCACAGGAAGACGCAGCAGACACAGAAACCTTTACCTAGAACATAGAGCTGGAAGACATTCTCAGAGGACATCATGTCCGACCCCTTTGTTTCATAAAAGAAAAGTTCTCTTGCCTGGAACTCTATTAACTTTGAACTCTTAGAACTCGCTGTACCTGCTTCCTAGAAGGCTCTTAATCCTGCCAAACTCAGCAGTGAGAATCAGAAGGATGTTAGAATGACCCAGTCCCTTGTACAGGTGAGGATCTGAAGCCCAGAAAAGAAGGACATGATTTGCCCAAGGTCACCTGGGTGCTTTGGAGGAGCCCAGTCTACAGCACAGATCACCCAGCTGTGGTTTCAGTGGACTCCCCGTGAAGGGCTTGAAGCTTAAGTGTAAGGGCCCCTCACTACACAAGTCCTTGTCAAGCCCTGTGTCTAATTTTGGATTCAATTTTTTGAATCTTTTTGTTAAAGAGGACTCTCCAAACGGGGTAAGCTTCAAGTCCCCTAAAACCTAGATTTGCCCCTGGCCACACACCACTAGTGGTTAGATCCTGAGAATCAGAAACCCCTACAAGTGCCTTGACCTGTCATCAGGGGGATAGATAAAGTGTGGGCCACCAGGATGGGGAAAGGATGAGGAAATCCTGCAGGACTGATGAAGGCTGTCCAGAGAAGAAACGGGCTTCCACACACTGACAACAGTCTTAGGGGACGTCCTAATGACAAGTTGTCATTACTATTGAGTCCCTGTTCGGAAGTGAATAATTGTTATTTTAACCAGATAAAATTATAGATATGATTCGATGAAGGTTTTGCAACAGTTGGTAATAGAGAGACACCGGGGTTTTTGAAAATGTCACCCATTATCAGCCATGTTAGGCCGAGATTCAGACAAAAATATCAAACCATAGAACTATAAGGAGCTTACTCCTTTAAAAAAAAAAAAATTAAGAGGTTATGTTCTCAGCCTCAGCCAGACAGACCATCCTCTCTACTGGAGGGGCAGACTAATGGGATCCTTCCCTGAACTACTGTAAAAATGAGGCTAAGGCCTCCCCAGGGCCCAGCAAGACCTGTGCAGGACAGACCTCAGCAAAGAGAGGGTTTTGTATTAATGAATATTCCCACTGTGGACTTGGTTTCCTATGCTTGGCCTGTGTGCTTTTATTTTCTTCTCTCTCTCTCTCTTTTTTCCCCCTCTTTGAGAGCGTTCTTGTGTGTTTCTGAAGCAACAAGTGTTCCTTGCATATATTTCCATCAAATTACCAGAAGCTGAGCTGTGCCCCAGATAGTACAATGGAACTGGCGCACTGCTAATTGCTTAGGATTCCGAGAACTTCAAATGCTGGACTCCAAAAGCACTAGTTCTATTCAGTATGCTTCCTCTATCTTTCCTCTCCATCCCCCTTCCACGCACTTTTGCCAAGAACCCATAGTTGGTATTCCCAGAGGAAAGTTATTTGGACTCCCAATCCAACATGAAGGAAGTTGGTTTACAGAAGTAGCCTAGTACTATGGTTAAGAAAATGGACCGTGCCATCAGAACACTGGTATGAAGGCTGGTTCCACTGTTTACTAGTTTTGTGACCTTGGGCAAGTTAGTTAACCTCTCTGTGCCTCTATCTCTGCATTTATAAAGTAGGGATATAATAACACTTAGCCCTTAGGTTTATTATGATAATTAAATGAAATAATGTTTAGGAAGCACTTAATACCGTGCCTGGCACTAGGTAACTGCCCAAGAAAATAGCCATTCTCATGATTGCAGACTTTGAACCTACTTAACCTGGAATCTCTGAGGGTTCCTATTATTGAGACCTCTATGGTATTGAATATCAATGTCAGTAGGTTGGTTTTTATTCAATCAAAACAGTAATTCTTAGTTAGACAAAGAGAAATGAAAAAGCTCTAAACAAATGCAAGCAATAGAAGCTAAAAATCACAGACTCCCAGAGTCAGAACAAAACTTGAAAGCAATCAACCTTGACCTCCCACCCAAAGTTCAGAACACTTCTGCAAGATTGGTGAGGGATGGCTTCTCTGCCTCTTTCAAAGATAATGGTAATTGGGTCTTCTCATTTTAATTCAGCATTTGAAAACTGATACACAGAACTCTTGCCCATTTGTTCAATCTCCTGAATAATACCATGTAATTATTTTGGTCCTTCAAATATCTTTCATCTTCCTCAAGCTAAACATCTTCTCACCGTAGTTCATTCACCATCTCCTCTGAGTATGGTTCAATTGGTCAATGCTGCAATTAAAAGGTAGAGCCCAGACCGCTGGGCATGGTGGCAAACACTGTAATCCCAGAGGCTCGGGAGGCTGAGAGTGTAGAATCACAAATTCAAAGCCAGTCTCAGCAAATTAGTGAGGCCTTAGCAATTTAGACAGATTCTGTCTCAAAATAAAAAATGGGCTGGGAATGTAGCTCAGGGGTTGAGTGCTCTTGGGTTCAATCCCTGATACCAAAAAGAAAAGAAAAAAGTGGACCTTGTCAGACTAATGTGGGGCCAGGTGAGTCAGAGGTGACCTTCTAATTTCTGGAGGACTCTATGAACATGTCTTAGGATCTAACTTTGGAACACTTTTCTTGTATTTCATGTTGAGCTTGTGAGCGGAAGAAATGCCTAGATTTTCCCACGTGAACTGCTGTTATATCAGGCGCACCTAATCTTGTACAGTTAGCTGCTTGTGATTCGGCCCTTGGGTCAGGGGAAGAGACTGTATGGTGTGGTTTTTCAAGGTGTTCTTCCATTCTGTTGGATGGATGAGCAGTTCATGCAGTATTTCTATGTTTTTAGGGATGCCAAAACAAAATGTCCTGTATTGTAGGGTGAAGATATCTGGAACAGGTCCCTAATTTTCATGTTATAAAGAAAGAAAGGACTAGATTAGCGATGACATTGTGGTTCCTGGGTCAGTTACCACCTTGGGAAATGTGTTCTTAAAATATGGCAAACCTCAGGCAGTAACACGGGTCATAAAAAGCCACCATAAATCTGCCACTTCAACATGCATGTTAAGCGGATAAATCATTTATGACTAAGAACATGCTAATTTAATTTTTGCAACCACTGAAATGGTGTAGGGCCCCGACAAATGGAAGGGAAACAACTGACTTCTAGGTGACCGAGTCTAGGAGGCCTCGGCTAGATCTGCAATCAGTAAAACAACATAAGAGGTCTTCAAAGATGAAAGATTCTGAGTCTTAACATAAAAGTCCCTGTGTGTTTGACCCCAAGGGGGTAAAATTTCATTTTGACTAGATATCCTTGCTGAATGTGAGTTCTGTCTACGACTGCCTACAGATTGCAGTTCTGCAAAGCTCCAAGCCCATGAAACTCAAATCTTTTAAATAGTACCCTGGTATGTACTTTGTGTTTCTGTTCCATAATGGCCCAAGTTAGTGGATGGAAGCTAAAGTTACCCCAGGATTCTTGTTCTTCCATCCAGTGATTTCGTCTCTGGCAACTAAATCCAGAGTGTTGTGCCAGGTTGTTAGTAGAGTTAAATGAGTCCAAGACTCAGAGAACGGAGAGGTCACCCTCCTTTGGGTAAGTCAACCTGGAAATACTGCTGTTATTCCTAATAACACACCCAGAGCTGCCTAAGAAGATGCCGGGTATAGACCACACAACTCGGTTGCTGATCAGAACCTGCTGCCTCTGAGCTCAGGTCATAGTGGTGATTCCTGTCTGCACTCAGAGCTCAGGCCCCAGTCTCCTCCATCCTCCCCTGTAGCCTCTCTAATCTTTCTTCCCCCCTGAGCCTCTCTCCACCCTCTGCCTTCACCCCCACCTGCTCAGGGCATCTGCCTCACTGGCCTCTTTGCAGCCACACCTTTGCCCTAGGGCCTTTTTCCCTAATGGAAGCATTCTTCCCTAGATGACTGCATGGTCCCCTTCCCTGAAGTCTTGCTCAAATATCTCCTCTTCAGTGAAGACTCCCCACAGTATTTAAAATTGCAACCTGCCTTTCCATATGTTCTCAATCTACCTTACCCTAATCTACCATTTTTATAGTTTTTTTTACATAACATACTATGTTCTATTCTAACATACTATACAATTTACTTACTGTCTCTCTCTGCTAGAATATCAGACAGATCTTGACTTTGTTTACCAATATTTCTCACCATACAAAAGATCCTGACGTAGAAACCATCCAAATATGTAGATCAATCCCTGACACATAGTAGATAGTTATGCATCTTCTTGTTGTTGTTAATTGCACTGGGAATCAGATCATAAACTTTCTAACTCAGGCTGAAATCTGCCCAGGCAAGAAGGTAAGCAAGGGTAGAGAGGGGCTGTATGTGTTCGGTCTCTCTGGTCTTTGGGTGATTCATCAAACACAGCACCTTAATATCTCTGGATTCGATTTGCTTCCATCAGTCAAATTTTGTTGGCATAGATGAGATGTACAGTGTGTGCCTCTCCATGACCAGCAAATCTAGAATATGGGATGTCCTCACTCCTACTAAGATGGCCCCAGCATCGTAGCTAGGGCAGCTCCTGTGCTATGCTATGTGGTCTCCTGTGCTTGTTCTTTGGGGTTGATTCCCATCCCCATCCCATTCCAATTCATCTGCTCCTGCCAGACCCAGCTTCTCAGTCTGAGAGGTCATAATGCCTGATGTCAATTTCCTTCCCAAGAATGCCAAGTTCTCTACCAAGAAAGAAGCGCCCTTTGTCCTGGAGACATCTGAGATTGGTTCAGATCTGTTTGCAGGAGTAGAAGCCAAAGGATTAAGTATTAGGTAAGTGCATTTCTTTGGGCTTATATTCTTAAGTATAAACGGGGAAAAGCTAGCCCAGAGACTTTCCAAACACCAAATATTTCTAAGCCTAAGACTGTAGCTCCAAGTGGTACCATTTTGCTTTCTTTCCAGGTTTAAAGTGGTCCTGAACAGTTGCTGGGCCACACCCTCTGCTGACTTCATGTATCCCTTGCAGTGGCAACTGATCAACAAGGGGTAGGTTCCATTGTCTAGGGTCAGGGCTGATGGTGGGGCCGGGAGTATCCCAGCCTGCTTTGCTCTGGCTTGGGATAGCTTGGGAAGATACTTTTAGTTCACATTGGTATCTTTTGGAGGAAACCCTAGTTTTCAAGAGCTCTTGGAGGGATTAGAGCAGATACATTATCAGGGACTCTCCTGGGCACATGAGCACAAGTGAAACAGCATACCTATCTCCCACAGAGACCTGATGTGGGGACAGAGATGTGTGGAGTGATGGTGTGAAAGCTCCCAGTGGACTTCCACCAACAAGAGGTAGCTGTCACTGAGGGGCAAGTGCCAGGGCTGCGGCCAAGAGGCAGCAGTGCCAAGGCATCTAGACTTGCTCACTCTCCGCCCCATTGGTTCCCCCTCCACAAAGCTCTACTTACTCTCTTTTCCACTGGCTTACACTTGAGCTGCAAAGAGCTATTTTAAGGTCTTACCTTTTGAGTTCATACAAGGATCTCGGGTTTACTGACCAAATGATCCTGAAAGAATCTCATTTCATAACTTGGAAAATGCCCACAGCTCTGTTGCTACTCAGAAGCCAACATCAACAGAACCAGCTCTGACCCTTGGTCTAGATTCGAAGGTACAACATTCACCCCTTGGAGGTGACGTTCTTTAGGTCCTGCCTCTACTCCAGTAACGACACAATTAGATGCTACTCTTCTAGTCATTTTTTTTCCTGTGCTTATATTTTTAAAAATGACCACATATTTACAAAGGTGACTTTATAAGTTAAAAAGTGGAACATAAATTCAAATTTCCAATGACAAAATCTCATCATAGACACAGAGACATATGCCTTGAGTTTAGATGTCTGTGGTGACACAGGGAACTGCTGCTCCCAGTGCCCTGGTCATTATCTTGGGGTGTTTTACTCTGGGGGTCTGCCACATCCCAGTCCTCGGGAGGACTTTATCTCTTGGGCATTTCATTTCTTTAGGACAATGGTGTGACTCACCAGGTGAATGGCTTCTCATAAGCCACACCCCTCTATTGTGCCTAGCCTATAGAATGGGGACAATCCAACCCATCTTATAGGCCCTCAGCTTGACCTCATTAACTGTGAGGATCAAGTGAGGTGCTGCCTATCACCGTGCTTTGGAAGGACAAAGTGCTGCACACACTGTGTGTAAATTTGTCTTGAGCCCCTGCTGCAGCTCCCTGAGGTGACATGTGGTCCTCTTTCCCCCATGTGCATCAGCTGCCCCACCGATGAAACGGTCCTCGTGCACGAGAATGGGAAGGATCACAGGGCCACCTTCCAGTTCAATGCCTTCCGGTTCCAGAACATCCCCAAACTCTCCAAGGTTTGGTTACACTGTGAGACATTCATCTGTGACAGCGAGAAGCTCTCCTGCCCAGTGGTGAGCCGCCCTCTTGGGAAGGAGGATGTTACATGGGGGTGGGGTACTGGGGGAGCTGGGTTTGTACTGGGAAGTCATAACTGGCAGTGGGATATGTGCAGAGGGCCTCCTGGGGAAATGGGCCCAGAGTAGGGTGGAAGCTCCAGGCCTGTCCACCTGCCTCTGACAACCTACCCAGACTGGTGAGTGTCACTTAAGCCCCTGGGCCTGGTTTTCTCATCTAAGTAGTGATGGCCCGTCCCCTTTCAGAGACCATGTAAGGCATTGACAGACATGGAAATGCTTTGGAAAAGCTGAAGTACAAGGGAAATTCAAGGTCTGCACAAAATTCAAAAGGCAGGGGTGTTTTAGTCTCAATTGGGCAGTCTTCAGACACATGCTGCAGAAATTCTGGGGGAGAGCTGATGGGACCTTGAGAGGAAGGACCAGCCACCTATGCATTCAGGCCATCAGTGAACCTGATGCTCACCTTGCTTCAGAATACCGACTTATAGGCTTTAAGTGCTGAATCCTAAACTGTTGGCTTCTCTGGTCTACGTGGACTAGAGGTCTCAGAGTTTCCAAAGAGGCTGCCTGTCTTTAATGTCTAGGGAACTGAAAAAAATAAGGCTATGATCTTTGCACACCTGTAATCCCAGCATGCTTGGGAGACTGAGGCAGGAGGATCACAAGTTCAAAGCCAGCCTCCAAAAGTGAGGCGCCAAGCAACTCAATGAGACTCTGTCTCTAAATAAAACACAAAAGGCTGGGATTGTGGCTCAGTGGTTTAGTGCCCCTGAGTTCAATCCCCGATAATCCCCCCTTCACACCCTGTGAAAGAAAGAAAGAAAGAAAGAAAGAAAGAAAGAAAGAAAGAAAGAAAGAAAGAAAGAAAGAAAGGCTATGATCTCTAGTTGCATTGACTCATTTGGATAGAAGATGGTCGTCCATGGCACAGATAGTGAAAGGGAAAGGAGCCAGAGGGTGTGCAACTGGGGAAAGGCTGACAGAAACATTTTACAATTGATCAGAGGCTGAGTATTGACACCACATTAAAAAAGAACATGTTTTGCAAGTGTCCTCAGTCACTGTGATTAGAATAACTGTAAGTAAAAGACTCACTTTTTATCAAAAGACGTGGGTCCATCCCTCCCACGTGTGGTAGAAAGGACCAAGCAGGATTTCTTCCAACTTGAATTCTTAATTTACTGATGCTTTCCTCCTGGGTTCTCAGAATTATTTAAAACAAATAAATAAATATAAGCCAACTAGTATGAGTTGACTGGAGAATTTTTACTCCATCCAGTTTGTGACTTTCTTTTTCTTTCTTTTTCTACTTCCCTCTTCTTTCCCTTCCTTTGTTCTCATCCTTCCTCTCATCATCAGACCTGCGACAAACGGAAGCGCCTGCTCCGGGACCAGACCGGGGGCGTGCTGGTGGTGGAGCTCTCCCTGCGGAGTAAGCCTGTTTCTCACTGGCTGGGCGCACTCTGGGCCGTGCCCACAGGCACAGCCGGTTTGAGCATTTTGACTGAATTGCCAAACCAGGTGTGCCTGTAGACACAGCTCTCACCTGCTCCTCCAGTCTTCCAGTGCGGGGAGGGATGGGAATCCAAGAAGCTGAGGTTTGCTGAGTACCTTGAAAAGTTCTATCGATGGCTCAAATCCAAAATGGCCCCAAGGAATCAGAAAATGCTGAGCTTCTGACTGGAACATGCAGAGAACAATAATAATAGGAAAGAGAGTGTTCTAGGCATGTCAGGTGCCAGTCAAGGAGCCTCTACTGAGCTTCTAGCACTGGAGTTTTAGAAATAAACAGAACCAACAAGGAACTTTCCATCTAGCAAGGAGCAAGACCCCTGTGGAGAGGCAGGGGTGCCAGGAAGTATCCAGCAAGGGATTTAGCTCAGTCCAGGGCTCCTGAAAGACCTCTGTTGAAAATCTGTATGATGGACTGAGGGTAGTGTGACCTGCGGTGAGCAAGACGCTTGGGGAGACTGGGCACCATAGCAGCCATACTTGAGAGTTTAGCCTAGCCTAGGCTTCCTTCTGATTATGTGTGGTCTGCAAACCAAAAAAAGAATTTAACATTTTCATATGGTTCCAAAAATGATCAAAAGAAGAACAACATTTCATGACCTATAAACATTAATTGACATTCAAATTTCAGTATTTACAAACAAGGTTTTATTAGACTAGGGCCACACTTGTTCACTGAAGTGGTACTGTGGACTGCTGTGTTCATGCTTTGACCTTGTGGATCAGTGGTCATAGAGACTGGCCCACAAAGCTGAAAATATTTACTCTCTGGTCCTTCCTGAAAAGTTCACCAGCCCCTGCCTCAGAAAGCCTGGGAGAAAATGGTGTGAGACAAAGCCTTTGTGAGCTTCAGCATAGACCTTGCCCTAAAGGCAAGGGGGCGGCTCAGGGTTTAAAGGGGGCAGGGATACTGTCGCGTTTATGATTCAGAAACAGTTGTGAGATGTCTGCCCATGGTCTTTTCTTAAACCTGCGTTCTCTCTCTTCACTCACTCCAGGCAGGGGATCATGGAGGCTCGGTAGCTTCTCAGGTAAGGAAAAGAGGCACTTCGGGGATGCCACGGGCAATGCCCACTTTTGTAAAGCAGACGGATGTTTCAGAAGAAGTTTAAATTTGACCCCAGCAAAAACGTTTAGAGTTGAAAATTACATGGGGCAGAAGCCGGCAGAGGTTTAAGGGGTCTTTTTCCAACCAGCCGGCTGAGATCTGAAGGGATGAATGAGCTGGGTAACAGCAGGACTGGAACCCACTCCCCCAAGTCTCAACAAAGTCATCACCAGGTGACTTTGCTTGGATTCCTTCATTTGGAGAACACAGTTTTTAATGATCTGTTCTTTCAACAAATATTTGAGTCCTGTTACATCTCTGCCCCTCATCATTTGAGTGACCTTGGCAATGACCTGACCCCTCCATACCTTTTTCCTCTGTGGAACTGGGCTAATCACTGTCTCTATTGTACCTGATGTTGTATGGGTTATTTAATGACAGCTAAGGGCATCCGACAACTCAGTGAACATGACAGGTAAGACCCTGGCCCTTCCTAATATGTGTGGAGTACACTGGGGTTGGGGGCACGTGATCCAAAGAGCAAGCAGGGAAGCCCTAAGAGGAAGAACTATTTCAGCTATGAGCCAAGATCTCCCTGGAATGATGAGAAGGAGGTAATTGCAAGGAGATCATTTAGAATCAACTTGCAGATGTAGACTTCACTCTTATGGTTACAGGAAAATCGTGTAAATCAACTTTTTAGACTCCAATCCTAGATTCTCATATTTAGAGAAAGTTCTATGGCAAAGGTCTACAAGGCAATGCTCCATCGTGTAGGATGGAAGTTCAGGTCCTCAACCTAGGTTCATCCGCCAGGTTCTTTGTACCGATAACAGTGAGCTGCGGAATCCCCAAGAGAGGAACAGAAATGACTTTGTATAAAACGTCAGAGTTTTATGCAAACCTACTTAAGACCCCTGAGCTGGGCCCTCCTCGGGTTAGAGCGGGTTGAGCTGCTCCTGCCCTCAGGCCTCTGTCTCAGAGCCCTCCCCGCCTGCTCTGGTTCACAGATGTTATGCGCCACCTTGTCGTGATGCTGGGGATCTGCGCCCTGTTGTAGGAGTCAGCCTGGAGCTGCAGCTCCGCCCTCAGGTCGTCCTCAGTGATGACAGACTCGTTTTTTGTGCTGCCAAAAAGAGCAAACAGAAGACTACATTGTCGTGGAGCAGAGACCAGCGCTTTGCCAAATATGTGTTCCAATGATTTTTGTGAATTCAGCGATCAATTTTCTCTGGTGCCCCACTTCCTCTTGTTCCTTCAGTGGCCCTTAGATCCCGCCAGTCCCTCCCCTGCAGCTGGGGGAGGAGTCTTCTCAGACTCCAGTCAAGGGTGCAGGGCCCTCCTCCTTTGAAAGCTATTTTAATTCTGAGAGACTGGCACACCCACCCAGTGCAGCTGAGCATTTTGAAGACCATGTAGTGCCTAACCACAAAGTCAATGCTAAATAGGGAATGCACAGGAATAGCCAACTTCGCCAAAAGGGGCTCTGTCATTGAGACTGGGCAGTTCTACCCAAGGACCAGAGCTGAGCCTGCAGGCAGGGAGTTGCAATCTTTCAAATAACCATGTAGGAATCAGAGTGGAATACCAGAGTTTTGCTCATAAGTAATAGGAAGGAAATGGATCCTTAAACGTTCTTAGTACTAACCTAACTAGTTTTTACTATAAGGTTTATTAAATGTATGTAAACATTAGACAGATATAAACTCCTTGTTTTTGTAGCTAATATATACTTTAACATCAAAAGAAAATTAGAAATTCTATTAAAAAAAAAACTACAAAAGGCATAGGACAACCCCTCCCCCACACACACACACAGGTTTTCTGTACTTGGTGACAACTTGACTTCTTATATGCCTTGTGACATCCATGTCCTCAATATCTTTCTTCACTGACTCTAAGAAATCTTCATGTGTACAGAATGAACTGATTTCACTTAGTCTTAAGATGTTCAAATCCATATACTTTTTTTTTGTCTCATCAACTTAGGATCATCAGAATAAAACCGACAAAAAAAATCAGAAACGCAAATGCAAATATGGCCAATGAAATCACGTGGAAATCTCACAATGCAGCCACCTCAGTGATCCAGAGTATGCCAGTATCCGTGATTTACTTTGGTCACCAAAATAAAAACTGAATGTACCAACCCTGGTAGAGAATTAATAGGATAAGCCTGAGCTCTTAGTTCTTAATCACAAACATTTAATTAGTAGGCTTTCAATTTGAAAACACACACCTGTTTGTCTCTCCATTTTTAATGTATTTAAGAACTTTTGAGATTTGTAGTTTGATGGTTCTTGTACAACTTGGGCGAACTCAGAAATTAAACTACTTATCAGATCTCTCGAGAGTTTAAGCACATGTTTGGTTAGCAATAGGCTAGAGTAAAATGACTCCCAAGCTATCTGATGTGCCAGATAGCTTGGGATCTTTTCCTTCTGTAAATTCAGAGTATTTTGTAGTCAAGAAGGACAGAAGACATATTTTTATTGGTTCTAGTAAATAGCATATAACAATAACTTAAATAGCATACTCATAGCCAGATTCATATTCTTTGATGTCAGAGTAAAACAATGCTGTGTTAGTTTGGTTTTATTTTATCATTATGTTTTATGATCATGTATCTCTACCTGGTGCTATGGAATAAATGAAATGCCTTAAGATAAATAACCTATCACTACAGTTTGCAGTGTTGATATATCATGTTGAAAGTCAATTCCTCAACCTTCCCAGGGGTTTCTACAGCCAGGAGCTCCTTAGACTCATGTATATACCACAGACTTTCAATTGCTCTCTCCCACATTTACACTTGAAACACTCCACTAGTGGGTTTTCTGGACAAGGAGGTCAAGCCATTTTACATAACTAACATTTTGGTGAAGATGATTCTCTGGACATCCCTGTCCATGAAGCACTAATCTCTCTTGCCAATCAACTGGATGTATTTTGACTAAAGTTAACTCCCTGATGCCGTCTCATAACTTTTCTATTGAGGGATTAGCAGAAGGTACTCTCAAAACAGTCTCTCATAAATTCTCATTAGTGCTAAACATCAAACACATCAAGAGGGAGAAAAGTATATTCTTAGGTATCATTGATTGACATAGAAAAAACACTGCATATAGCTTTTAGGAAACTGAGCTTATCAAAACTCCTAGTTATGATCCATAAACATTCTCTCTCCCCCCACACACACACTGTGTGTGTGTGTGTGCATGTATATGTGTGCACATATGTGTGTCTGGGGTATCTGTATGTACATGTGTGTATGCATGTTTTTGTGTGTATGTATATGTTTGGCTACCAAATGTTTATGTTATAACATTCAAAGAAGAGGCAAAACTAACAACATTTTTATTATATATGAATATAACTTCTATAAGCACATAAGTTAGGGCTAGAAGGAAATAAACACACACATCCTTCAAACAAGTACAAAGAGGATAATAATGGAAACTTACCCTATCCAACCCCATCCCTATATCTGAATATCATTTTCAAATGCCCTTTTATATAACACTACTGAATTCTTGATCCCTTCACTTTAGTTCATAGCTCTATTGATCCTTAATATTCTACTCTTACTATTTATGTCTCCTTGTCCCAACTAAACTACAAGCAAAGGATCAAGGAAATTTTCATGTTCTCCTGTGCCCCCCTCAGCATGGTAGCCAGAATAGAGTAAGTACTTAATAAATGTTTCTTGAGTGAATGAAATGTTCAAATGGAAGGAAGGATGGATGGATAGACAGATGAATGGACAGACAAATGGGTGGATAAGGACTGGCCCCCTCTCCAAGAGGAGGCCTCATAGCAGAGGTTGACTTTTATGGTGGAATGAGTGTTTGGTGTCCAGAAGCCTTGATCCTACCAAGAAAAGAGACATGGAACATGAGAAGATCCATTCTAGTCCACTGCCTCCATGCTGCCGTAGAAGGTGAAGAGCTCCCTCACATAAACACCCTCCTCCTTCCTCCTTCTAACCTGTCACTCCTTGATGCAGAGGGCCTTGGGGGAGGAGCAGAGTTGATTACAATTAAGACAGAATTGCATTATGGAAATGAAATCCATGAGGGTCGTAGAACTCAGTTGCCTGCCTCTGGGAAGAAGCAAAATACCACAGATGGGAATGTTTAGGAGCTTAAAAAAAAAAAAAAACGGCTTATTTGGGAAAGTGCTTTCCTTGGATCTGATTTTGTGTCCCACTTCCTAAAGAAAGACAAGAATCCCACCAAATCTTTTGTAAAATTTGGCATCAAAGGTCCTCAATAAGTCCAAAGATAGTGTATTTCTTAACACAGAACCCCAAAACATCCCCACAAAGGCAGACCAGAGGTCTAGCCAGAACAAAAAATGTAACTGGTCTCAATGGTTCTCACTTCTTCAGTCACAGGGAGCTCAGCTGGAAAGGATTTAAACACAGTAATTCATTCAGATTGCTCTGCTACATTCAGGGGCCCCCATTCAGAAGCTATGTGGATGTGAGGAGTTGCAAGGGTTGAAG
This sequence comes from Callospermophilus lateralis, assembly GCF_048772815.1. NCBI lineage: Eukaryota > Metazoa > Chordata > Mammalia > Rodentia > Sciuridae > Callospermophilus > Callospermophilus lateralis. The sequence goes on from NC_135319.1 coordinate 77,218,165, forward strand.
AAAAAAGCACTGGGAATGCATTAGTGGGTCAGCAAATCTACCAAATAAGACAACCAGAACCCTGACTATCCTTTATGTGGAAAGGAAAATAGTCATTGCAGGAATGGATGGATTCATCTCTGCTGAAAATTTTTTCTCAATTAAACTTTTCATAAATGAATGAAAAGTTCCACTTAAAATTCAAGGCTTGTCTGCAAGAGATTTTGCTCAGTGGATAGGAAAAACATTGAGCAAAAAATTGAGGACAGGACATTATCTGTGTGAGCATGGGGCTTAGAGGAAGTGAGGATCAGGACCAGGTCTCCCTGCACTACATTGGGCCTGTCTTCTTGTAATAGCTTCATCCCTGCTGGGTTTCTGGGGCTGCTCACAATGCAGAGCTTTTACCCTGGACATTCTGAGGTTCTTCTGGTTTGGGCTCCTGTCTCCAGGCAAAATGATTAGCTGATAAGGTTATGCACTAAAGTTTAGGAGCAGTCAAAGAGGGAAGGAGATGGAGCTGTGGCTCCAAGCTTCACTCTCTCCCTACTCTCTCCCAGAATGAAATGGATTTACTGCAAATTCACAAATTAATGGACTGGAAATCTCTGGCATCTAGAACAAGTTCACTGGCAGTTCCCATGAAATGAGTTCACAATACCCACTTGGTCCTCTGGACCAGGAGGCTGGCTGGACAGCGCCCCCTAGTGGGAGACTGACTCAATACCCGGAACTGCACCTCTGCAATGGGATATTGGGTGCAACCTGCAGAGGGTCCCCAGGGACTTTCCTGTGACTCCACAAACATCTTGAAAGAAAATACTCACCTCACAAGATCTCTGGAACTTGAGCCTCTAGCTCAGTAAACCCGGGACTGGCGAAGTGGACTGGCGAAGCCTTCTTGGCCTTTCAAGTCGTTTGTTCTCCTTTGCCCTGAGGGAGCAGAGAAGCAGCTGGAGAATGACAAGGAGGGGCTGCCTGGGAACCAGCAACCCAGGAGCCAAGACCACCCCTCCCTGCTGCTTGTTCTGGCTCTCCACACCGCCAAACGCCCAGCGTCATCATGGCTGCCCTCTACTTCCCTGTGTGCATCTCCCAGCTCTCCTGAGAACTCCTGAGTAGGAGCACCTGCTCCCTCCCCACCCCCGGCCCAGAAAAGGGCCATCCTGAAGGAAGGATGAGAATGTGTCCTGGTGCAGTTCATGACAGAGAGAGGCCAGGATGAGGGAGAAGGCAGAGGAAAAAGAAAGAGCCTTTATACATGTAGAGAGATGAGGTCAAACCAATAGACTTCTGTCCCCTCTGCCTGAGCACTTCAGAGTCAGGTAAAGGGACACAGAGGAAGTGTGGACCTTGTGATTCCCAGGCTTGTGTTGGCTGTTGCTGTGTGTGGAAGATTGCACTGGACTGTCCAGGGGAAGCTGAGAGCCCATTGGTGCAGGGAGAGTGGAAGCGTCCTATAAGTCTTGGTCTATGTGAGAGCAAAGGTGACTGCTGTCAGACATTCTGTGTTCAACTATTTGAGGGAACTGCATAGACCTTACTGAAGGAAGAAGATCCTACAGTTCTAAGAGTCTCCAGAGAGATCGAAGAGTTCTCCTGCACCACTAGGCAGACACTTATTCGTTCTGCCACACTCTTCGACAGCTCCATAGGAATTCAATTTGGGCAGCAGTTGGCCTGGCCTTACCTTGACTGGAACGGTGCTTCTCTTTTGCAGATTGTACGGCCTATTGCCAGCAAGGCATCTGCAGTGCTCTGAGCAACATGGATCCATAGAGCTGCCATAAAGTCAATCATTGCCTAATTAGTGCCTTGTCAGTGGATTGTCAGTGGGGTGGAGCTGCTTTGAAGAGGGAACCATACGACTTGAAATATTTGAGCCCCAGTAACCACAATAAACAAAGCACAAATACTGTCTAAAGTAGAGACACTTGGCCTGGGAGCCCTAACCAGCCAGGCATTGATGGGACACTATTGGATGCTGCTCAAACTTTAGCACGTTCATCTTAGAAGCCAAAGGAAGACCTAGCTCAGTATACAAATTGGCAAGAGCCATGGATAGAGGTTCAATGGGCTCCTCAGACTCCCTAGGGTGAGCTGGGACATATTTCCAAAACTGCTGCTAGAACCAGGTTTAGAGACTAAATAAACAGACACCTTCCAAACTTTTTCTGAAAACCTTTCTTTACCATCAAAGAGAAAGGTTTTAATCTGCATTTGAGACTTGATTTATTAACTTAGACAATCAGAGGGGAAAATATTTGCACATGTACATGCATGTGTGTAAATATGTGTGTTTTTATATTGTGGAAAATCTATAAATTCAAAACAATGTTAACCTAAACTCTTTGACAATAAAATCACTAAGTAATTCTTTTTTTTTCATATCTCAACTGATAAGTGGCATGCATGTGTCTATTAACAGTCAATGCAATAAAATTACTATCTAGCAAAAGAATCCTTTGTTCCCTGGAATTCCCCATCATTAATTTCTTCTGCACCACTAAGAACATACGTAAGGTATCAGCAAAATCTCACCCATAGACCATATCTGGCCCACCATTTGTGTTTGCAAATGAAATTTTAATGAAACTTGGCTATGCTCATTTGCTCACATATTTGTACTACTACTTTTGAGATCCAATAGCAGAATTAAATATTTTGAGCCTGTAAAGTGAAAAACATTTACTGTCTGGCCCTGTTCATCAAAAGTTTTCCAACTCCTACTCTTCATTTAAATGACTTTATTATATGTCCATCTAAAATGGTAAGACTTGGAGGGGTGCCATGTGTGTCTACATAGCTCCAGTGAGAGCACAGTAACAAAACTCTGTTTATACAGCTCACCATCAGTGTTGTTTAAGTGGATAATGACCTTCTCCTCCTGATGGAAAATAGGAGACAAAATGCAAATGAGTCTTCTAAAAATACCCTCTGGTTAATGATAGGGGATGGGAGGGGTAGCCATATTGTGTTCACAGAGTGCTATACATGATACCCACGCAAAGTGCTACTTTTCATTCTGGATGCCGTGTTCAAACAGACAGTATCTGGTCATGGTGATTCCCACCATGCCAGCCACCACATCATCTGCAGGGGGGACTGCCAATGGGCTGGACCCCTGAGTGTATATCAGGTCAACAAGAACAATCACAAACATCCATTAAGTGCCCTCCGGCACAGAGCTTGGCAATACCTCTTAGAGTTTACAAGGGGGAAACCACAGAACTCACAAATTTCTGCCCACACTGTTCATGTACTAGAGATGTCAATAAAACCTGCACCTTACAAACACAGGAGTAATTAATTCTGATTGGAGATTGAGTTTCACTTAGTTGAGACTTGAAAGATAAGGACAAGGATGTTAGCTATATAATTTCAGGGTCCCAACACAAAATAAAAACATGGGACCCTTTGTTCAAAAAGTATGAAGAATTTTCAGAGATAGAGGAATATTAAACCTAGTAGGGACCACATGCCCATGAGTTTGACCCAAATGGAACACACATCAAAAAAGGGCACTTGATACAGACACAAGGAGAAAAAGCTAGCCTGGGGTTCCTGTCCTGGTTTTTGTTCTCTTTATGTTTGACTCAACTTCTTGGAGTCACTGTGTGCCTGTATTCTTACCAAGCAACCTAGCTGAGCAGAAACACACATACAAAAACAAGTCAATCTATTGTTTCCCCTGAAGTTGTTACCATTTGTTTTAGTCAGACTTTTCACTGCTGAGGCTAAAAGATCTGAACAGAACAATCATAGAGGATGAAAAGTTTATTTGAGGGCTCACAGTTTCAGAGGTCTCCATCCATAGACAGCAGATTCCCTTCCTCAGGATTTAAGGTAAAGCAGGACATCATGGTGGAAGAGTGGCAGAGGGAAGAAGCTCACATGATGATCAGGAAGCAGAGAGAGACTCCACTCTCCAGATACAAAATATACACCCAAAGCTACACCCCTCGTGACCCACCTCCTCCAGCCGCATCCCATCTGCCTTCAGTTACCACTCAATTAATGCCACCAGGGGATTAATTCACTGATTACGTTGAGGTTCTCATAACCCAATCATTTCTTCTCTGAACCTTCTTGCATTGTCTCACACATGAACTTTTGGGGGGACACCTCACATCCAACCATAACTCCATTCAATAACTGTGTTCCTAAAAGCCTTAGACCTCTGACTTGAGGCCAGAACTCCCTGCTGCCATACCTGGACCATAAGGCCACCTGCCATCAGTTCTGACTCCCTGTGTGGAGGCCAATCCAGGGCTTGAGCTTCTCCTCGGGCATGTGCCCACTCTGGCAGTGGAGGATGGCACTAAGGAAGGGAAGAGACATGGTGGCAAGCCCATCCATGTGTCGGGTTCCATTGCACATGGGAAGCCCACTAGCCACCATGAATGCGTCTCCAATGATTTCAACCTGAAAACAAAGTAACAAAGAGACTTTGCTTTTCACAAAGGAGGCAGTGGGGTTGCAGGTGGGGATAGGGTCAGAGGCCAAGTCCCTTGTCACCGGCCCCCGCCTTGGGGCGCCATGCCTTGGAACCTCACTCTTGCTGACTTCAGCCCCACCCAAGCACCAGCATTTCTTCCAGTTCCTCACCTTGCCTTGCTTTCTCCACAAAGCCTCCTTCCACTGAGCCCTCCTCACAGCCACTGCATCTGCCTCTGAAATGTGACAGAATTGGTGACCATATTTCCCCAACCTAAGACCAGAACTAGCTAGACAGGCAGCAGCGTATTGATGGATTAAGTCAGGTGTGTGTGTGTGCCACACCATATAAAATGTATTTATTTATACACATGTAGATCTTATGTCTCCCCCATCTGTTCTCTTCTCTCCCAATCCTCCTGATAAACCAGTCCTTCATTTGTAATAGAGTAATAAAGAAGCAGAAGCTTAAAGCTTCAACCCTTTCCAGATACAATTGTATTTAGCAGAATCCAAAGATGATGTGGGAAAGGTAGAATTTCAGGCATTAGCCCCAGCAGCAAAAACACCTCTGTCCTGTTGGCCTCCAAATTATACAAAAAAAAAAAAAAAAAAAGTCAACTTTGGACAAGTCCCACCTACTTCTAGGAAGCCTCTCCCCACCATGAGAGCATCCTGCAGAAATATAAAGTGGCTGTAACATTAGCCCCTGCAAAGCAAAATTGGGAAGATCACTTTAAGAGGAAAACTCCAGTGGATGCCTTCAGGGTGGTCTGGTTCTGTTGGCAGAGTGTGTGATGTGTCCTGGAAGGCTGTCCTGTCCATGCCAAAGCTACACCCCCCATGACCCACCTCCTCCAGCCACATCCCATCTGTCTTCAGTTACCACTCAATTAATGCCATCAGGGGATTAATTCACTGATTGTGTTGAGGTTCTCTTGTTGGGACTGTTCAGGGATAACCATGGAGGACCTATCATCTCAGGACAGTGTGGATATGACCACACTGTCCCCAAATCTTGCTGGTCCCAGGACCATGGACAAAGGCTCTGTCCTGGGATCATGGTCTTAGTAGATGTCCTTGCAGCTGCCCACCAAATATGTGTGACCACGAGCACACAGTACCGTCCCTGGAGCCACAATTGACCCATTCAAAAAGTTGGAAAATGCAGAAAGCAGCATCAGCAGCGCCACCTGGAGAAGCCAGATGGTGGCTGGATTTGCTGTCCTCCCCTCAGCTGCTTCCCACTTCAGGACATATTCAGATTTCGCCCTGAGTAGCACCAGGCAGGTAACTGTTGACGCTTCCCCTTTAGCTCCAATCTGATGGTCTGAACTTGGGAGTGATCTTCCCTCTGAATTGCTAAGGATCCTAACATCAGAAGTAACACTTTGGTCAAAAGACAGCCTCAAAAGGGGCGCAGGTCTGAGCCTCTGAATCCAGAGAAAAGAAATTCAGGAGGGAGGGGTGGAATTAGCCCGAAGAAGATCAATCCCTCTTTAGAAAAAGGGTCACCATGAGACCAAACCAAGGAAGTACACAGGGCACAACTGGGGATTCCTGACAAACGCACCGAGACTAATCAAACCCTTTGCAAAAGGACAAACAGGAATGAAATATTGAGCTTGGGCTGTGAATCGAGAGGATCTGCCAGTGGGAACGGAGCCTCCCTCCTGGCTAGCATGAGGCATGCCCATCCTCAGTCATGCACAGGACAACCAGCAACAGGAGCAGCTGAGGCTTCACAGCTAGGAGCAAGTTGTCTCACCTTGCACACATTGTAGGTTGTAATGATGCGATCAAACAAACTGTACAAGTCGTTGAAGAGCTTTAATTTTTTTGAGCAGGATCATCTTCAACTCACCTCCCACAAATCACTGCAAAGTTGTCCTCATAGGGCTTTTGGCTTCTGTGGGCTACATTTGTGGCTACCAAAATCTACTCTCTAGACTTCTTTTGACATCCATTTATTTCTCCACCTACGTTTTCTCTAGAGATCTATTTTAATTGATGATATAAATTGAGGGGAGACGTTGGGTAGTGGAGGTCACATAGATGCCTTTACACAAAGAGTTTTCTTGCCAAGGGCATCTCATTTTCCCCTACAGGTTATAGAGGGGACCTAGCTCTGCAAATGTGGCGCAAATGTAATCACTCACCAGTCCACCAGTAAAATCGAACAATCTCAAGTTGTTCACATTCAAATTCCAGCCCCCGCTCGGTAGTTCAAGATATACAAATGTAGAGAAATTTTAACAGCAAGTGCTTCTTCCAAACCTTTCCAGAACGCACAGGTGAAAACAGAAGGTGAAACAATGTTTGAATCTGAGGTCACCCATGCAGAGATCTGGAGGTACAAGCGCTGGACTTGTGGAACCAGTGCGCCATCTAGTGGTCACTCCCTTGTTGCTACATCTTCCACATAAAAGTCAAAGGTAGAATGTTTCCTCTGATACACCAAAGCTAATCCAATCCAAAAAAGGGGGAGATAAAAGAAGAAGAAGAAGAGACAAAAAGTGGAGGACACAAAAGGAAAGGTAGGAGGGATGGGTCAGGGAAAGATAGTGGAATGAATCTGACCTAACTTTCCTATGTGCGCATATGAATACACCAGTGAACCTCACCATCATGCACATCTAAAAGAACTCTATTCGTGATTCCTATGGATTCCAGAGAGTTTTGCCCCTATTTCCTTTAACCGGGTGTATCATTACATGCACGCAAAAATGTTTGATCTCTTTTAGAAGAAAATGACATCCTGTTCGGAAAATAACAAACGAAATAATCCCTCTGAGTGGGGCCTCCTGGTGCTGCTGCTGCTCCCTGAGTTTGACCAGACCCTCAGTGCTCCTGAGCGCCTGGGCAGTATTGTAGACAGGAGCTTCTCCACCTCCTCTTCTCTGCCATCAGCTGGCCGGTCCTCTCTTCCAGTCCTTCCTCCAGGGGTCAGCATACTCTTCCAGCCTGATCGTCATACTATCTGGTATGCCCACGTGGCTTTTAAAAAGTTCAGACGTTGCCATCTTCTTCCAAGAACCACAGGCACAGTGGAGCACAGCTCCCAGCTACACGTTCCAAGAAAACATTTCTCACCCTCAAGTTTTCCTACTTAACGGTTGCCAATGGACAATGGCCATGAGGCTACCGTGACAGGACAGAGCCTGTCCCTTCCAGCCTCATTCTTCATTTATCTGAGCCTCGGTTTACTCATCTGAAAAGAGAGGATAGTAAAAATAGCTCACAGGTCTCTTCTGAGAATTTAGGAAGTTTATGTGTATAAAGTGCCTAGAGGTGAGTCTGGCACCCAGTGGCCCTCCCCTAACTTTCCAGCATGCTCCATGCCAGGGTCATGGCCAACTGAAAACTGCAGATGTCAGGACGGGTCATTCCTTTTAGATTCCCCAACGTAAAAGGGCACATCTAGATCCTATAGGTTTTTGTTCTAGAAGGTTCTTCAGAGAAAGCGTAAATGAATCTAAACACTACTTATTTCAAATGACGAAACTTAAGACTCAGAAAATGGACTTGCCTTAACATCAGTACCATATTTTCTGAGTAGGCACATATCAATGGACCTGAGACACACCTTTATGTTATTTAGCTTCATTTAATTATCCACAAGTGTATGTGTGTGTATCACATTTTATACCATGAATATAAAATTTTTTTCATTCATCAATTTTAAATCATTTTAAGTAATGTTTAAAACTCAGAAGTTAAAAGGCAATTATGATCTGGGAAATGCAAAATAAGGGCCATTATGTTAAGAATGCATAGCTAAATGGCCAAATTAGGAGCAGACAATTGACCTCCAACCCAGGCTCCTTCTATCAGCTGCTCAAACTACCTCTAGCATAGTGACATTTTAATATATAAAAGTGATACAATTATCTGATGTGAAGGAAGCTACTATTGAGAAAATTATTTGAATTGCACGTATAACCTTACTGTAGGGTTGGGGGTGTAATTCATTGGTAGAGCACTTGCCTAGCATGTGCAAGGCCCTGGATTCAATCCCCAGCACCACCAAAATTAAAGATAAACAAACTACTTTTAAATTGGTGAAAAAATTTTATCCCATAATCCAATCTCAATTGATTAGGGGCAACCCTTGGAATGCTGATTTGAAAAGATTCTGAGGTCATGTCAAAACTCCCTGGGAAAGAGAGCCTTCATTGATTAGTGATGTCTAAAACCAACAGAGGGCAGTGGAATTATTCATGTCTGGCTCATTTTTATGAAATAAAGGGAGAATTCCTCATTCCACTCTTGTCAGCACCTATCACAGTGCTTTGTGTGTGTGAAGAAGGAGGAGAGAAGGAAGGGAGGGAGAGAGGGAGGGAGGAAGGGGGGAGGGGAAGGAAGGGGAGGGGAGGGACAAGGAATCCATCACAGCTATTGGTTTTAATCCTAACAGTAAACCAACTAGGAGAAAACACCTGTTGGCTTCTGCTACAGTTCTCTTGATGGAAGGGGAGCTGGGCCTTTTCTCTGGGACCATCCCAACATGCCCTCACCATGCCTGTGACCTTTTCATCACCCTTCTCCTCTGGCAGGGAAGGTCAATGCAGAACTGGTGCCATTGGGTCTTTGATTCATTGATGACTTCTGGAAATTGTGTGGGATTTAGATCACCTAATGCCTGAGCTTGGCCACCTAGTGCATTCCCTTTAAACAGGAGCTGTGCTCTTACATTTGCAAACTGAGTTTTAAATAAATAGAACAGAGAAGCATTCCTGAGAAATCTGGATATTTTAATAGAAATACTATAAATTCTCATGGAAAATAAAGAATTTTAATGAAAAACATATAGGTACCCCCCCTATATGTACCCCTGCAATTAACTGGTTTCTAAGTCAAGATTTTTTTAAGTAGAGCTTAAAAGTTCTTGAAGTGAATCAGACCTCTATATGATTTCAGGAATAAATAAGCATTTGGTGTTGGAAATTCCCAAAGTATGCTTTATGCAATTTTGCATTCAATGTGATATGTTATATAAAAACAATTTTAAGAACTAATAAATGTTACGGCCATGTTCCATCTCTCTACTCAATTTTGTAAACCTACTTTTTTTCACTTTCTCATTGGTGTCTATCAACATTTATTAAGCATGCCATTTGACCAAATTTTGAGAATAATGTATACATATTTGGTATAAAAATTACAGTACTTGCAACTACATAGATGGATATTAAATGTATGTTACTAAGCAAAAGAAGACAGTATTAAAACACTATATATTGTATTTTCTATTTATACACACTGAAAAGGCAAAATCATAGAGACAGAAAACAATCAGAGAGGTTGCCAAAAGTATGGGGCGGAGAGAGAGTTGAATAGGTGAAGTACAGGGCATATTTACGGGATGAAAAGGCTATTCTGTGTAATCCTACAACGGTAGATTTGATACTATGTATTTCCCAAAACCTATAGAACTTTACAACACACAATGTAGACCTTGAGGAATGCAAACTTTTAAAAATATTCACTAGAAAATTAGAAGATTTGGAGATGGACTTCAGACAGTGATAAAAGGATTCAATTGTATTATGATGTATGCTGTAAGATCACACTGAAAGTGGGGGTGGGGAAGGTATAGACCTCCATAACTTCTGATGTAGGATGATAAGACTAAAGTCAGGAATTATTCATAGTTGCTGCATCCTAATTTCCCACAATTAAACCACTGTACACACAACACACACACACACACACACACACACACACACACACACACACGCTGGGATTGAATGGATAGGTAACAGATGGCGGATGAGGTGAGCCAGGATTCTCACAATTGGAGACAGAGCTTACAGATAAGGGGGGCAGGTGCTAGAAAGAACCATGGTGGTTATTGATTAGTTTAGAGATGCCAGAATGAAATCACAGCTAGCTTAATTGCAGGTGTGCGTGTGCACTTGTGTGTATAATTTTAGATACATTTGTATATATACATGTTTCCTTGCACTGTCTAGTGACAGAGTCCGAAGCCACAACACTCCCCAGGGAGTGTTGGGCACACTAGTCTCAGGTCTTTCTAAAACTGTCCTCCAACAACAGAAACCAGGGCTCTTTGAAGAATCGGCTGCTCTTGTACAGTGGCAGGGGATACAGGAGAGGAGCCCTGTGTAGAAGCAGAGAGTAGGGATGTGCTCAGGAATTAGACAGAACCCACCACAGAGGCTCTGTGTGGAAGAGACACAGATGCCACCTGGAATGTGGATGGTCAAAGATGGAACAGTTTGGGCAACAAGGTGAGATTATAACCCAAGAATAAAATATCCATGAGTCCACTCTGATAGAAATAAATAATTGAGAAAATGGATAAACAGAGCAGAGAGAAGGATTCCAAATAATTTGGGTAGGTACTCTGCCTCCCGCCTCACCCTTCAGGTGTGGGCCACGGGGTAGCTTCCTTTCACAGAGGACAGTATGGCCCCGGGAGGTTAAGGACACTTAAGATATCCACAAGCACCACCTCAACCAGTGATCAAGGTCAACATCAACTGCCACAGCCATGTTCACAGCACGCCCTTGATGTGATACCATCAAAGTGACAATGTACCCCCACTGTCTTCCTCCCAACATACAGAACCCCAGTGAGAGAGCTGGGGGAAACTGGACAAATCCCAAAGGAGAGAGACATTCTACAAAATACCTGACTGGTACTCCTGAAAAAATGTCAAGGTCATCAGAAAAGGAAAGCCTGAGAAGTTTCCCCAGAGAGGCTTAAGAAGACTCAATGCAACAGGGTACCCTGGATGGGATGTTGGGACAGAGGATGAACATTAGGCAAAAACTGAGGAAATCCAAATAAAGAAAGACCATCTACTAATATAATAATAATAATAATAATAATAATAATAATAATAATAATAATATATATTTGTGTATATATATATTTGTATATATTTATACATATACATGTTACAAATATATATATATATATATATATATATGTATACATATACATATATATGTTACAAGATGGTATGTAAAGATGATTTTGCTTAAGTCTATATGTAAAGGCCTAAAAATATTCTGAAAAAATATATGGTGTAAAGTTGTATTCTGGGAAATTATGTTTTACTTTCTAATGAAGCATAACTCAAGGGACAATAATGGCATTGGTGACAGAAGACAGTACTCATCTTCTGTAGTCCTGAATTTAGCTCTAAGAAACGCCAGGAGAGTCGATAAAATGATAGAGGACTCTGAGAGCCAATCCATGCCATGCTCCTTGGAGGACATGAGCCTGTACCTAGTGACATGTGGCCAGATGTTTCCCACTATCATCTTCAACAGTCTAGTACTCATTTTGGTATCCTTTCTTTTCCTTTGGTAATGGACACTCAGGTGGGGTGGGGGTGCGAATACAGATCTCTGGGCCCACCCCCACATTTCTAGTGAAGCAGGTTAGGAGCAAGGCCTGGGAATGTGCAATTCTGACAAGTTCCCAGATGATGCCGATGGGTTGGTCCAAAAACCAGGAGGACCAAGGCCAATGCTTCAAAACTGTGACTCTCCTGGAAGCTTGATGGAAATGCACATTCTCAGGCCTCAGCCCAGACCTAACTTGTCAGAGACCCTGAGCAGGAGACTCAAGCACCCTGCGTTTGAGCAAGCCGCCAGGGGATTCTGACACCTACTAGAGTTTGAGAACCACTGTCCTGCTGTGCATGAAGGACTATATTTACTCAGTTCCTGGAGGCAGGTTTGTTTGTAGGGAGGTAGAGGAAGTTAGTAAAAGACCTGTGTTTTCCATGAATTAAGTACACTCTGTAATTTTTCTGGTTACAATACCGAGTATACACAGGGCCATGTGACTGGATCTCATTCAACACTGAGAGGATCACACTGAGCAGGAATGTACTGATTGTCCACAGAACTCTCCCATCCCACCCTCAGACCCCAGCTGCAAGATGGGATCTGGGCTTAAGGATCACATGTGGGCCCCGCCCACATTGGTTTATCAGAATTGTTCCAAAGTCAGATGCTCCTGGATCTTGAGTTACCTCCATTTCATTTAGTCTAGTCACAAATTAGAAACTCGAATCTGGCTTAAAAGCAACTGCATAGACTCATAGGGCCTCCTAACTTTAAGTCTTCAGGGAAAAGTTGTTTCAAAGATGAGACTTGAGATAAACCAATGGGGGTCAACTAGGCATAATTTCCAAGACAAGAAAAATGAAAAAAGAAAAAGAAAAGGAAAACAAGAGTGAAAGATGGGCTGGGTTTACTTAGAATCTCTCTCTCTCTCTCTCTCTCTCTCTCTCTCTCTCTCTCTCTCACACACACACACACACACACACACAGTGCATATGCTTACACACCTATCCCCTATCCAAGGCAGAGGGTACCCCTTTTTTTATTTTTTCATTTTTGCAATGGTGGAGGTGGAACCCAAGGCCTCTAGGCAAGTACTCTACCACTGAGTTGCACCCCCAGCCCAAGACAGGGGTTCTCAGCCTGCATTGCTACCTACTAGAATTATCTGGGCAACCTTTAAAACCTTGATTCCCAGGAAGCAATGACATTGAATCTCCAGGGCTGAGGTCCAGGCATCAGCATTTATTAAGAGGCAACACAGCAAAAAAGAAGCCTGAACACATCCTTTGTATATGGACATTGGAGCATCACTATCTCGAATTTTAAATATATTTATATCTTTCATTTTATAGGATATAAATATCCTACAGAAACATTCAGCCTCATGTGCAAAAATACAAGATTGGTTATTCCTGCAATTTGTAGAAGCCAAAAATGGGAAGCAATCAAAATGTGTTTCAGTGAAAAATGCATGAACATATCTCATGATGAAGACGTTTGTAGTTCTTAAGAAAGAATGAGGTCGATTTGTATATAGGAATATGAGGGAGGACTGTCCAGGCAGCAGAAACAACATGTGCCAAGGGCCTGGGGTGATAATGTGTCTGGCACTGTGGAGGCACATGAAGGGGGTTAGTAAGACTGAAAGGGGTGAGCCATGGAAGATGGAATTAGAAGGGAGTGGTAGGTTGAATGGTGGTCCTCAAAGAGACATGCCCAAGTCAGAATCTATCAATATCACCTTATTTGGGAAATGGTCTTTGTAGAAATAATTTAGAATCTGTGTTGAGATCATCTTGGACTATCCACAAGGGCCTAAATTCAATGACGGGTGTCCTTATGAGAGACAGAGGATAAGTTCACAGAGAAGGAGGCAATGTGAAGACAGAGGCAGGCCTTGGGACCATGTGGCCACAAGCCCAGGAATGCTAGGGCAGCCACCAGAAGCCAGAGTAGGCCAAGAACAGAACAGAATCGTCCTCAAAGCTCCTGCTGGGAGCTGAGCATGGCTGACACCTTGAATTTAGGCTTCTGGCCTCCAGAACTACAAGAGCATACGTTTTGTTATTTCAAGTTTCCAAGTTTATAGTAATCATCACGGCAGCCCTAGGGGACTAACACCAAAGGCCACCTAGGCCAGGTATTTAGAGACCTTTGATGGCTTCAGGCCATAGGAAGAATTTTGTCTGAACTTCCCAGGTGGGAAGCCAGAGAGGATTTTGAGTAGAAAAATGGCCCATTTTCCCATAGGATCCCCCAGCAGCTAGAACAAGCATATGATTGAGAGTAACTTGATATTTGTTTTAACCAATGTTTAATTCATTTTCTAATTAAAAGAATATAAATTTTTAAAATGAAAAAAGGAATAAATTACAAATTAATAAAACAATTAATTAAAAAAAAAAAAACATTCCAAAGCTAGCCCACACTCCCACAAGCCTCCCCGCAGATTCTCCCAACTTCCCCATCGGGTGCCTCATCAAGGTTGCCCTCATCGAGGGCACATGGTCCTGGTGGTGGATAAAGTCCCTCAGGAGAATGGCAAAGCTGTAGACATCTGCCCTTGGGGTGCCCGATGGGGAGCTCTGGGCAGCTCGGGGCTGTTCAGTGAGCTCTGCAAGGTCCTGGGTGTTGCGTGGAGAGAGAGCAGACTTGCAATACCAAAAGCCCCCCGGGGGTCCTTGGGGAAAGGACAGGGGAGCAGACAGCGTCCAGCCCCTGAGAAGGCAAACTAGACCATGTCTGAGTGGAAGAGCAAACAGGGTCCCTGGGATGCGCATGGAGAAATCAGCCAGGAAGGAGGCGCCCAGGCAGGTAAGTGGTAGCTGGTGTGGTTCCAGGGTGGTACCCTGGTGTGGCAGGTGGTCTCCACCTTCTTCTTCCTTCTCCAAATTGCCTACACTTGTAAAATCTCATGTACTGAGGGAACATCCACTTAACATAAATTAATTGTTTTAAGGTGAATGATTGGTGATGTTTAGTACCTTCACAATGTGTGCAGCCAACACCTCTTTTATTTTTTTCTTTTTGGTGATGCTGGGGATTGAACCCAGGGCCTTGTGCATGTGAGGCAAGCACTCTACCAACTGAGCTATATCCCCAGCCCCCAGCCTCTTTCTAATTCCAAAATATTTCCATCATCCAGAACAGAATGCCTTACATATCGATGCAGTCTCTTCTGGCCTCCTACCCCTGGTAACCATCATCTTCATTCTCTTTCTTTCTTTCTTTTTTCCTTCCTTCCTTCCTTCCTTCCTTCCTTCCTTCCTTCCTTCCTTCCTTCCTTCCTTCCCTCCCTCCCTCCCTCCCTCTCTCTCTCTTTCTTTCTTTCATTTTTTTGGTACCAGGGAATAAACCCAGTGGAGATTAACCACTGAGCCACATCCCCAGCCCTTTTTATATTTTATTAGAGACGAGGTCTCACTGAGTTGCTTAGGGCCTCACTAAGTTGCTGAGGCTGGCTCTGAACTCACAATCCTCCTGCCTCAGCCCCCCAAGTCTCTGGGATGACAGGCGTGGGCCTCCGTGCCCAGCTTCGTTCTGTTTCTATAGATTTATCTACTCTGGATATTTTACCTATCTTTTTATTTGCAGTAGGTCTATAGGCTTATATCATTATAGGTTATTGTCTTTAAAATAAAATATATTAGGGAGTGAGGAACCAGAAGTGGCTACCAGCAAGCAAAAATTCCCCCCTTATTTTCTATAAGATACCATCCTATCCTGTGGCACCGAAAGTTCTTCCCATTCTTACAGAAAAACTTCTGCAGGTAAGCTGTTCCAGCAGAGAGAGGGGCTGGCCTGAGGACATTGGGTTCAACGTGACCCAAGAGACAGGTGAGAATCGAGGGCATTCAATTAACTCTGGGCAAGTAGGGAGAGTCACTGAGCTCTGCTTGCTCCCATGGAATTGGAGGAGTGGGTCTTGCCTTGATATGCTCTTCAGAATCATCTGGGAACTTTGACAAAAGCCCAGATGCCATCTCCAGATAATCTGATTCGGTTGGTAAGGGGACCGGTCAGTCACTTAGAAGACAGAGAACTACTGAACTTGCCTGGCAGATCTGATGGTCTACACTGAGAGCACAGGAGAACACAGGAAGGGACAGAGAGGACTAAAGAGGGGCAAAGGCAGCTGCAGGTGGCCCAGCAGAACAGGACAGGAGCCTGTCTCCTACCTCAGACCTCACACCTCCAGCTCAGGCCACTGGTAGGACTGGTTTTCCCCCCTTGTTCTCCTTGGGTGAACGGAACAGGGATGATTCCATACCCTCAGCTCGAGAGGAAGGCAGCTATACTGCGTCAAGGAGCAAAGACAGGGCAAGAAGGCCCCGACCACTCAGTGGTACAGGACCTGCAGGGGCTACCCAAGGCCTCGGTGGTTTTCTTGCCATGTGTCCTGTATGTCCAACTGTCCTGCAGCTCACATGGCCCAAATCCTGACAGTTTCACTTGCACGTAGTCACATGCAAGTCACCAGGCAGCTGGAAGGTTCCAGGTTGCCGTGGGACCCCAGTGCACTCCTGTGGAGGAACAGCGTGCCCTGCAGGGCTGACCATGAGCACACAAGGCAGAGCAGGTGCCCATGGGCACTGATGAAAGCAGCAGAGGCAGACAGACAAACAGAAACACAGACAGACCTACCCAGGGCAGGGCAATGTACCCATCTCTGAGCTCCTCTGTTGACCAACCAGCTCAGCCCCTTGTCCTTGGAGTCGAGCTGGGGGAGACACCCAGGAGGAGAAAACTATTTCTGGCTCCTTGATGAGGAACCAAGAAGGAAGACTTGCTTAAAATAAATACAACCTTGTGGACAGGTCCTGGGTTCAAACCCCAGCTCCACCACTTAGCAGAAGGCAATTTATTTTATGCCCATAAGCCTTATTCTTCTTTGAAAAATAGAAGAGACCATGATACCTACCTCATAGCATGGCTGTGGAGATTAAATGCAATAGTACAAAAAGAAACACCAGACATGGTGCGTGATGCAAAGTAAGTACCCAAAATAAATTATGATAAAACGCTATATAAATGTGATAAAGAGCCAGGCACAGTGGTGCTTGCCTGTAATCCCAGCAGCTCAGGAGGCTGAGGCAGGAGGATCATGAGTTCAAAGCCAGCCTCAGCAAAAAAGAGGCGTTAAGCAACTCAGTGAGACCCTGTCTCTAAATAAAATACAAAAATAGGGCCGGGAATGTGGCACAGTGGTTGAGTGTCCCTGAGTTCAATCCCTGGTAACCCCACCCAAAATATGATATAAAGATTATTAATCATATAGAAATACTCTAAGAATTATTACCAACATATTACAAATTATACATTATCACACACACTCAAAGGTCCTGTTTGAGCACTTTTCAGAAAAAAGCAATAAAATGAAGAATACCGAAAAAATTCTTCTGTCATTCACCATGTTCTTAGTGTTTATATGCTATTATTATTATTATTTATGAAAAAAAAAAACACAAAAAGAACACTGGAGTCAGAAGACCTATGTCCAAGTCCCTTCAAGCAAGTCACTTCTCCTCACTGGCTCTTGATTTTCCCATCTGGGAGATGGGACTTCCCAGATGCTTAAAATTGGCCTGGGAGCTTGACAGAAATGCAGGATCCCAGGCCCCTCCCCAATGGGCTCAGACTGCATTCTAGTAAGAGCCCCAGGGGATTCATATGCACATGGCAGTCAGAAAAGATTGGTCCTGGCCTTGCATTCCCAAGCTTGGCTGCACATTAGAATCTTCTGGGGAGCTTAATGAAGAACAAATACACAACGCTTGGGTCCCAGACCCAAGATCAGACATTAGCTGCAAATTACAGATGTGGGGGAGAGAGTACCTGGGCTACAGACTTTTGCTGCAGAGGTGAGGCTTGGTGGCTGAGGAGACTCATTCAGGAAGAGAGGGGAACTGTGCAGGGGGCCTTCCCGTGAGCAGAGAGAGCCTCAAAGCAAGGTCTGGGGAAGAGGAGGAAAATCATTGTTTTAAGAGGACGGGCAGGAGAAGGGATCATTTTAGACAATGGAAACGATCACATTAGAAACATGATTGGAGAAACAGATGTCTGGATTCCTCCAGAGGTCCCAGACCTAGCTGCGGCAATATGAAGACCAAGGGGGACAGGGCCAATTGCCTTTCAGAAGCCCTGTAACAGCCAAGCAAGGGGGACTCTATTTTATCTTGTTTGGTTTTCCTTACCTTCTTTGATGGCTTCACTAAGTACGCATTGAAATAATCTTTACTCAACATTTCTAGCTCCGAGGACTTTTAGAAACTGATGTAAGAGCTGTGTGGACCTTTAATTGGAATCTCTGGATCATTCGTTTGCAGAGCACTGATGGGAGCTGGTAGAAAACCAACAGCCTGAGCATGCCCCAGGTTCAGGGTGAGCCTGGAGATTTTCACCCGCATCTATCTGGGTGGCCTGGGTCCTCTCACACCCACTTCCCCTAAGAAATATCAAAGCAAGAGTAAAAATGACAATGCCTCTCTCAAGGGACATATTGGGTTTGTGTTTTGTTTTGTTTTGTTTATACTGCTCAACTCTGCCAGGTACCAATCTAAGGTCCTCATTAAACTAACTCATGCAATCCTCCTAGTGATCCTAGGAGAGGAGGGGTATTGCCATCTTCCATGTGAGAAGATGGAAGAATGTAGAAATTCACCTGCCCAGTTCACCTACCTGGCAGTAATGAAGCTGGACTGGAAATCACACTGCAGGACCTGGGACCTCAACCAGCTTCCAGCTACCCGAAGCCTGTGAAGGTCAGAGTGGGGAGTGACAAGTGTTTCCTTTCAGATACACTTTCCCAGAGAAACTCTTACTATTATATGGTTTGTAATGCACAAATAAATAACAATAAATCTTACTTTGAGCACATTGTATCAGGCATTGCACAAGGCACGTTATACATATTATCACATTCATCCTTCTCTGAGACAGAGATGATCATTCTGCTTCACAGTGAGGAGCTCAGGATTTTAAATTGGTCAGGGAAAGACCTAGGACATAAACCCAGGTCAGATAACCTTCAAAGCCCAGGTGCTTCTAAATCACTAGGGTTTTCTGTGTCCTGAGTAGAGGAGGGTGGGTTAAGGCACACTCACTCTTCCAAAGTCACCTGAGAAGAGGGAGGGAGGTCATGCAGGGACTTGACTAGGCAGTCCTGGAGGGTGAGGCAAGGAGGAATGTGAGGGGGAGGTCCCCTGTGTAGCTCCCAGGAGCAGGGACTATTATTGCACCTTGGGCTCTTGGGCACCAGCTTGAACAGTGCTGACAAGCTGAGTCTGGGCCTACTTTAGCCTGAGCCCTGAGGCCAATATTGCATTGGAAATATGGGCTAATACACAAAGCAATAAATAAACACCCAGGAGAGTGGATACACCACCCACCTCACCCTGACCCAGCCTCCCAAATCAAGAGACCAAACCTTCGTGGTTTGTTTGTTTGGGGGAGGGAAAAGTGGAATCTTGTTTTGGCACTGCAGTTCAGCCACACCTGGAGGGGCCCGACTGAAGCTGCCTCTGAAATTTTCCCAGTGAGACTCCAACAGGCCTTAAGTTCCAAGCATGCAATCTCATGAGACCTGTGGCCTAACCAAAGCTCTCTGACTGCACAGAGACGTCTCCATTCAACAGGACTGTCCTTCACACACACAGTTTTTCTGCTTCTCTCCTGCCCTTGCCAGTGCCAGGCCCTGTCCAGGCAGGAGACTTTTCACATCCTGGAATATTAGCAGAGCCCATTCCACAGGGGCAAAAACAACATGCTTTGGGATGCTTGGCATCCTAGGAATGCTGTCCCTCCATAAGATGGCAGGCGTGTCTGTTTTTATTTTCTATCTTGATGGGACTGACTTCTAAGTGTATTGTCAGAGAACAAATAGAATAATGAGAGGACTCATGATTTATCTGATGGATTTCAGGCAGGCTGGGCAGGTCTCTCTCCTATCTGCCAGCTTTGTTTCTTACCCTACTGGAAACTTCTGGAAGGTTCACAGGGCTCCTACCTCTGGATTTTACTTCTGTGTCTTCTAGTACTTAGCAGAGAGGAAGTTAAGCAGGGAACAAAGACACATCCGGATAGACTGACTGCAGATTCCAAACTGACCAGTTTGACCAGGTGACCTCATTTTTTCCCCCTTGGAAATGGAATTAATATTAATATTTTTTAAATGAACTGATAATAGTTCATTGTTAATTATTAAGATCACAGTCCAATAGATACATAAATCATATGTGTTTTTAAAAAATTTAAACAGGAAAAATAAAATTTAATAATATCTTATATTTAATTTTAAATGTTTATTTCAACACATAATCAACATAAAAATATTAGTGATGTATCTTATATGCTTTTTTTTTTTAACCAAGTCTTCAAAATACAGTGTAAAATTTATACTTGTAGCATATCTCAATCTGCAGTAGCTACATTTCCAGGACTCATTACCATACGTATGACCTAGGACTGGTGGTTACCATATTTGGACAGTGCAGACACATAGGTTTGGTGGGAGACTTCCAAAAGAAAATGAACTTTTTTTAGTACTAGCTATGATAGTGAGGCTGAGGAAAAAGACAGGTAGCTGATTATCAAAGAAAAGGAAATAGATAACACTCCCCATCAGCTGGTTGCTAACAGCCTCTGGGGAGGGGAAGGATCCAACCTGTAGCTCCCTTCCTGAATTTTGGACACCGTGTAGGCAAGATAAGAGGAGGAGGGGACATGGGAAGAAAGGAAACCTGAAGTCTATAAAGAGGCATTTAAATCTATAAAGGGGCGTTAAATCTAAAAGGCTCCCTCCTTTCCGGAGCAGTGTCTCTCTCTCTCTCTCTCTCTGTCTCTCTCTCTCTCTCTCTGTCTCTCTCTCTCTCTCTCATCTCTTAAAAAAAAAATGTATTGTCTGTTCTGTCTCTTAAATAAAATGTATTTTTGCTCCTGTCTCAGCATTTCTCAAGTGTTTGATCCTCAATACCAGGGGAGTGGGAACCCACCTAATACTAATTTTCAAGACTGGTATCAAATGATACCTCTAACTGTTCATCCTTCCTTCCTTCCATTCATCCATACCTCCAACAACTAGTTTGTCCATCTGTCTATCTGTCCATCCATTCACCCACCCAGCCAATCAGCCAGAAAAACAATTAGGCAACATTAAGTGAAAAACTCTTAGGCATTAAGATCTGTACTAGACAATGGTCAGCCAAAATTAAATAAGATCCAGTCCCTCTTTTCACTTAAGAGTGTTCATAGCAAAGAGAAGTGCTTATAGCACAAAAGTTTTGACATGTGCAGGAATTTGATGTTTATCATGGCCCTTGAATCAGTGTTGTCTGTGTCCTCATAGAGAGGTCAGGATGGGCCCCTAAGGTCAAGTGGCCTTGTGTGCATATAAGGAAATCATGTCGGGACTCTAGTGCACCATGTGGGATTGCTCATAACTTGGGTTCTGTTGAAAGTGAAAGTGAAGTGCACTCAGCTTAGGACAGGAGGCTTCCTGCACCTTCCAGCCCCGGAATCTCCGGGACTCCCAGAGCTACTCCGACAGCTTCTTCATGACCTTCCCTTTTGTGGTCAGAAATTGATACCTTTAAAAAATAAAAATAAAAAATAAAAAAGATATGCCCTATGTCATTTTAATAGTTTGCCCTTTTTTTACCTTGAGCCAATAAAAAGATTCTAAAGTAAAACTACTTTGCCATGCTGTTTTAACCATGTGTATTATTTGTAAGTGTCAGGAGATAAAAGAATAAGTATTTTAATGTTCATATAACATAGATTTTTGCCTAGTTAAATTTATCCAGAAAATTGTTCTCAATGTGTAAACTGTAGTTGGGGGAATTTTAGTTTTTGTAGCATTTTGGTAATGATTTGGGATGGAAGCACTCTATATAAGCCCAAGTTGTATAGTTTTAAAACTTTAGTGTTATAATACCACGGTTCCATTAACCAACTTTGTGCATAGCAAAATGTTTCCAAGGATTTCCTGAAGAGGTGGTAAGAAAGCAGCCCTGTCATGGGCTGTGTGCTTTTTCAGTTGAAAATGTTGTGTGCTTATCAAGCTCATGGTCTTAGAAATGGCAATTAAGCTCTAAAAATGGTAAAAAGGTTTCTTGAGAATTCCTTGTTAACACTGGAGACTAGGAAGCAAGGCTGTCTGAGCAACAATTCCAGTGTTTAACCTCCTTGTGCCTTGTTCTCACAAATGTGAACCTTGGGCAGTAGTAGGTCCCTCTGACAGGACTAAAGGCTCAAATTAAGGCATAAATTGGATATTGCTTAGACCAATGCTTGCCACCATCCCACAAATGTTCACACACATATAATTTAATGACTAAATGGTGATTAATAATAACATGATTACACCATTTTCAAAGGAAGCCTGGTTTTAGGAAAGTTTAACTAAGGCTACCTTTATGTTACCTTATATGAAAAGAAATTTCCTTCCTGGCCTGTCACAAGTCCTAAATATATGTTCCATTTTAATCTGATCAGAATCACTACAGAGTTAAGAAGACGTGAAATATTTTAATCACAAATGGGAGTTGTCCAAAGGCATTAGGTTGAATGCACATAAAGTTGCATAAAAGATGTCTAAATGCTGCAAAAATGGACTGAAATATTTTGATGATATCAGAAGAAGAAAAGCCAAGCAGGGTGTGTTTAGGATGGAAATTTAGAAAAACAAGCCGAGTAAGGGTTAGATTGCAGCTTGTACGGGTCCTGGGGTGTCAGTATACCTAGTGGCTTTGGTCCTGGGCTCCATCTCTTGCTGCATGCAGGAAAGAGCCTTCCACATTCTTGGAGAAGGTGGACACAGCAGAGGGGCAACCTGGGGACACCTCAGTGGTTCAGCATCTTTCTCTCTTGCACATGTGACTGGGAATGTGATGCAGATGAAGCTCTGTGTTCTAGTGATATCATAGCAGTCTTCTTTGAAGAGTTTTAAAGAAGATACTACTCTTCTAAGAATAAACCCGAGCTACCTTCAGGAATCACTGGCCATCCCTGTATATCATGAGCATCCATTTTAAAAGACAGTGCCATGAGTCCCCTCATGATGGCTTAAACTCGACCTGTTTCCTAACACTTCTTAGACCACTCCTCATGGGACACCAGATTTTCTGTTGACTCACTTAAATATCATCTCCTTAAGCTTTAATTTTCATTCTTTAAAATACCAGTTACTCCAAGATACTATATGACTAAGTAAATTGGAAAATTCTTCTACGTGGACTCCTTGTCTTGGAGAATTACCATTTGCATCACTGTTTAGACTATCAGCATTTTCTAAACTCATCTGTCACCATGAAAAACCAATAAATATTTAGCATTAATGATGTTTGGAATAGTTGATACTTAAGTTCAGGATTGTTACATTGATGAAAACAGAGAATGTACATTGTTTCTAATGTGTAAAATGTAATAAGGGCTCAATAAAGGTAGAGTATCATTACAAAGATTAGCTAAAGGCCCTGCTTTATCCAAAGCAATGCACACAAAAGAAGGCTATGACTCATCTGCCAGCTGCTGCTGGGTGATGCTATGGGAGGGGAGATGGTTGTTTCATCCTTTTATTTTTATATGGTAAGACATTTGGGGCCATTGGACGAGGTGTTGTGAATCCAGGTGAGCACAGGGCTACTGGCCACAGCTGACAGCCTACAGGACACTCAGGCACCTCAGTTTCTGGTAGGGTGGGCAGGAGGTGCCACCTCTGACATTCAGTCCCAGGAGTCTACACCAACTGAACCAGGACACACCTCTGGTGCTCCTGGGTCACTCTGAGTTATTTGATGTCCTGCTGGAGAGGATGCAGGGTGTCATCAGAATCCATGGTACATTGCTTCCTACTCACCTCCTGATGCCAGTGGGTCTCAAGTCCCAAGATCTCTGTACTGTGACCCACGGTCCTGGTATCCACCCACCTTATTTTCTAAAAACCCCCTGATGAGGCTAAGGAAGAGTCTCTCACAGGAGTCCTTTAGCCTCAAACAACATGTCTCAAACAATCTGAATCCACAGGAAATCCTGACTCTGGGCCTTTCCAGCAAACTGTTGCACTCTGGGAAAAGCATGAGGCCAGTGGATGAGATCCTAAGGGGAAGGAGTGCTGTCGGGTAGATGGAGGTTGGGTGTGGGTCACTGCTCTCAGCATGCTTGCCCAGTTGTGGCCTGTTATTCTGTGCCCAACTGCTTTGGCCTGAAGAGAGCTTGGGTTCTGTTAACATTCAGAACATTAGGCAGTTTCCCTGCCACTGGTCCAGCCAGCACCAATGGGTCCTCTCTCAAAATTGGCTTAATCCATGAGAAACACTCAATTCAGGGAAGGAGGTAGAGTTTTCTTGCCACCGTGTTGCCAGCATATTCTGGGCATGATGGGGAGGCTGGAGATCTGATTTCTCACAAAAAGTGAATGACATACATTAATGAAAATGAGGCTCAAAGGATGATGAAATAAATTAAGACTGCCTTCCATAGAGTCTACACTTCAGTTTGTAACACATAGGGGTGAGGGGTTTTAAACATGACTGTAAAACTCTTTTACATGATTCCCATCAAGATGTGAGGTTTGTGTCTCCTGCCTGGAAACCTGGATAGACTGTCATGTACTTCAAACAGTGAAATAGGTTGGAGGTGATAATAGGTGACCACCAGGGCTGTTATGACTGTCAGGCAAGGAGGCCTCTGCCTTGCCCACTGGAACCCGTACGGGGGAGCCACAAGCTATCAAGTTTTATGCTCAGCTATCCTGAGGCTGAACCACGTTTGTGGGGAGCACAGCTGCATGGACAGGACTCATACATGCACTCTGACAGTCCTGCTGAGCTCAGTGTGTAAGTCATCTCATCCCTATGCCAGACAGGTGAATGAGACTCCCAGTGACTCTAGTTCCAAGCTGTCAAGTCCCTCTCACATTTTTGAGTCTTCCTACATGAGATGCCAGAGAATATGAAGCAGAGGTGTACCTGTATCACTGCCCTCCCAAGCTCTGCCCTAATTTCTGACCCAACAGAACTTATAACTCAATTGATATTTTTCACTACTAAGTTTTGAGGCAGTTTGTTATTTAGCAATAGTACCCAAAACAGATTTTGATGGTAGTGGAAAACCCTCCCACTCCCATAGTGGAAAAGCTAATGTCCTTGAGAGAAAAAAACAAGTATGCTAAGTAATTGTTTTTTCCCCAAGGTTTAAGGCTTAGCTTTGTAACATAAGGGGGCAGGTTTTATGCAGAATGCATTTGCTGTTTGGTTCTCTGCACAAACCAAACACAAGTGAGACAATGTGCATATTTGTTTTTCTATTAAGATTAAAACAGTATTCCAAAGACAGGATTAAAGTAGATGAAATAAGCAGAACTATTTAGACACAAATGTTTCAGTGTGTGATAAGGTATTTTTATGCTGTCAAACAACAGAAATATCCAGTTACAATTTATTATATGTATCAGGCACTGCTCTAGACACTTTACATCCTCCCAGCCAGCCTGCCATGCACCTGAGGCAGGGGCAAAAGACTGATAGTGGACTATCAAGGAAAAGGAAATGAGCAGAGAGCACTTCCCCATCACTAGGTTGCTAACGCCTCCAAAGGAGGGGAAGGATTGCACCAGCAATCACCTCTGAATGGCTCTTTTCCTGCCTTTTGGGCATGTAGGCTTGAGAAGGAAACTTAAAATCTATAAAGGGGCAAGACACCCCCATTCCCAAGGGCACCAGCTCTGAGTGCCCTTCTCTCTGGAGAAGTTTCTGTCTCTGGAGATCCATGCTGGTCCCTTGGTTCAGTGAGGCTTGTGTCCCCATGAGATCAGGGCAGAACCCTTGGTTTGGTGTGGCTTCTGTTCTAAGGAGATCAGGGTGGGGCCCTTGGTTCAGCTTGCCTTACGAGAAGAGCACAAACTTTGATTCAATGTGACTCGATTCATTATTTATCTTCCCTCCTATTTAGTTGATGATTGCAGTGAAACATTTTAATTCCTTTACCTCCCATTTTGGGTATGCTTGACAAGCAATTCTTTGCGGTTCCCATGGGGGATTCCACTGCACATGAAAAAGATGCTGCTCTGGTGTGAACCCATAGCAACATGACATCACTACTGTACAGATGCGGCTACAGTACTTCTCCAACCCCCGCCCCTGTTACTGATGTTAGTGTTATGTATGGTATTTATTCAATACAATAGAATAAAATTGGGGTGTTTTGATATATTATTCTTACATCATATAGAAAACAAAATTAGCCTTAGATTTTATGATTGTCATGAATTTGCTTTATCAGAGAACTTTCTGTCTTCATCAGGATCTGAGTTCCTACCTAATGTCCTTCAGTGTAACCTGAGGGACTCCCCTCACACAGGGCACATCTAGTGGGGACAATCTCCTTGGGCTCTTGTTTATTGCGTGCTGTGATTTGAAGGTGTGTTTCACTCCAAAATTCCTGTTGACAGTTCAGCCTCAATGTAACAGTCTCGAGGGCTGCTTAGTCCAGGAAACTCCAACCCCAGGGATGAGATGTGCAACTTAAGAGAGCTTCTCCAGCACATGCAAGGACCTGGTTCAGTTCCCAGCACTTCACACACACACACCTTTGTCAACATGGGTACAATGATGTATGGCTGTGTTTTAGCTTTTTTTTTTTTTTTTTTTTTTTTGTCTCTGTGACCAAAACACCCAACAAGAACAACTTGGAAGAGGAAAAGATTCTCTGGGGGCTAACAGTTACAGAAGACTCAGTTCTTAGATGGCTGACTCCATGGCTCTGCCCTAGGACAGGTAATCCCTCATGGGGAAAGGGCCCTGTGGATGAAAGCTACCAGGTTCAGGGCAGCAATGAAGCAGAAACTTTGAGCATAGATACGATGAGGTCTTTCAAAGCTACGAAGATATTACAGATTTTTCAGACTCAAAATGAAGACCACCGAGCATCCTACAAATTTTAATTTATAAACAAGTAAACATGGGCCCCCATAACCCACTAAAGCCAAAAACCTTCCAGAGTCCTTATTCCCATTACGAAAGTGGGAAAGGTCCTGGAGACCCAAATGTGATGACCACTGAGGTTAGGCCCAGGTGTGCCTGGGTTATTTCTGGTTCTGACCTTACAAGGAGACATTGCGAGGGAATTTCAAACTGCAGGTACATACCAGAGTGGCTACAGCTGGGGTTTTTTTTTCTGTAAGTACAGGAAGCTTTTGGTGGTGACCTGTCAGTCTCCCAGATAGTACCTTTGGTGGTGGTTGGTGGCTGGTGGTTGTGGTCTTTGGATATTGGGGTTTTTTACTTGTTTTTTTCCCTTTTATTATTTTGCTTTTGTTTTCTGTTTTTTGTTTGTTTTTGTTTTTATTATTTTTTTTTTAGCTAGCATCCTTGTTCTGATTCAGGATGAGCAATCAGAGTAGTGAGAATAGTGTAGCGCGGCAGGGGCAGAGCTCCTGCTGTCTGTCTTCACAGATAGTTTATAGTCCTGTAGGACATTGGGGCAGGGGGCTTCACCCGGGTGAAACTTGCCTTCCTTCTGCTCACCAGGACAGAGGTTGTGGTAAAGGTCTTGGCAAAAGTAGCCTCGAGCTCCCTGTTCCTCTCTGAACCGGAAATGATGGCAGACTTGGACCACCCAAATGTGATCCAGCTCTTTCCCATCATTGAGACCAATGAGTATATCTACCCTATCATGGAGCATACAGGAGGGGAACAACTATGAGACCTAGGCCCAGAAACTGATGGCATGCAGGAGGAGGAGGCCCGCAGACTGTTCAGGCAGATCATGCCAGAAGGCATCTTGCACCTGGACCGGAAGCCTGAGAACGTGGTGGTGGACGCCAGCGGCAACGTGAAGCTCATCGAATTTGGCCTGAGCACCAGATTCACAGCTGGGAAGAAGCTGAAGAAGTTCTTTGCCACTCTCCTCTATGTTGCCCCTGAAATCGTCTGTGGGCAGGAATATGAGGGGTCCCTGGCAGATGTCTGGAGCCTGGGTGTGGTCCTCTATGCTATGCTCACAGGGAGATGGCCGTTTGCAGCAAGCAGCAATAGGCAGCTGAAGAAGCTGATCAAGCAGGGAACATTCGACATTCCCCTGTCTCCGAGGGAGCCCAGAGCCTCATCCAGGAGATACTCATGGTGGACCCTACGCAGAGGCCCACCATAGACCAGGTAATGGGGCACCCATGACTGAGCCAGGGTGAGCAAGCTTCACCCAGTCCTCCTCCTGAGGCACTCCCCAAACTCCCAGATCCCGCCATTATGAACATCCTGATAGCCATGGGTTAACACCCCTATCATAACTGGCTGTCCGTGACCAGTCGCAAATTTGATGAGGAGATGGCAAAGTACTGAATACTCAAGCACCAGAGAACCCAGCGGGAGGCCTGTGCACTCCAGGTGAAGCCCAAGCGTGGCCCGGGCCTGCAGATCCTCCAGGTTCTGCCCCAGTAAGTGCTTCAGTGAGCCTGCCCTTCTCCTGCCCCGTGAGCAGCAGCAGCCTGCTAGAAGTGCCAATGTGCCCGCCATCCCTCTCCACTTCCTCCATGAGGACATCCCTCCCCAGTCTAGCCTCCCAGCCTCACCCTGTGCCCAGCCACTCATCCCTCCAAGGGACCTCCACAGGGCAACCCCCAGACAGCAGCCGGGACTGGAAGAGGGTAAGGAGGAGGATCGCCAAGTGCCTCCGGCAGCTATGCTGCATACCCTGCTTCTGTGGGCCACTGTCCAGAAACAGAGTGGCTCCAGTGGAAATGCCCAGCCAGACAGACAGAACTGACAGCCAGGCAGAAGACCCTGAGCCCTGGGGATGCTGACATCATGGTGTGGGTGGGAGCTGTGCTGATGGGCTCAGGCTTCTCCACATAGATCCAGGCAGGAGCGCATCTGCATCCACCAGGGTCTCCTCTGCCCCCACCTGCAAAGACACATCATAGAGAATTTTGCCTGAGGAACTCATCATAGAGACTTCTCCCTGGGACACTTCCCCCTGCCCTGCTCTTTGTCTTTTCTCCCATGCTTTGGGAGAAATTTAGTCTGAATTTTTTTATTTCACAAATTGTATAATAAAATTGATCATTCAAAGATATTTTTTAAAAGGCAGGTTTGTGTGTGTGTGTTGTTGTTGTTGTTGTTTGTTTTGTTTCATTTTTTAAGAGACCTCAAGGCAAGGGCCAGAGCCCAGCAGACATCCTCTCCAAGGCCTGAACCACTGTGCGCCCCTCTACTTCTCACTGTATATACTCGCACACCTTAAGCCAGGGTAGATGGAGACTCATTTACCTTCAGGTGTGCAAGACATCTCAGCCCAGGTGCCAGACAGGTGAAGGGGACTTCCAATGATTCTATTCCCCAGCCATCAAGTCCCACTCATGTCTTTGAGTGTTCCTAGATAAGATACCAGAGAACATGAAGCAGAAGCAAGCCACCCCTTGGGTACTCTGTCCTAATTTCTGACCCAACAGAACCTGTAACCATAATTCAATCAATATTTTTCACTCCTAATTTTTAGGCAGTTTGTTAAGCAGCAGTGGTATCCAAAACAGATTTTGATGATAGTGGAAGTCCCTCCCACTCCCATAGTGGTAAAGCTAATGACCTTGAGGAAGAAGCATATCCGTTTACTACAATTTATGTCAAATAATTGTTTGTTTGTTTTCCCAAGGTTAAAGTCTTAGTTTTTGTAACAGAAGGGGGCAGGTATTGTGCAGAATGCATTTGTAGTTTGGTCCAAAGAAAACACATGTGAAACCGATGTGTACATTTTTTCTATCATGAGTGAAATAATATTCCACATACAGGATTAAAATAGGCTAAATGAGTGGAAACTTTTAGACACAAATGTTCCAGTATACAAAAGTAAGGTGTTTATATGCTGTCCGACCACAGACATATATAGTTATAGTTTATTATATGTACTGGGCACTGCTGTAGACACTCTACCTTCTCAACCCATCCAGCCAGCCTGTCAGCCACCTGGGACAAGGGCAAAAGACAGCTGATTACCAAAGAAAAGGGAATAAGTTGTTGCTAACACCTCTGGGGAAGGGGAAGGATCGCATTTTCCAACATAAGTAATCACCCCCTGGATGGCTCTTGGGTCATGTAGGCTTGAGAAGAAAGGAAACCTAAAATCTTATAAAGGGGCAAGACACCCCCATTCCCAAGGGCACCAGCTCTGAGCCCCTTCCTTTCTGGAGCGCTCTCTCTCTCTCTCTCTCTCTCTCTCTCTCTCTCTCTCTCTCTCTCTCTTAAATAAAATTTACTCTATGCTCTTGCCTTGGCACAACTTGGGTGCTTAATCTTAGATTCAGGGGGACAAGGACCCGGTTTTCAAGAGGGATATTAATTCTGGCTGGAGGTTCAGCCAGAATTGACACTGAGATAAACTCCTCCACACCTCACACCTCTCTGAGATATGCCTTCTTTTTTTTTCTCTCTCTTTCTATAGGACAATAATGGGCACCTGTTTGCCAATTAAACGCAGTTAGTGCAAGCTGCCATTCTACAAGGCTCTGGGGAGAGGATTCAAGGGCTCAGCTGCTCCTGTCCTCTTGTCAGGTATGTTGGGCTTTGCCAAAGCCATTTTTCATTGTCCTAATCAGCCTCTGAGCGTGTCTGGCATCAGAAGACAGAATCCTCAATCCTAGTTTGCCTTGAGGTACGCACAGAGACGAACAAAGGGTAGAAACACTGTGAGATTCTGGCTGTGGCAACTCCCCAGTGAATCCCAAAGGTTTCTCCCCCAACCTCCTCTCACAACAGCTGCAACTGGGTATCTTACATCAACTGGTCTCCCATGCTCACTCCTCCCAAACATTCCCCTCCCCTCCCTGATCAGACTCCAGGGACATTTTACATGGAATGGTTCATTAGGAAATGCCTAGGTGCCCTTTATTCACATATCAAGCCCTTACAAGTCCATAGGCATTCTCCCCAGTGTTGTTTCTGTGAGTTTCTTTGGTTGCAAAAAGGGAGACGTTTCCAATTCACTCCTCCCAGAAAAGGACGTTGAGCAACCACTAGATGTCCTCCTATCCTCCAGAGATTCCTTTAGGGCATGAAGGAGAGGAATAAGTCCCACCTTTCGTTTTGTTTTACCCCCTGTGGGTCATCACATTTGGTAATTTATAGTTTATAGGTAGGAAGAGATCAGTCATCTGCCTCTAAGTCTGAATCCTCCAGGGTCTTTGTCATGCAGCAAAGAAGGTCTATTCTTGCCAGTGAGGCAGCAATGAATCTGGCAGAACCAGGTGGTGAGAGACGGGAATTTTGCTGGCCTTCAGAAGCTCATCTAGGAAGATGTCCCAAACATAATGGACGCAGATGAGAGCTTCCTTCTCAACAGTTATGCTAGGTTCACCGCTAGCCCGCGTACTGAAAAACTGGGAGAAGTTTGACCCACAGTTAGTCAAAAAAGAGCCTCATTTTCTTCTGCTGCCAGGTCTGGGAAATGACCTAATCACAGCTGGAAAAAGAGATGTCTGATAATTTCCTTCATCCAAACCTGGCCTCATTACAGACTGGGGGATTGAAAAATGGTCTCCAAAGGAAACATAAATTATAGCACCACAGCTTAAGAGACTG
Organism: Callospermophilus lateralis; assembly: GCF_048772815.1. NCBI lineage: Eukaryota > Metazoa > Chordata > Mammalia > Rodentia > Sciuridae > Callospermophilus > Callospermophilus lateralis. Next base: position 77,249,475 of record NC_135319.1, read on the forward strand.
ATTTTACAAAAGAAAAAATAGTTAAAATGCCCTAGTATGGGCTTTTGCCTCTCAAGCTCAAAACAGTAGCTTCCCTCACTTGTTAGCCTTCCACAAGATCTCTAGCTCTCCAGGGCTTATATCTGAAATGTAACCTAAGAGGTGATTATCCAAAACTGGCTGGGGACCAAAGGAAAAAAGAGGTGTCACTTTTAAATTCAAGCCACTGGCTATCTTATCTGCTCTTGCAGAGAAAGGAACTGCTTTTGTAACAAGTTCCTCCCTAAATGCTACACCACAGGGAGGAAAAATGGAATGATCTCATATATACAAGTTTTCTTTACCTTGAGAATCTTTCCCTGGGATTTCAGGACTCTCACATTCTTTAAATGTCTGGACTGATATTAATATGACCCAAAGTGCACTCTGATCTGATCAAGATGTTCTGATGCTCTTTTATTAGAATAATTATAGCCATGTTATTATTTTAGAACTCCTTTAAAAAAATTCTATATTTTTGAGCTCATGGATTTGTGGTGAATTCAAGTTTGATCATGCATGCCTAAATTAATATATTTTTGTGAACAGTCTTATTTTATCCAACTATAGAGGTTTTTAAACTATCTTTGTGTCTTCTGTACTTTCACTAAAACCAAGGTTACTTAGGTTTAAGATTCTATTCCATGTAATTCTACATACAAAGAATATAAAATGTTTCAGTTGGGTTTCCATTAATGTGCTATAAAAAGTATTTCACCTAATTAAAGTGATCTAAATTCAGAAATTTCATAAGCATTGTTTCAAAATGTGAATTTTAAAAGGGATCAACAGCTAGAAAGGTTATATAGGAAGGTTCTAGGTTATAGAAATATATTTTAGTATGAAAGTAGAAGGAAAAAATAAATATTTCTCCATGCAAAAGTCATTTGTGTAGTAAAATAAAAGTTTTAGAATGTCTAGTTATTTGCAGGAGTTTGTGGAGAGTAAATCTCAAAATGCTGTGTGTAACTAACTTGACTACAGTTTTAACTCATTCAGTTAAAGTTCTTCAAGGTTTTTCCTAAGGTCAAACATGAATATACTGATATGAACCAAAGTTTAATCCTCTATATGTTAAAGTAACAACAATTTCTTAAAACATTCATCTGTTCTTATCCAACAAGGTAATTTCTTGTGTCTGTTAAGTTTTATTCTTTAGAGAAACTAGTCTCAAAGGAATTAGATTTTGTACAACTCTGATTAAACAACTATTGTTATTTTAGCGGATTATACTTACACTACACTAAAGATTCTGAATTTTTCTTTAAAATCTAAACTTGGTTAATATAAGAACATCAGTGTAACGTGGTGCACTTATTAGTTTCTTTGTACACTACATGTATTCATATCTTCCAAGTGTACAGGTCTTTAAAATATAAGGTTTAGAAGAGCATTTTACCAAGGTGGTGTTCTTCAAACCAAAGTTTGAAGTAAAGATTTAAGATTATCATAGCTATTATGAACCAAGAAAGGTTTTTACTTTTGATGATTTCATTTTATATTTTTCTTGTAAACTTTATAACTATTTTTCTGTTAATGCCTTACAAATGTACAACTTCTAGTTATAACAAACTGAGTTAATTTGAGGTGACAGGCTGTATCGCCTATAGGACAGACAGGATGTAAGGCTTCTTCCAGTACTAATACCAACCCCAACTAAAAGGAAGGCTCAAATAACTATAAAGTTATAGACATTAAAGTTAAAATCCAATATTCTTATTTAAGACTGAAGAAACTGGCTTGCTAGATGTTTAAAACCAAAAGTTGAGGTAAAAGGGCCAAGAAAAAATAGCCTATATTTGGCTCTTGCCCTCTGAGGTCAGCTCGAACCCAGGGAACCACAGTACTTCTAAGGGCTTTGCAACTCTGGGCCACATGACTTCCTGATCAATGAGACCTTTGGGAAGGGAAAGCCTATCAGTGCACATGCTGCTAAGAGGAGTGTCACTGGAGATAAAACATCCCTGATGCCTCCAACGGAAGCCACATGGCCCACAAGACTCTGACCTATATGAGCAGATGGTACCAGAGGAGCTAGGAGGCCAGGAGGTCACTTTTCCTCAAGTGACCCCTTGAAGAAACTCAGGCAACTCTTAACCACAGATAAGAACAAGGTCAATTTGACCAGCTTGGTCTTAAATAACTAGAACAAGTTTTAACCAAAACACAGCCATATACCTGGACATTTAAAAGGAAAGACAATAGCTCTTTTAATGTAACTTGAGATGAACATATGTGTCAGCCTCACCAAGCATAAGAAAGACTACAGGCTATCCAATAGGGATTCTTAGACAGGATTGCCTAATAACTATCAAAAGCCTATCAAAGTCAGAGACTTATTTTAGTCAATTTAAGGCCTACAAATCTTCCTAACCTCCTACATAGGAAGGCTTAATCTGTGTTTGCAAGTATTATTTTCTAGCCTTAATTGACAGAAATAAAGGAATCTCTACTAAACACAGAGATATGCCAATAAAAAGGTATTTTACAAAAATCACATAACATTAAATATCTTAACTACATCTTCTGGGGGCATCTATGACATTATGAAACCAAGTGTTGAGTTTACATTCCTGAGAACTCAGACAATGTAATAAATATCCTTGAAGATTTACATTCCCAAATAGAGGCCATATCCTCATCTGCCTTGTCGTGGGAATAACTGCTTAGCTCTTGCACCTCCTGGTTCTATCACCATCCTCATATTCACTGACATGTTCCAGATGCTACAACATTGATGTTGTATTAATCTCCTTCCAGTACTCCTGTCTTTCTGTTTCTCTCATAGAAGCTCCCACCTCCTAGATGACTAACGCCTGTTCTTAGCAAACCAGACTTTTGCCACAGATCCCTCAACTGACCCAAAACATTCCTAAAAGGGAAACCCCAACTGCTGGCCCCACATCACCAATCTCAGCCTGAGGCAGCCCGAGCAGTCCTCGGCCATTTCCCCTTACAGCAGTAAGGGTTCCCTTAATCAGAGAGGCTAATGAGACTAGGGCAAAGAACAGGTAAATGATTATCAAAGAAAAGGAAATGGATAGATAACCCCCACCCCAGCACCATCACCTGGTTGCTAACAGCCTTGGGTGAAGGTAAGGATCCACCATTTGGTTTTCTTCCTGTCTTCTGTTCACCAGAGGCAAGATCAGAGGAGGAAGAGTTAAGATAAGAAAGGAAACCTGGAATCTATAAAGGGGCAAGACACTCCCTCAGGCACCATTTCTGGGCTCCCACCTCTATGGAATGTGTATGTGTGTGTCTGTCTGTTTCTCTCTCTCTCTCTCTCTCTCTCTCTCTCTCTCTCTCTCACACACACACACACACACACACACACACACACACACACACATCATTTCTTGCCTTGTCATTTCTCTGGTATTTAATCTCAATCCTTGGGGAATGAAGACCCAATGCTGATTTTCAAGACTGGTTACTGCTAATACTAACATAACATTTACTGGGGTAGGCATGGTGCTCAGCATTTAATGGATCTTAGTCCTCACAACAACTTTGTGAGCTGGAGATTCACGTTATTTCTATTTACATACAGGGAAACTGAAGCTCAGGGTAGTTAAGGTCACCAGGCCTTAAGAGTCAGGGTTCAAACACTCAAGAGAGATCCCATGCCAAACTGTCTCTTGTCCTTGACATTCACCAAGACTTCTTTTACTTAGAACTGAAGGGCCCTCCTTAACTCAACAACAGGTACTACCCTCTCCACACCTCTTCCCAGGTTCACCCTACTGGGTAGCTCCTTGGGGACAAGACAACAAGCCTTACTTCTCTGTGCCTTCCATGCCTGGAATCATGTATAACCCAAGTTAGGCACTGGATCAACAGTCTTCTGCATCTCTGAAACTCTCTGCAATCTGGTACAGAGGAGGCACCAGTCAAATCATCATAAGGAGAAGACTTATTTTCATGATTGGGATGTGACAGTCAAAAGCACAATCTGACCCACAGAGCATGGTCCCAGGCCAGACCCAGGGCAAAGCTCTATGGGGCTTCAGTACATCTTCTGTCATTCACAGTCCACTTTCAAAGAATGTTGGCAGGGGAACTGGCCCTGAAGGGCCTGTGTGGGCTTTGACCTAGCCAACTGTGTCATGGAGACTTCTTCACATCAGCCAGGATGTCCACATTCCATTTCAAGAGGCAGAAATCTCTCCAGAGCAGGATGTCACTCTGCCCTCTGTTCTGGCATGCAGAAAAGGTATATTTGGTACCCTCAAGTGGGTGATGACCTTGGATGATATTTTCCCCTGCAAAGAGCCATTCTCATTCACCCCAACACTTCTCCAGAGAAACCTTTGTGTTAACACTTCTGAAAAGCCAAATGCTCATGCTCACACTCACACAATAAATCTGTCATGTTGCTCACATCCAATGTAAATGCTGCCAGCTATTTGATTGGGATACTTCTCTAGGTTTGGTGGTGAAGCCGAGCCCTTGTCCCAGAGCTGTGGAGAGGTGCCCTGGGTGGGCTGGAGTGGTGCATGGAGCCTGCCATGCAGCCTGGGGTCTGAGATGCAGCAAGCCAGGACGCACTGGCTGTCACCTTGTGGTAACCCAGCCCAGGCCCATGGCTGACAGCAGCTCCACAGAGTGCTGCAGCCCCGAACCTCCAAACATCCACATCCAAAGACCTCAAATTCCTGCTTCCACACAAGCAGTGGAAAACGGAAGTGACACAGGCCTGAATGAGATTGTAGGGCTAATCAATAGTGTTGGTACTTTTCCATACCCTTATTAGCCTAAATCTGGGCCAATAGCATTGTCCCAAGTTTTATATAAACCCCTAGACCAGCACATTCAGGAGGCAACCCCTCCCAGGGTCCCTTCTTGACACTGAGGGTTATGCTTCCATTCTTCACACTTCAATAAATCCTACGCCTTTTACTCTCGTCTTCTACTGTCCTATCTGGTGACTTTCATTCTTCGTTCAGATTTGTGAGACAAGAAACCAGAAAGTAGGTGGCGGTGGGCTGCTGGGGTCCGTTGCAACACTGAAGGGCACAGCCCCCCATTCAGAGCTGGAATGTTGAGAGCTACGACACGCCATTCCCTAGGAGTGGAGAGGAATCCAGCTTTGCTGGTGTGATGACACCAGCAGGCATCCCCTGCTCTGATTAGCTACTTTCACTAAAACAGGCTTTCTCCGTGGTAGAGGCCCTCAGCTTGCACAGGCCCCATATGCCAGCAGAAGCAGAGAACCACGTTTGGTCTCAAAGTCCAGTTTCAGCAGGAAGGGAAAAGTAGGTGAAGGGGAGGAGAGAAGGTGCCAGGGTGGGAAAGGATGCCACATCAGATCCCCCCACTGACAAACACTTCACTGTCACAGAATGGATTGTATTTGTCTATTCCCAGACTGTGGGTTTTTTTTCCTTTTCTCTAGCTAAATATTAAGCCATTCAAAGCTGGAAACAAGTATTTTTCTTCCTGCAAAAGGGCCCAAAGTTGAACAAACCCTTCACAGACGCTCATTAGAGTTTGAATGCAGTGATAACAGTGGTGGTCCAGGGGTGTCCATGGAGAACCAGTAACAGCAAAGTTTCTGTTCATCTACCTTGCTTTCCAACGAGAGTGGCTTCCCACAAAAGCCTAGGAAATCAAAGTCTCACCAGGCCATAAGACTCAGCTTCTTAGAAACAAAGAACAGTGAAATCTTTGAGGAAAGGAAGCTCTTTCATGTCAGCCAGGCCAAACTTTTCCTCTAGACCTATAAAACTGTCGAGATCCTGAGAGGGGAAACAGCTTGGCAGAGGCCCTTGGTGAGTAGATTTCCCAGTTCTGTGGAGGGCAGAGCTTACAACACCCAGAAAGGGTCTTCTCCACAGGAATCTGTTGGTTGATGGGTACAAATGTTGGTTGGTGGTGGGACTGTTCACACGGTTGATGGCCAGCCCTTGCCCTGCTACCCTCGTGTCAGTTTAAGGAGCTTCCTCTCTGGGACCCATGTCAGGTCATTATCTCGGTCCCTTCTGATGGGGAAACTATTCACAGCCAACAGAGAAAGAATGGGTGGACATTAGCCCAGGTTGAGAAGCTGGTCTATACTTCATGGCCCACTCCCAGCTAATCTTCTCAGCTCCACTCTGCCCCCTCCCCATCACTCCTCACCAGTTGCATGCCTACAAGGAGTCACCTTGGGCTTCTGGATATCACTGTGACCTCTCTGCATGCCCCCTCCTTTGTGACAGCAGGAAGGTATGGGGTTCCTCCACCTCCCTTCATATCATCCCCACCAGCCCCTAACGGGCATCTAGTTGTGAGATTGACTTCTCCCTCTTGCAAAATACAAAAGTAATCTCAAGTTGTGCCTACAGAGAGGCAGCATGGTATAGTAGTTAAGGGTATACAACTCGAAATGCCTACATTTAAATCTTATCTCCATTATTTAGTAGCTATGAGATTTGGGGCAAATTATATAAACTTTCTGCACCTCATTTCCCACCTGAGAAACAGGAGTAACAATAGATCTACATTAGATTTTGTTTTGAGAATTAAATGATTTAACAGAGTATAGAATGTGTCTGTCCCCAAATCCAAAATAGGTACTTTTTTTTTGCCCATGCCAGGGGTGAAACTCAGAGCCTTATACATGCTAGGCCTAGGCCAGTGCTCTACCACTGAGTTACATTCCTAGACCTTTGTAAAATTTTGTTTTCAGACAGGGTGTCACTAAGTTGCTGAGGCTGGCCTCAAACTTGCAATCTTCCTGCCCTCACCTCCTGAGTAGCAGGGACGTATAGGTGTGTGCTACAATTTCCAATGGGTCTATATATGTTACGGTTGCTGTTGTTATTCTTCTTTTCTTTGCAGCCACCATGGTCCCCAGCTACCAAAATAAAGGTTCTACCTATTTATATACCCTTTCAGATCTATGTCCATAGCCCAGCTGCCAGGTCAGCAGCTTTGTGGCACTAATCCTAGTTTTCTGGGGAAAGGACTCTGAGATTAGAGAGAAGAAAGACTATTAAGACTCCCCTGACCCAGCCCCATTCACAGTCTAGTATTTACCTTCTGTTTGGGATATAATGTTCTATCCTAAAATCTACTCTTTCCTGATTAGGTAAGCCTAGCCGTGTTTTCAACTTCAACGTAAAATAATTTTTCTCCTCCATATTTGCTTGGATTAGGGAAAGAGAAAATAATGGAAAAATATATTTAAGTTGTAGACTTTAGAGCTGGAATCCCTTTGAAGAGATTTGAAGAGGCCAAGAATTTTCAGTAAAGATTATAGTTCAAATTTATCCCTGACATAGGACAACTCAAACACACTATGCCATTATACTCACCTTGGCTACTATGTCACATGTAAATGAGCATTTGAATATCCAATCCATTTCATGATCTGAGTTATTCAAAATATCCTAGAAAACATATTCAAAATATCACCAGTGACTCAAGTTGGAGCTGCCAGCTTCGTGGGTTAAACAGAGTTAAGTCTAATGTCTCTGATCTTTGTGGCCAGACCTAATAGGATGGGAGGCAGAATATACTAAACCTGGGTGGAAGTCTTGCCAGGAGATACCAAGAGCCTGACTTGAGGTTGAAAGGGTCCACAAACCCTTGCCTACCCGTGATACAAGGCTGACTATCACATACCACGGGGACAAGGGCCCAGGAACCCAATTCAGGGGCAGCCACGGCATCTTGGGAGAAGAAAACAAGCTCCTGAACGTCCACCCAGATCAAGCCTCACCAGACACTTGGCAACTCTCCGCTCATTTGGCCCCCACAGGCAGCCCAACAAGATAACTAGGTCCTACAGTTAGACCAGAAAGGGACTGTCCTTGTATGAAAAAGGGCAAACACTGGGGACGTTCTCTATTAGCAGTCACTGATCAGACGGAGGTTTACCGTTTTGCTTACCACAATACTTTCTTTTCTGCATAGGATGGAAAGGTGAAAGATGGCGGCACCGAAGTTCCCCTGACCGCTGCACGGCACGTGGGCCCCAGCGCACTCAGCAACGGTCCGATCCGGCCTGCGGAGGACACGTTCCAGCTCCTGGGGTGCACTCCAGGCGGAGGCAGCTGATTTGGCGGGAATGGAAGTAGGCCTTGAAGTTGGGTCAGGGTCTGGTGTGGTACCTGCATTCCTAGCCTCTAGGATCTCAGGTTTTGTACCTGTGCACTGATATCAACCCTGATGCAGCAGCTGGTACCCTGGAAACAGCACGCTGTGACAATGTCCACACTCAATCAGTAATTACAGAGTTGGTCAAAGGCCTGTTACCAAGACTGAAGGAAAAAGTTGATTTTCTGGTGTTCAGTCCCCCCTGTGTTGTGACTCCACCCAAATAGGGGAAGTCACAGAATAGAAGCAGCTTGAACTGGTGGCAGAAATGGCCTAGAAGTCATGGACAGATTCTTTCTACTAACATCAGCCCTCTTTTCCCCAGGAGGATTATTCCTATTTAGTTACCATAAATAATCCAGAAGATGTTATTGAAAACATTGAAGACAAAAAGTCTATAAGGGACCACTGCACCTCCCAGACAGGCAGGCCAAGAAATTCTTTCCATTCTGGAGTTCACCAAGTCCTGATAGACCAAGAGCTACCTGGAGTATGCGAGAGATACTGTGAGCTGAATGCATCCAGCATATTTTAAAATGAAATCATTCCTTGGTTAAGGAATTTTACTGGAAATTTGTCATTTAAAAAATAAAAAAATAAAAAAAGAGATGGAAAGATGGAACGTTCCCTTTAACCAGGGATTCAAGATTACCAAAATAGTTACACATGTGCAGGTAGATATGTTTGTTTACAATTTGCATTTTATATGTTATATTTATATTACATGTGAATGTGTATTCATTTCAGCTTTGGTTCTACTAGCAAAACAGTGAATCAACCTCAGCGTCCATCAGGAAGGAGATTGGTTCAAATAAATTACAGTGTTTCTATTTCACTGAACATGCAACCATTAAACATGAGTCAGGTCTCTGTATGTAAATCAGAAGGGGTCCATGCTGTACTATAGAATGAGAAGAGCAAGCTGTGGAACAGTTTTATCCTACATGGTTTTGTTTTGTTTTGTTTTTGTTTGTTTGTGTGTGTGTGTGTGTGGTTCTGGGGATTGAACCCAGGGCTTTGTGCATGTGAGGCAATCCTCTACAACTGAGTTATATCCCCAGTGTGTATATTTTTAAGAAACCAATAGAGACAGCATATTTGTATGTGTATATTAGCCTCAGAAGACAAACAACAGGTGAGATTGAAGGAACTTCTACTGTTTGGGGGTGGTTTTTGTATCTGCCCTTACAATAATAAAATTGGGGAACGGCTATGGATTATTATGATTTTAAACAAATGATTGCAGCTGGTGTAGCAAATGGGGTTTCATTGCTGGAGAAAATAAACACATCACTTGGCACCTGCTACACAATATTGATCTAGAAAATGCCTTTTTCATTATACCTATCCATTAAAAACCCACCAGAGGTAGTTTGTTTTCAAGCCAGCAAGGCTGGCAATACACCTTCACTGTCCTACCTCGGGTATTATCTACTCTCCAGCCTTATGTCATAATTTAGTTTGCAGGGATATTGATCACCTTCCCTATCCACAAGATACTACACTAATCAGTACATTGATGACATGATACTGACTGAACCAAATGATCAAGAAATAGCAAATTCCATAGACTTACTGGTAACAAGTTAGGAAATCTAATAACACTTCAAGGGCCTTCGACCTCAGTGAAATTAGTGGGGTCTAATGGTTTGGGGCATACTGAAACATCCCTTTTAACGTGAAGGATAAGTTCTTACATTAAGTGCTCCTACAACCAAGAAATAGATATAACATTTAGTCAATTCCTTGTGTTTTAGAGGCAACAAATGCTTATTTGGGTGTGTTACTCCAGCCAAGTGACCAAAAAGTTGCCAGCTTTGAGTTGGACTCAGAACAAGAAAGGGCTTTGCAACTTGTGTAGGCCGCATACAAGCTGCCCTGCCACTCAGGTCATATGATCCAGCAGATCCAGTGGTGAAATGTCATTGGCAGATAGAAATGCTATACAGACCTTTGGCAGGCCCCTAAGGGTGAGTTCCAGTTTCAGGCCTGTAAGATTTTGGAGCAAGACTGCTAATGCCATAAATAACTATTTGTTTTGAGAGAGAGCTCTTGGCCTGCTACTGGGCCTTAGTAGATTCTTAACAGTTAACCATAGGTCACTAAGTTAACATGGGAACTGAGCTACCCATCTTGAATTGGTATTATCTGACCCTCCAAACCATGAAGTTGGCATGCACAGCAACACTCCACCATCAAATGGAAGTGATATACCCAAGATTGGACCTGACCAGGCCCTGAAGGCTGAAGAAAGTTACATGAAGAAGTGTTCCAAAGGTCCATTTTCCCCACTCCTGCCTTCTCCCTCCCTACCTGCTCCTGTGGGTAGCCCCCTGTGATCTACTGACAGAGGAAGATGACTGCAGGCACTACCCCAAATTGGACAGTTGAAGAACTACAACTTCTCTCCACACATCCCTAAAGGATAGCCAGTGAAGGGACATCCTCCTAATAAAGCTCAAAGTAACGCACCGAGTTGTTCACTTTACTTGGAAGGGGAAATGGCCAGCTATGTAATTATATTCCATTTCATGAGCTGTGACCCTTAGTTTGGCTGGATGGTTAGGGACTAGAAAGGGTCATGATTGGAAAATTGGTGACAAAGACATTTGGAGAAGAGTTTTGTGGATACACCTGTCTGAATGGGCAAAAGACATGGAAATATTTGCGTCTCAGGTGAAGGCTTACCAAAGGGTGACCTCAGCAGAGGCAGACTAATAAAAAAGTAAATAGGACAACCCCCCCCCCAAAAAAAAAGACTTCTTTTTTTGCAATACTGGGTGTTAATACAGATGTTAGGTGGTTTTTTGTAAATACCAAAGAAGTGGATGATGTTCTCATGCCTTAATTCACATATCTGGAAATAATGGTGATAACAGCACATATATAAAGTGAGTCTCTGTGCGAGGGACTGCGCCTTATATACTTTCAATTAATTCTTACAAAGACCTTGTGAGATGAGAACTGTTACTACTCCTGTTTTACAGATGAGAAAACAGATGCCCCCCAAAGAGAAAGTCAGTTATTGAAAATCATGTAACTTAAAAGTGGCAGAGCTGGGAGGTAAGTCTACAGGGGCCTTCAAACAATAAGCCAGGGGCAGGATCTAAGTGTGACCTCAGCCAGCCCTGCCTTCTGCTTGTAGCTGCCAATGTCAGTGTGTGGGTCTCGACAGTCCATTAGTACCGAGTAAGAAGTCAAACTCCCTCCCAGGCCCAGGTTCAAAGTTGGTAAGCAGCCATCACAGATGGAAAAGGTGAGAGCCAGAATGAAGGTCAGAAAGAATTAAGTGGGGAGGGCAGAGGTGGGAGGAACCCAGGGTTTAGGTGCCTGGGTGTTGGCCATGGGTCTAAGATCCAAGGCCTGGACTGTCAGGGTGCAGAGGTGTCAGGTCAAGTTAAGGGAAATAGCTTCCCACCATTGCTCTTCTGGGATGGAGAACACCCCTCACATTCAGAGAAGGCACAGAGAGGGGCCTTACCAGCTGGACTTCTGCCACCCAGTCAGCTTCCTATCCCATGCTTCTGCTTGGTCACCAACGTAGCAGATGGTCATATGTTTTCTCTGGAATCAGAGACAGAGTGGAATGTTCTTAACCCAGGATGATCCCCAAACAGCTCCATTCAGAGGGCAAAAGGAGGATCAGGAAGACTTGAAAAAAGAGATTCGCCTACAGGAGGGACAATTCAGTTTCTCACTGCTCTATCAACCCCTCTGGTGGCACTGTGCTATATCTCACACTGAGCTAGCTACCCAGCAGTCAATTAGCTGGGAAGTTAGAATGATTAGCCCAGGTACAGATGGGATCACTGAGGTTAGGAAACGTGTCCAAGGTTGCACACTGGTAGGTAATACAGCCAGAATTTAAATGTCTAACTCCAAGACTATACTCTTTCTATCATACAGTATTGCCCCATTATCATTCAGGTGAGGTGAGGATATAATGTAAATCTGGATTCAGATGCCTGTTTCAAAACCCAGTGCCACCCACTGAATGGAACTTCTTCAAGCTTTAAAAATCTCATAGAGTTGCCATGAGGGTCAAAACAATTAAAATACATAACACTGGAAATTCAATGCCAGGTACATATTAAGCTTTCATAGATGGCATATCTTATGGTGAGTATTACCTATTGTGTCTGCTTTTAGCCATCACAAACACAATACTGGGGTAGGTCTGAGGTAGAAGAAGATACAGTATGAGCTCTGTGCCAATCCCAGATCTGCCCCTTTTAGGTGGGGGTAACTACACAGGATGCAGGACTGTAGTGGGAGCTCCAGGGAGAAAAGGATTCCTTTGGGATAGAGCGAAGTATTCTTGGAAGAGGTGATGCTGGTGCTGAACCCCAAAGCATAAGAAGGTTCTACATGGGGTGAGGAAGGCGGAGCAGGCATGGCATTATCAGAAGGTGAAATGTATATGGCATGATCAGCAAGACCAACTGGACAAGCATAGCATTTAGGCCAGGAACAAAAAGATTCTGAAAGTGTGTTAGAACTAGGTCATGAGGAGACTTGAGTCCATTGTTAAAGAATTTGGACACTAACATAGGTGAGGAATACAGTGATAGGGGTTGAGAAAAGGAAGAAGAGACCATTTTAAGAAGATTTATGAGTGATGTGCTTCAGGTTGCTGGCTTCCTTCTCTAAATGGCCAGTGACCACAACATACAATTTCATCTGGTCCGTAGTTTGTATTTGGTAATATCCTAGGAGACTTTTGTAGTTTGAAAACTCAAGTAAGTAAACATTTAGAAAAAGAAATTCAGTTGCATACAAATGTATTGACTCTAATCTCTCCTAACCCACGTTTACAGCAATGAACGAATCTTCCCTCGTATAGAGCTTTCTGCCCCTACTCTTCAGGACTTCCATTTTTAAAAGGTAAATACATGGAATTTTTTTCTTTATATAACTCCCCCTCCACGGGGACTTGAATTTCTAAAGACTTATTAAGCCCAGGAGACGTTAAGGTCCAGGGTGTGGAAGGGAGGGAGAGAGAAAGTGGGAATGGAATGGTGTCCCAGCCTTGGCAGCTGCCACTGTTTACACTGCAGAAGCACCCAGACCCGTGACAGAGTCTCATTAAAGCACCAGGGAATGGAATAATGCATGTTCTAGGAGTACACTTGTCCATTAAGGTAGTCACTAGCCAAATGGGGCTATTTAAACTTAAAATTAAATGAGTTGTAACTAAATAAAATTTAAAGTGCAATTCCCCAGTCACACCAATGTTTAATGGTCACGTGAGGCTGGTGGATACCATATTGGATAGTGCAGATTTGGGACCTTTGCATCGCCACAGAAAGTTCTATTGGACGGAGCAGAGTCTAATCTAGAAGCCAGCACAGGGAATCACTTAGGAACTTGCTAGAAATGCAGAACCTAGACCGCCTGACTCAGAATCTGCTGCATTTTTAAAAACAGGAAATTTTTTGAAAATTGACACATAACATTTGTACACATTAATCCACATTTTAAACAACAGCCTCAAGTTATTTGTACACATATTAAAGTTTGAGAAGCACCAGTTTGGAGAGCAGAGACCACCTTGGCTTTTGCTTGGAGAATGTTCTATTCAGAATGCCCTGTCTGACCAAGAGTCCATGTGGAAAACAAGGCAGAAATACCCATTAAGATCTACATGAAGCCACCTGGCTCAAGAAATACCTGGTAAAGCCCTACTGGGGACATAAAAGAGCTCCCCACAACTCTCCCCGCCCCCAGGCTCTTGACAAAGGTGCTGGGGTCAGCAGAACTCATCTCACCAGATGCCTTACTACTATTGCCTCTTGATACAGGGGTGCCTCTCCCAGGTGGCTGCAAAACAACATGTGATTCCATTGCTCTCAATGACATGGCCAAGTACTGAAAGAGCTGTGCTCTTTATAGATTAGGAAGGTGAATTCCAAGGTCACACAATTAATACATGGAAGAGTCAGGACTTGAACTCTGATATTTCTGTCCCATAGTGTGAATGTGTCTACCTGATACATGCATCTCTCTTGGTGTCTGTATGGACATTGCCAGTTGTGAGGGCAGACTCTCAGTCTGTTCAGAATCAAGTTCTAGGTGAATCACTTAATTAAGGGAAGTCAGAGTCGTTTTCCTAAATCAACCTGGGGACCTCTGTATTTAATTTCCCCTAGTGCCTCCCCAACATCTACAGAACATCTTCAAAGCACAGGAACCCTGTTTTCCCAGAAGAGTCTTCCCTGGAACCCTAATGTACAAACCAACCAAATCGGAACAGAGCTGTTTAGATTGAAGAGAGAAGAGGGAGACTCCAAATCCCCAAGAACATTTGGAAATAAGTTGTAATGACACCCAATCTCCGGGTCTTACTTTGTACATTAAAACCTTCCTGACTTGGTTCCAGCCAAGTTCTCCAGCCTTCAACCACCCACATCCTATGTAACTTCTCTCCTTGTCACCAGTAGCAAACTCACTCCTCCCAAATATTGCCTCCTCCCTGAAGCCTTCAAGAAGCTGGAAACTTGAGTCCTCCTCTTACAACCCCACAAGGGTTCTGCCTCACCACCCCCATGGAGACACCTCTCTGTACATCTGATTTCCTCTAAAGGCATCTCATTTGTGGGGTTCCCCAAGGCCTTGCACTTTGCTTATGGTCATGAAGTGTTTATTATGCAAATGAGCCTTCCCATGCTAGTCATCACTAGATTAAAGGAGATAACTAAATGCTCCCCAGAAACAGCCTCAACATTTGAGCAGTACATGTGTTTCTTATATCCACAGTGTAATAAAGTTGAAGGGAACTTCAGAGACTACAGATCATTTTTCAATAGTCAGAAACTGAGCCTCAGGGAGGTGACAGAAGTATTCAGCAATTCAGTACCTTGAACCAGAAGTCAGGTCTGGGGACCTCATGAGTTGCACACTGTATAAATGAGCCAGCCCCTTGCTCTCATCAGCTCCTGAATAAGGTATCTTCCAAAAAAAAAAAAAAAGGCAAATGGACATCTGGGTCCCAAGTGCCTCATCTTGATCTGGGGCAGGATGGTGATGTTAACATAGTTAATTTGCCACCCAATGTCTTTATTTTGCCTTCTCAGTTTTCCCCTCTGCATCCTTAAAACCAGACCGAGGGTGGCAGCTCTCAGGACAGTACTCAGGAGAATCACAGTGACACTCACAACGGTTAGACCTGGAGAATGGAGACCGTCATTACTCAGGCCTGCCTAAGAGCAGAAAGGGGCACATCTCTGACCCAGCCTGGCCCTGCTAGGCAGTGCCTGGAAGGCCCTGCTAGGCACCTCCGTCTTTGCATGGAAATGTCTATCTTAGGGAAATAATGTACCACCATCCCCACCTTTGTTAAACATGCACTGTGTTCTCTGTAGGGCTGTTCTCCAAGCATGATCCATCTAATTCCAGGGTTGTGCCCTTGACCGTTCCCCACACTCCACCACCAGGCTCTTTCTCCCTCCCTACAAAAGAAGTTCCTGAGACTCAAATCTCAAGAGCCAGATTTCCCTAGGGCAGTGGTTCTCAAGGGGCAAGGCAGGCGATGTCGCCCCCTAGGGGATATGTGACAATGTCTGGAAACATGTTTGGTTCTTGCAACCACAGGGTTGCTTCTGGCATCTAGTGGTGGGAGCTATGGATGCTACATCCTACAATGCACAGAAAGATACACACACACACACACACACACACACACACACACACACACAGATTCTCCAGCCTAAAATAGCAAAGGTGCTACTGTTATTGAAAAACCTCGTTATAGAGAAACTTTTTCTGATTTTTCTCCAAGCAGCCACACTTAACCTGTTAAAGTAGGCTCTGTTTTGCAGAGCTCCTTGTAAAACCCACAGCTGGGTCTGAATTCAGGGAGGGAGCCATAAGACCAAGTAATGTTGGAGAAATTCCTTAATGGTCTTTAGAAAAAGAAAACACAAGTGTCCGTGACGACTAGGTTTATCGTACTTGTCTCTACATCATGTATAAGAGGAACAACTGAAACACATGTTATTTGTGAAAAAAAAACAAAAACAAAAACAAAACAAAACAAACAAACAAACAAACAAAAAACTACTCACATCTCTTCTGACTGGACCAAAATTCTCATCTCCCCTCTACTCCTCAAATCCAGCTCTTGGGTGTCTAATTTATGGATGGCAATATCCTTTTGCCTGATAGAATATGTAACTTGGTCTTTTGATTTAAGCCACATCTCTTTACATTTAATGCGCCAATTCTCAGTGTTGCTGGGAATTGCACCCAGGTTTGATATAGACAAATCTTATTATATAGCACTTTGACTTTCACAAACCCTAGCCTTGTCCCTTCTGTGGAGTGAGCCCATTCCTGTGATTCTGAGGACTTGGTTTGCCATGATAATTTTGTTTTCTAGGTTTGCCCATTGGGGTACATTAACATTCCATAAGAGTAAAAGAAAAAACCTCTCAAATGGAGTCTGGATTGGGGATGGTGGCAGTGAGAGACAAACAGAATTAAGTGTTAGGTTTCCTTTTCTCATTGATCTGTAGATGAGAGAACAAAACTATGGATTTTTCCAGGGCGTTCTGGGAGCCCAGGATGTCAGAGGATTCTGATGTCCAAATCTGTTTGGGAGTCAGGCTGTAATAGGTGAGCTTCTGGCTGACTAGGGGCCCATCCTTGTAGCGGGTGCTGTGCTCCATCACCCACTAAGCCAGTGCCTCTCCCAGAGACCAGTGGGCAATGGGAACTGGCTCTAGCTGGGTCATCAGAGGATGCCTGGTCCCTTATAGACGGGTGCTACATTCTACCCTGGAAGCTGAAATGGCCAACCATATGAACAATCTAGGGCAAATCATCTTAAAGGCCTAAAGTCTATTTTTATGAGGTAAGAGAGCACCAGATATTGGTGAGGGATTCTAGGAACTAAATTCTAAACTGATCTCCCACAAGAAGGTGATTTCCCTGGTCCCCTCCTCCTCCCAGGGCTCTTCCCCTGACATGAGCTAAACTTGCAGAAATGTCTTGTAGTACCTGATTACTTTCTGAGAGCAATCTTAATGAAGTAAAGGAAGAAAAAGGAACTTATTTCCAAATTCCTGTAGGACATAGACTGAATGATCCATGTACCTTTTTCCCTGGGAGTTCAAAAACACAGGGCCCCTTGATTCCTGGAAAGAGAGAAGATTGCCCAAGTTAAGGAGGACAGAGCGAAACTTGTTGCTCAAAATGGCAGCCTGCCCAGGCTCAGATGGGCAGAATCCCCTTCCCCATCAAATGCCAGATTCAAGGTCTTTTCCATTTCAAGGAAGCTGAGACAGGATCAATGGGGACAGAAAAGGAAAGAAGACAGTTCAGAAGTGGCATCCTGCTGGGGCTCGGGGCCACACTGGGTAGGCAGACATATTTTGTTGGGCCTATGCTGGGGAGGCCCACCCAGCATTCAAAAAAGAAAAAAATAAGTCAAGCATGTTCCAGTTAATTTCATATAAAACCTCAGATTTGTGTTTCCCATAAACAATCAGATCTGACAAGAGAAAGCCAAATGGCCACATGGCAAGAGATGGCTGGGGCTGAGGGACAACTGTCTCTTCCAGTCCCTGCCATCCTCCTGGCTCCTCCACTCCAGGAGCCAGACCCCGAGGATACAGGCTTGCAAGCTTTGTCCTCAGGTGGGCCCTTCCTGACTGGCAGGTCGCTCAGTCCTGGTTGGTTTGTTCTTTGCTCTTGCTATGCCCCGCTCACAAAGGAACAAGGCAGAGTCGTCAGAGGAGTAAATAAGGTACACCTCCTCCACACCCAAACTAGCACACATGCTCTGACAAAGCACTGATTGTTTTTTGGTCCCACTGTGGACTGGATGCAAGATCACCATTTAAGCAGTGCTTACTAAGTGCCCAGTACTGTGGTCACGATGATCTCACTGGTCTAGTCCCAGTTAACCCTACAGAGGGGGCACCCGTCATTCACTCCTAACAAGTGGGGCTTGAAGGTCAGTGTCCTCCAAGTCTGCCTTCCAGAGCTAGGAAGCAGAGGCAGAACACAAACCGGGCCACCCCGGCCCCAAGTGCTCTGCTCTTTCCAGCACACCTCACCATCTTGCCATGCACAGTGCCCTGGAGACAGGCCTTGTATTGTTAAGTTTTATTCTTGATGGATGAGTGAGAAAGCAGCTGAGGGAGAGACTTCCCAGGAGTGGAGATAAGGACCCCAAAGGCCTCCTTCCATCTGGGCAGCCTCTAGACAGAGCAAGATGAGTGGCCTGAGCCAGCTGTGAGGTTTTAACCTCAACCACCCTCGCAGAAGACTAGAATCTCCACAAGAAAGATGAATCTACAGCTCAGTGTGAGACAGACCCCTCAGGATGTCCATTATCACATACCCAGCATCTCAAAGCCCTTGGGACTGGGACCTGAGTCCAGAAACCCCCAGCACATGGCTGCTCCCCTTGAAGTGCAGTGTAATGGGCTCTTGGGGTGCTGACCAGCTGCCACCCATCCTGAAATTCTCTCCTGACCTCGACTATTTCTTTATCATCTGTGCGTACAGCAGGACAGCATCGTGCAGCTAGGCAGAATAAGGGCTCATCTTCAACAACAGGAGCAAACACAGAGTGCCAGGGCCTACGGCCTCTGTGCAGCGGATCCAGCGCGTGTTCTGCATCGTCCCACAGAGAGGGGCACTGCATACCTGCACTGTTCACCTGGTTATCCCAGTCTGCACCCTTCCTCCCAAGCCTGGTTTTCCCAATTAGATCACACAACCCTCCTGGAATAGTCCTGGAGGCCGTGGTCTTTCATGTGTAAGTGAAAAGGTTTTGGAGCCAGGCTGGTTCTGGTACTTCCTGGTTATGAGACCCAGGGTAATTCCATAACCCGAGTCTCAGTGCCCTCATTTCTTCAAGGGGGAGAAAGCTGCCATTGGAGAGAATGGGGAAGATAGCTAAACAAGGTGGGGTTGGTAAACTAGCTGCTGCAGTTCCTACAGCCACATAGATGCATATTCTCTTCCACTGGTTTATCCAATGAGTTATAAGTGCCTACTGAGAGCAGGCACCCATCTACAGCAGCCAGTACAGGGCTGACGTACAGTAGGCTGCTCCCACAGAGTGGTTTGATCATTGTTTTAGTCAGCTTTTTCACTGCTGTGACCAAAGGCACCAACCAGCACAATGGTAGAGTAGGAAAAGTTTATTTGAGGGCTCACAGGTTTAGAGATCTTAGTCCCTAGAAGGCCGGCTCCATTCCTCAGGGCTCAAGGTGAGGCAGGACATCATGGAGGCAGAGGGAAGCAGTTCACATCATGATCAGTAAGCATAGAGTGAGGCCTCCACTTGCCAGATACACACATATACCCAAAGCCACGCCCCAATGCCCACTTCCTCCAGCCACACCCTACCACTTGAGTTACCACTCAGTTGATCCCTCTCAGGGAATTAATGCACTGATTGGGTTAAGACTCTTAAAACCCAATCAGTTCTCCTCTGAACCTTCTGGCATTGTCTCTCTCACACGTGAGCTTTTGGGGGACATCTCACATCCAAACCATAACAATCATCTTGTCTTCTGTGTTGGGATCCATAATTGGCTCCTTCATTTCCTAATCAAGCCCCTTGCCATCAGGGCCAGTTGTCACCTTAGGGCTCAGCTTGACCAAAGGCCCCCCACTGGAAGTAGCTCTGGCTCTGGCCAATATTCTTCTTTCTGTAAAATTTCCTCTGTGGGAGCCACCTGGCTCACTCAAGTTAGAAAACGTGCTCGGATTCCCACTGGCTGGACTCCTCTCTCCTGACCACCTCCCTGCTGGCCCAGACCCTCTGCTTGCCTTGTCCTAGCCACATGTCTGACTGTTCATCCTGGCTCTTGGTTGTGCTCTCCTCCTGGCTAAAGAAACTGGCCTGGCCTGAGCACCCACTGGTGTCTCTTCTGCCATTCCATGTAGCATGTTCTTGGACACTCAGAACAAGAGTCCAGGAAGTAGATGCCATTAGGGTCCCATTTTACAGGTGAAGAGACACAGTGGAGGGAGGTTAAGCAGTACCCTAGAAGGTCCCACAGTCAGTAAGTAGCAGAAGCAGATGGAAACCCTGGTCTCTGACACCAGGGCCAGTGGCCTTTCACCCCATGACCTCTGTTCCCCTCTGTGGCGT
This sequence comes from Callospermophilus lateralis, assembly GCF_048772815.1. Lineage (NCBI taxonomy): Eukaryota > Metazoa > Chordata > Mammalia > Rodentia > Sciuridae > Callospermophilus > Callospermophilus lateralis. Next base: position 77,269,690 of record NC_135319.1, read on the forward strand.
GGAGCATGGATTTCATAAGACAGCGTCAAACCACTGTTTATCTGAGGCTGTGGAAGAGGGGAAGTTGTGTGTGTGTGTGTGTGTGTGTGTGTGTTTTGGGCAGAAGAGGGGACACAAAAGGGGGAAATGCAGAAACCAAGCACAAGTATGATCAAAGGAGAAGCAGGGCCAAGTGCAGAGGCCCTAACAGACCTGCTCCTCCAAGGAGATGGAGCTGTGGAAGGGTACCCTCCGCTTCTGGGAGACCTGCTCCCAGAAGCCTCTGTCTCCGGGACCTTCTCCATGGGAGCTGAGCGTGATAAGAAATACTCATTCATAGGCCTCTGGGAGGCACTTCACCTTCTGGCTTGACAATACATCTTTCCAAACACTTTCCTAAAAAGAAAGGAAATTAATGTCACCATTCTATAAGAAATAAGCTGTGCAGCCAAACTGCATTTAAGGCCATATTGAACTTGAGTTGCTGGAATCACTGGAAACCCAATGATTGCAGGAGGCTAGACATAACAAGGCCCATGTTTTCTAGTTAGCATACAAGCTGTGGGAAGAAAGCAAAGCCAAAACATAAATTAAGATCATACCTGGGGCATCAAGAAGCTAATAGGCAGAGCAGAAAGCTTACCCAATAGCAATGAGTACAAAAGTTTGGAAAGTTTAGGATCCTCTATTTCCAACATTCTGTTGGTAACTGGTGTTTTGTGACTGTCACTATTATTATTATTATTAGTGCATAGCCATTCATTGTGTATTTCCTAATTTTCCTATTACTTCCTCTCATCCTGCACTGAGAGTTACCCAAACAAAACAGGCACGTAGAGAGGAGAGAGAGTGTGTGTGTGTCTACATGTTGGTGTATTTATGAATATGCTATTGCACTATACTATCATTCTGCAGCTTGACTTTTTTTTTTCTACTTAAACCTACATTGGGAACACTTTCATAGAATGGATTTATATATTCTTTTTAAAAGCAGCCTGAATTCAGTTGTATGGACATTGTGTGGTACCTTTTTAGTTCTAGGCCCTTTTTTTTTTAACATATGTATTGTTTAGTTGTCGATGGACCTTTATTTAATTTATTTATATGTGGTGCTGAGAATCAAACCCAGTGCCTCACCCATGCTAGGCAGGCAAGTGCTCTACCACTGAGCCACAACCCCAGCCCTAGTTCTAGACTCTGTCTGCTACTACAAACCAATTGGATTGATCTTCAAATTTTTGGGGGAAGCAACAGGAAGGAGGGAAGTTTAGAAGGACTTCTCTGAAATACTAAGACTTGGCACATCCTCACCTCTCTTGTGCTCTCCCTGAAGGCAGAGGTGAGGGGAAAGTTGAAGAGAAGGCAGCGATGGGGGGGCATAAAAAGGTAAGGCAAGAGAAGGTTCTGGAAAGCCTGGCATGCATTTAGAATTCCATCTGCCAGCCAAAGAAATCTGAGGCACTTTTGGTCATCTGAAATACTTCCTGATAAAGAAAGAGAAATCCTGGACATTATTATACATCTCCCTCTACTTCCTTTGCCCCATGTCAGCTTCTCGATTATATAAAACAACCTCATTTTAGCAAGCAAACCTGTTGGGAAAAGCATACAGTGTGTCCATAGCTGAAGGCCAGTGGCTTTTCTAGACTCTGCCTGCAGTATGGTGTGGTGCTTACACACAGAGACACCGAGGCCAGCCCACTGGGTGGAACAGTAGCCTTCCTGCATGCTAGTTGTATGGCCTTGGGCAAGTCAGTTCACCTCTCAGGAACTCAGTTTTCCCTTCTATAAAATGAGACTAAAAAGAGTACCTGCACCATAGGGTGGTTGTAAGCTGAAATGAATTCTAATATACCAAGCAGCCAGACACCTCACAAATACTCCATAAGACAGCTATGGGGTGAAGGGCAAAAGATCCAGTTTGGAACCCCAGCTATGCCACTTGGGAGTGCTGAGATCTTCTTAGGTAAGCTACCTTTCTTATCTAAGCCTTGGTTTTTCATCTGTAATCGTGTCTTCCTTCCAAGGCTTTTGGAAACCTCAAGTGCAACAATGCATGTAATAGCTGCCTCACAGGGCTACTGGGAATATCAAGTTCAACAATGCATGCCAAGTATGTAACAATACTCAATACACTTAGTCATAGCTTTAGCCATTACTAAGAATTACCTGAGTGGGCTAGTATGTTGCTCTCTCCAGGCATTTATATGTGCTTCAAGGACACAGGAGGCGGCTGTGGAAGAATAAGAAACGAGAGCCACATGTGTTTGACAGACCTTTGGGAAGGTCCCACTTCCCTGATAGAAATGACAGTTCTTCAGCAGGTGCAGAAGCCAGGCTCCACACTGGCTCCTCTGGGCACAGCTTCTCACTACCTCTACAAAGAACTCTGGGTACATTCTTTCAGCTCAGTCCTAGTCTCCTCATCTCAAGATGAGGACTCGGGAGTGTCCACCTTCTAGGTGGTAGTATTTGGTGAACTAATACATCCTGGTTCATACCAAGGACTCCATTCTCATTACCGAAGCCACTGTGTGATGGTCAGCATCTACCTCCAACTGTGGCAAAATAATAAAGGCAAATTCTCCAGTGCTGAGTCCCAGGTTCTCTGCAGCCAGCGGAATAATTTTTGCATCCTCTGGGTTGTAGATAAAGATGATAATTACAGGAAAGGAAAACAGAGTTGGTCAGCTGCATCATGCACACGCGCACGTGCACACACACACACACACACACACACACCACTCTCTTTTGAAAGCCTAGCCTAAAGCCACTCCAAAGCAGACACAATCTTTCTCTTTCCTTAAGTGTGCTTCAGGAAATAGAGGCTCCTCAACTAGTCCCAGAGTGTAGACTTCTTAAAACAAGCCTGCAGCATACAACTCGGCAGCTGTTGCCTCATGGAAATTAGCCTTTGCTGCAGTCTCCACCCCTACAATGCACAAGTCCAAATGCGTTGAGATTATTTCTGTGAGTCAGTTTCTTTCATCTAATTGACTCAAAATATCAAAACAAAAGATCTTGTCAGTGACTCAGCAGCTTCACATTGGCTCAGAGGAGGTCACAGAGGACCTAGAATCCAGAACTTTCAGACTTTCTGAGCTGAAATGGGCGGGGGTGGGCGTAGCCATGGTATTCTCATTCCATGCAAGCACATCATCATTTATTCTGGAGACACACAAATGAAGTGGTGGCTTATTTTTGAAATTAGGTAATTTATAATGTATTTATCTGAGCTCCAGTCATGTGTCAGACAAGACACACGGAGACCGCAGTGAGCCCCGCAAAGGGCCCTGCCCTCTGGGACTCACAGAGCAGAGGATGGAAGAGCTCAAATAAGCCTCTCATTAGTGGGGGAGGTGGAACAGCTCTGCATTGAATAGCAAGGGACAGCTGCTCTGAGGAGGTGGGCACTGGACCCATCTGGAAAGCAAGAGGAATGCTGGGTAGGGTGTGGCATTGGGTGGCACTCTGGGAAGAAGGATAAGCAAATCCCACAGTCCCAAGGCCATAACGAGCTTAGTTGATTTGAAGATCAGAAAGGAGTCAGTGACCAACCCGTGCTAGGAAAGAGAGTCTTCTAAGCAGCACCACAAAAATATCTGCTGCCCTATGTTGACCTGCTGTCCAGATACTGCACTGCTCCTGTGTCACATGTGACCTTTCTTAATCCCTGCCTTCCTAGAGGGGAGGTAGGATGGTGGTCTCCGTTTTACAGGTGAGGGATCTGAGGCACAGAGAGGTTAAGGCACTTCCCAGGAGCACACAGCAAGAAAGTGTCAGAGGCAGGAATCAAAGCTAAGTGTGTCTGTCTCCAGAGCCCAAGCTCTGAACAGCTACCAAAGTCCAGGACCTGGCTTACCTGGAATATACTTCTAGAACTTACACTATAGCACCTGAGATTGCACTTTAGGCAAAGTGAAGAGTTCTTAATTGTACTCAAAAACTTTGCCCAACCTATTTGATGCTCTGAATATAAGCAAAGAAAATCTCTTTCCTACTTTCCCCTGGCGACTGGTGACATGCTTCTGAGATCCTCCTGAAGGAGGACTGGGTTACTGCTGGTGTGTCTCATGCTGGCTGTGATGGTGAAATGGGATTTTAGTTCATCTCCACAACCCTCCATAGCTCATTCCCACTATCCCAGGAGGAGGCCCAGAGTGGCATCCAAACAACCCAATGTGTTTCCAACCTAGGTACGAGAGACCTAGGTTGGAAACCTTCAGAAAGGTAGACCTTTTCTGAAGCACATCACCTTTTTCCTGCTTGGATGGCACAAGTGTCACGCAAGTATCATACAAAAAATGGCTCTTCAACTTGGCCATTGATCCAACAAAGTCAAACAGGGATCTTCCACTCAGAAGCCAGCAAACCAGCACCCTTGAAAGAAACCAAGAGGACATCTTTTCGCCATAGAGTTGATGCAACACTCAAACCTCACAGTAAAGTATCTGCATAAACCTCAGATTCAGGAAGTCTGGGGGTCTTATTGGACCCTCTCTTTTGGAATGTTGGAATGTCTTGGAACCAATTTGTAGATGCAATTCCTCAGAGGACAAGAGATATAAAGACAAGAGTTAACTGACCACTCACTATGTGCAAAGAACTCTACTAAGAACTCAGTATTTTATTTCAACTTTTTTGAAGATGAAAGTAGAGATGCAGAGATTAGTTATATAGCCATCAAATAGTGCAGAAGCATTGAAACTCAGGCAATATGGTTCCAGAACCCACGTTCATAGCTACTCAGTCACTCTTTCTTTCTTTTTTTTTTTTTTTTGTTGTTCTCTATTTACATATTTTGTCTTAGGATCTCATAATTGACAAGGAACTTTGGAGAATTTGTTCTTAAAGGAGCTTATGGACTAGTATGGGAACTAAGATATATAAAAGATAGTTCTAGAATTAAATATACCCTCCAAAATTTATAGACAATATATTTATAGGAGTTTGAAAAGTAATACATTACTTTTAATTAAGGAATTAGGGATATCGAGGGTGAGGGGGCTACTGAAGAAAAGCCCCAGGACACTTGAGGTTGACTTTGAAGAATGGGTAGACCTTGGACAACTAGAAATGTGTCAAGGGGGGAATTGCAGGAGACACCAAGATGCAAATTTAAACTTGAACTTAATTGTACAGCACCAACTACTGAGAATTCTACATATGGAGGGGAATGAGATTGTGAAGCGCCTTCCTATTCACTCTGCACATCAACATCTCTCAGATGTCATGATAGCTGAGGACATCAACCCAGCTAATTCCATTAACCAAACACAAAGCACTCATTTTCCTTATTTGCTTGCTTGAGTTTAAAGCAATCTGTCATACTTCGGTCTTCCAAATACTTGCATCATCCCTGAATAGTTTATCACACACACCAGAGGAAAACCTGCTCAAACAATTGATAACTTTATATTTAAAACCAAGCCTTGCCGGGCATGATATCCCAAACCTGTAATCTCAATGGCTCAGGAGGCTGAGGCAGGAGGATCACCAGTTCAAAGCCAGCCTCAGCAATGGCAAGGCACTAAGCAACTCAGAGAGACCCCGTCTCTAAATAAAACACAAAATAGGGCTGGGGATATGGGTTAGTGGGCAAGTGCCCCTGAGTTCAACCCCTAGTACCAAAAACAAACAAACAAACAAACAAAAAACACCACGCCTTGGTTTTCCTCTTAGTTTTTCCAAGCCATGTGTCTGACAACACTGAAATGAATAAAGGCAGTCATAAACAACAGCACCAAGTTCCAACTATCAACAATCAGTAGGCAGAGTAAGAGCACATGAGAACTAACAATTGTTTATTTGAAAGGCTTTTTTTTTAAAAGAGAATGTTAACTGTTCTAATTATATCTAAAATAAAAAATGGTTCCCAAGAACTACACAGCTATTGTTAAAATAACATGATCCTTGCCAAGAGATTATTCACATCTATGCTGTAATCATCAAGACTACCTCTTCCAATGGAAAGAGCTAAAGTTTGCAGTAGACAGTATACTGTACCTCTGCTGCTCCAGGGCATGCTGGTCCAAACAGGGCAGAAATGTGTCCTCCCCGGACCTGGTTGATAAAAAGAGCAAGGGTCTCCTTGGCACTGCAGGTGGATCCACAGTATTCTATCAGATGTATGAGACCTTGGGCGATCATTTAAATCTGTGCCTCAGTTTCCTCCATTTCACCATGAGCATAATAACACTCGCTCAGATGATGTCCAAAGATATCATGAGATTACATAATTAGCATAGTCCCTCACATTTGGTAGAAACTCAATAAGGGAGCATTGTTAATGGGTGTGTCATTGGAAAGCCATGGTCTCAAACCTAGGATACTAGAGATAATATATTGTTACACCCTTGGTGTCCCGTCTTCCCCTACCATACAAGCTTTTAAAATTTGTATTCCCACTCTGGATGATCTTTAATTCTTAGTGTTTTCAAACTGCCTTTCTAATGAGAATTTTTGAAACCAGGAACAGTGTGGGTCTCTTGGAGTTGCAGATGTAACACTGCATTGGGCCTTTAAGCACACAGATTAATATTAATTGTAATAAGCATTTTGTATTCTCAAATGCTTACAAGTGAGCATGGCCAAAGCAGAAGAAAATATCAATGATGTTCAATGTTGGTGTGAGAATTCAAGAAACAGAGGTACACTGCTAGAAGGATTGATGATAGCAGTTTTTCAATACACATTCACAAACCCTAAGAATATGTGTATCTTTGACTCAGAAATTCTAATTTTGAGGGTCTATCCTAAACAAATAAGATCATATGATCATATAGAATCAAATTTTATTTCTAACACTCAGGTATTAGCCACAAACTAATATCTTCATAGCCAATAGTAGGGGCTTGGTTAAACAATATGTAACGAATCCATATAATTGAATATCACATAGTCGTTAAATTGTTATTTTAGGGGATGGGAATCATGGGGGTGGGATATTTTATTTGCCTTAGTTTTATATTTTTTTTGTCTTAATGTCTTTGCACTAAGGAAGAAATTGAATGTTTTGATTAAAAATAAACCCTACAGACTTGCACTTGTGGAGTAAAATCAAAGGGAGTTAAACTCAATTCCTTAATTAACCCTTAGGTCCTCAGGTCTGGAGCACCCCATGCTGATCTGGGCTCTCCTGCTTCTAGACACCTGGTTTACCTCTGTGGGCCCTAATTGCGCTCTGCTGAGCTCAGTCCCTTCCACTCCCCCCTGCCCCCACCTTGCCCTCAGAGGAAGAGGGAGACAGAGATGGAGCAGTTCGGGTAATGGTCATCCTCTGCTGGAAACTGTTGCCATAGTTACAGGCCCAATTTGTGCAATTCGCTTGATCGGCTGGAGTGGAAATGCCTGAGGTTAAAACCAGGCTAGGGGAGTTGTAGGACTGTGGCTGCCAGAGGGGTCTTGCTGTTCTCCATTTCTCTTCTCCAGTCTTCTTCCCTTCTGGGAAATTCTTATGCTTACAAATTGCCAATACCACAGTGGTTGATGGAAGAGGCCGTGTTTCATCCCAGGATACTTCGGAACAAACGTAGCCTGAGCTTGGCCAGCGGAGGTTCAGAGGTGGCTCCTTTGTCAGTGAGCTAGGCCTTTGCTACCTAGCTACTGGATTCAGGGAGGGCTCTCTGGCTGATTTATGCTTTCCTGAATGCTGACCAGCTTAGGCCATAAACCAGGTCTAGGGCCAGCTGTTCGGCATCCAGACCAGATAAGATTAGCCGTTACCAGGATAATAGGCCTCTAAGCTGCCCAACCTCTCTTCCTGCTTACCCCTGGCCTCCCTTTGTAAATCAGTGGCCTGATCATAGTGGAAACCTGGCAGTTAAATGAATTGGAGAAGGTGAGAGGCAGAAAAAGGTGTGTGGCCTACTTGGACTGAGACAAGATACACTAAGAGGACTCTGTAATGGTCCAAGGAACAGGCAAAGGTAACCAGCACACCCCTTCATCTCCTGGTGTGTTCTGGGGAAAGACATGGTTCCCTCGGCTCTCCCAAGTCAATGAGACAGTATTGAGCCTCAGTTTCCTTGACAGTTAAGTGGGGAAGGACAGAGGACATGGACCTCTGACCTTATCAGCTTCTTGCCCTAAGATACTAGGACCTGGGTAGATTTCTAACTAAATACTATCAGGTGTCAGGCTGGGATGGATAACAGCACATTTTCTAACAGGAGCACTCCTGAAGGTAGAGCACATCTTGCACTCACCATTCCAGAAATAAAAGCAGGTAAAAGTGGCTATTGCCTGTCAGGGTGTGAACTCAGACTTTGCTGTTGTGTCTTCTTGCAAATACTTGTTCACAGTCTCTGAAAATGAGGTTTCCACTCAGCAAAGGTTCCAGAAGCCTTAGGAAGTGGAATAAAGCCTGAATTGGGAAGTCTGCAGCAAAATGAATCCTCAGGATTCAAAGCCTGTTCCCTTAGGTAACCACAGGTACATACCACTCCTGGAAGACACTGACCTTGGCTGACAGATAAGGTCAGGTCATGTTTCTACAAGGACCTGTGCATGGGGTAGAGAATCCCTTCCTCTCAGGGGCCCTGCCTGTTTCCTGGGTACTTCAGCCATCTGATGTTTACCTTGTACTTCTCACACCTAATCAAGGAATGAGCCTTTGAAACCTGAGCAGGTGCTCTTGAAAATCTGGGTCTTGTAGTCAATACTTTCAACACAAGTTTCTCCTGGCAAGCTAAACCTGGAGTTTAATAGGTTGGTCTGGTCTAAATGCTAGCTTTCTTAATATTTACTTCATGGTCCTGTGTTTTGTTTGTTTGTTTTGTTGTTTTGAGTTCTGGGGATTGAATCCAGGAGCACTTAACCACTGAGTCACATCTCCAGTCCTTTTTATTTTGAGACAGGATCTTGCTGAGGGTCTAGTTTTTTGACTAGAGTTGCTGAGTCTGGCCTTGAACTTGCAATCCTCTTGCTTCAGCCTCCCAAGTTGCTGGGATTACAGGTGTGCAGGCTTACTTTGTAGTTTTGCTCCTATCTCTCTGATAACTGCTCCTCTCCTCTCACATGAAACTCTAGCATGAAGAGCAAAATCTTTCAGAAGGGAGAAGGGAGGAGAGGTGAATGCCTGCTCCAGGTACTTGGTATTCAAAGATTCTTAGTGATTGATAGTGATGTAATTACTTTCCAAGCCACTTTCCATACAATTTAGGTTTTCCTAGAATTCCTTTGTTGTCACAGTGGCACAAATACTGAGCAAATAGAATATATCCTTTACATCTTATAGCCTCTTGTGATGCTATGCTTTTGTCCATCTGTGCCTGTTAGTGATCTGTGTGTCACCCGGAGTGGCCTTTGGCCTTTCTCTCTAGTGGGCAGCTATCTAGAGTGGGGCAGGATGTCCCTTCTGACTCCTCCACCCTCTTCAGCTTCTTGTCTGGAGACACCAGAGGCCCTCCCACTTCCTGGCATTTCCTCTTCGCCTGTGTGAAAGGCTCCCAGCTAGCTCTCCAGCCCAGTGCTGAGGGCAGCTCTCCCCGGGGAACCAAGGCCAAAAAGCAGAGATGATATTCTTAGAGGCTTGGGGAGGAGCGAGGTGTTGCCATCCCCTCAAAACGTGCATGTTCCTGCCTCCTGCCGGGAGCCCCTGCTTTCCAGTGCCCGGGCTGTAGGAGGCAGTGCAGCAGAAAGGGTGGGAGCTCAGGTTTTGAAATGAGGCTGAAGCTGGCTTGGATAGTTATTGTCTAAATCCCACTTTCCTCATTTGCAATTACCCTGATGACCCTATGTGAGCATCAAACGGAGTAGTAGACGTAGAACACACAACCTGGTGCATGGCATGGGGTGACAGTCAATGAGCAGCAGCAGTTCTATTATAAGGGCCTGGTATTGCAGTCGAGCATATTATGAACTCTGTGGGATGGACGCTCTGTTAACCCAAAGGAACAAATTGCTGCTGCCATGGTGACCAGAGGAACAGGTAAAAGACTTCACAGCCACAGGTTCCTGAAGATGCCCAGAATTATAGCCTCTAAAATACACTTAAATTTTATATATATATATATATATATATATATATATATATATATATATATACACACACACACACACACACACACACACACACACACACATATGTAACTGTCATGTATATATGTGTATATATAACTGTCATAATACCTGTGTGTGTGTGTGTGTGTGTGTGTGTGTGTGTGTGTGTTATAAAATCTGTGAAACATCAGGTAGGATGATAAGCTCCGGCTGGTCACTGGAAAGAAAAAATTTACCTGGGGCAGCTATAATATGCTTGTCACACCACTGGGAAATACTACCTTGCATTTATATTCAATAAATCAAAGGACTCTTGTCTTCCAAATCATCATTGCTCAAACAAAAATAGAAAACTTTCTGGTGGATGCATTTAAAAGAGTGAAAGGAGCAATGGGATTACTACCTACTATATCCTAATTATTGTCTCAATCTGTAATCAATTTTTTTCAAATTGAGTTTTTATGTTAATTTTTTCCACTGAGACTCCAAGATTTGGTATTTTGCACTTAAACACATCTCGATTCAGTCTTGCCTCATTTCAAGTGCTCAGGAGCCATATGTGGCTAGTGGTAATGGTACTGTATCATGCAGATCTAAATCTTCACTCTCTGAGCTGCTTTGAATCCCTGGCAATATTGAAGTTTCCTATGGGGGCTGTTGAAGGTTCTGAGAATTGAATTAGCTTGACGCTTCTCTTGAGACCTTTACACTTTCCATCTGATTCTTCTAGTTTGATTCACAGATAAAATTCTATGCATTATTCTGTCCAACCTGGTGTTTTAAAATGTGTATACATTGTAGAATAGTTCAATCCACTAACAAATGCATTAACTCACATAGTTACCACTTTGGTGATGGGAACAATTGGCATCCATTGTGCATTTATCAGAAGTACAGTATGTCATCATAAGTTGTAGTCACCATGCTATATGATAGATCTCTTGCACTTCTCTCTCTCATCTAGCTGTGTGTCTTTGTACCAACATCTCGCCTCCTCTGCTCCCTGCTCAACATTTTTAAATTGTACATATAAATGAGGTCCTGCAGTTGATCTTTCTGTGCCTGGCTTATTTTCAGTTAATACGATGTCCTCCAGGTTCATCTGTGTTGTCACAAATGACAGGATTTTGTTCTTATGGCCAAATAGTATTCCATTGCATATCTGCAGCACATGTTCTTATCCATTTATTTGGTGATGGACACTTAGGTTGCGGCCATATCTTGGCTCTTGTGAATAATGTTGCAAAGCAGAGGAGTGGAGATGATGTCTCCTGCATGCTGATTTCATTTCCTTTAGATACATACCCAGATACAGGATTGCTGGATCTTGCCCTTGGGAAGCTCTTACTGATAATGGAACAAGTCATCTGTGTCATATATTCCAATCTTGTTCACTCCAAGACACTGAGAATTATAATATCACATGACATAATGAAAACCTTAGATGAGACTGTTCATGAATTCACCTAGCCACCCTTGATGTGAAAGTAGATCAGTATCTTTTGGCCCACCCATGTACCATGGCTCACCAGTTGAGAAGCTCAGCTCTAAGACTGCAAGGCATTTGCTCTGTGTGTGTGTGTGTGTGTGTGTGTGTGGTGTGTGTGTGTCTCCACACACATGCACGTTGGGAAAGCAGAGGTGTGTGGCTGAGGTTGGGGGAAATGTTTTATTGCAATCTGTGCAAGTATCATTCTTGTAAACTAAGTGCATATGCTTGGGTAACACTTCCTTCCCACAGAGAGTGAGTAAGAGTATCTCAAGAACATGCATACCTGCGCTATCACTGTCAGTGAGTGAGAGAAATGAGCAGCTACAGAACTGAGCTGTAGAGTCAGCTTTCCCCTTGAGCTCTGTGAAACTCCCCTAGTTCATGGTTGCCAACAATGGAGCTGTAGGCACTACTAAGAAGAAAGACCTGGGAATGGAGAGATTTCTTAGCTAGAACATGTGGTGCATTGGCCCCTCCAGTTGGGTGAAGCAAGGGTTTTATGTGGGAAATGAGCTCAGCACAGGAAGGCTGCCCAGGCCAATGGGAAACCTTTCTAAGGAGGGGAATTCTTCAAAGGAGAGGGAAGGCTGCTATTGTTCCACCTTGGGCATCGGGTTCATAAGGCTAGTATTGGACCCTTATTCCTTAGAGCAAGCAGTTTTAATTTTCTTGAAGAGACAAATGAAAACTCTAAAGATAAATGCATATATAAATACACACGATCACAAGGAGGTCATGGAGTAGAGGGTGCTTAATCATGGATTTGTGCTTGGACTCTGGACCCGAGACTACCTGAGCTCAATATCTGACCCCGAGACTGCCAACTGTTAGCCTGTACCTTGGGCAAGTTTCTTGGCCTCTTCTTCCAAGAAAAATTTGTCGTCTTCTTCCAAAGAGCAGCAATAAATTGTCCCTAGGGTTGCTGTGAGATTAAATGAGATATTGCAGGCAAGTCTCTTGGAACAGGGATGCCACCATTATGGTAAGCTCTCACTATCACGATCATCTAGGAAGCCTTCAGAGGACCTGGCGTGAGAACCTTTGATTGCTACCCCAGAAGCTGTACTTTGAATGCCATTAGCTTTTTGAAATATCGGAGAACCAGGAAGAGGATGGAATTTTGATGGCCAATTATGGCACCCTTGTTGAGAGAGAGTTCAAGGATCTTTGCCCCTTCCTTTCCATAATCTCAGTGGAAGGATAAGCGTCGGAGTCAGCCCTGCCATGTGGGAAGCTAAAGGTCAGTTCACGGCAGTGTTACTTTTGCCCACTTCATGTGGTCACAGCCTCTGCCCTGATGGTCAGCAAAGCCCAGGGAGGCCATCTCACCTCCTCTCTGTCTGATCCAGCATTGCTGAGTCAACATGAAGAGATTCTAGGACTCTGCTTCTCCTTCCTCTTGGGCCACACTGCCTGACTTGGATCAGCCGTCAACACAGCCTTGAATCCTTCCTAAATCAGTGTCCCCCACACCCCATGTCCCAGCTACCGTGATGTCTTGTGCTTTCCCTTTTCTTGTCCCAACTCTCTTCTCTGTCTTCACCTGAAATGATCCCCATCATTTTTGTTGTTCTGTAACCTGAATCCAATGAAAAAACTCTCAAGCAGAGAATCTAGAGGTTTAAGGTGAATCCTTTAGATTCCTAGGGTGGATTCTTAAGGAGAAATTTCATTTTCCTTTATAATGACCTCATTGGTTTAGCCTTTCCTAGAATCTGGAAATTGCCTCTAAAACTCTAAAATCTGGTGTTTTTTTTTTGCCTCTAAAATCTTTAAATAACACTAGGACTTATTCTCCCAGCCTGCTCTGTAACAACTCTACTCCATAAAGAATGTCACTTGGGGGCCTGGGGATGTGGCTCAAGCGGTAGCGCGCTCGCCTGGCATGCGTGCGGCTGGTGTTCCATCCTCAGCACCACATACAAAGATGTTGTGTCCGCTGAAAACTAAAAAATAAATATTAAAAATTCTCTCTCTCTAAAAAAAAAAAAAAAGAATGTCACTTTGTGGGGAACAAGATAAAAATCGCTTGCCTTTCCAAAATAGCTTGGAATTATCAAGAAATTATCCTTGACCCTACCACCCTTACCACCACCATCACCCCATTACCAAGTTATAGGATCTCCAAAGAGTGACAGAACCTCACTGGGCTTCTACTTTCTCATTTTCACAATCTGTAACCACCATCTGATTGAGTGTGATACTTTTCTCAGGGCCTGGCTCCCATCAGCCACTGAAGGTTTGGCTGTTGAAGGTACTGTCCCCACTAACACCTCACAGGTGTGCTGAGAGTCTGGAAGAGTTTAATAAACTGGAAGGAGCTGTGTGGTGTATGTAAGTCGGCTTGCTATTGTTTGCCTTCCCCTGCTTTCAAAACCTATAGGAAACCTGTTTTGTTTTGTTTTTTGTTTTTGGATTCTAAAGATCTGCCAGCCCCTATCCCAAAAGGTATCTTGGCTACCTCCAGGCTATGTTACAAGACTCTGGAATGTGAGCCTCTAGTATTCTGGAACCATTGTGTATGGAATGTGGCTCAAGGGGGAGAGGGTGTACTGCCCTTCCAAGCAGCTTACCGTAGTAGAGTGTCAGAATGGAGGCTGTTGGTCAGACACCCCACACCTCACGCACATCACTTGCAAATGACCTAAGAAAAAGGAGGCTTGCACTTTTTAGAGGTTACAGAATGCTCAAATTGAAAGGGAATTTAAAAAAAAATTATTGGATTCTAAATATATATAATTGGGGGAAAGGAGGGAGGAACCAAGCATGTCGCAAGGAAGTGTGATGGAATACGTGGCTTTTGAAGAGAAGCACCGCAGGACACAATGGCTATGGAACCGAGGCACAGCCTGCTGGGATGCTGCAGACCTGGGCTCAGGACTCGCCTCTCCCACTAAGTCAGTGCAGCATTGCAGCCAACTGCTTCACCTTTAGGAGTCTTGGGTACCCTTAAGAATGAAGTGAAGACTGTTAGGTCAAGTGACATGCCTGACACCCATACCCACCTAGTTGTGATACTATATGGCTTTGGTTTATATTCATGTAGAGGAGAAACAGGTCAGTGAACGACTGTGCTTCTTGCAGGTGCCAAATCATTACTCTGGGACTCAGCCTGCTGACTGGTCTCAATAGTACCTCTCTCCTTCAGCATATAATAAGTTCCACTGAATGTCAAGTTGTCCTCCCAACTACAGGGTCACCATAGCCAAGTCTACCCCAAACACAATCCCCTTTGACATTTCAGTAGTTGGGCCCATTTAAGGCAGAGTAGCAGCGTGGAACAATGATGCTCCTGGTGGGGACCCAGTGTGGCCCCCAGAATAACAATACCCTCTTACCTGGCATTGTTTGAAATGCAGATTCTCAGGCCCTGTCTCAAACCTGCTGAACCAGAAACTGGCACCAGCCTAGCAAACTTTGTTGTAACAAGCCCTCCAGGGCACTGTGACACTCACTGCAGTTTGGGAGCCACTGACTGGGCGCATCTTGCTCTCCAGAAAATATGGTGCCAGAAAGTGTCTGGGGTTGTGACTTTACACAACCTGGCAACCGTCCAATCCAGTGGTGCTCAGGCCCCCAGTGCCCACAGAACGTTGTCTTCAGTCACTTCTTAGAAGCCCTTTCCTTTTTGGTACGAGGGTCTGGGGTGACCTTTGACAGTAATGCACTGGAGAGCTGAATAATCTGGCCTAAGACCTTGGTGTTCATATGCTAGTCACTCCTTGCAGGAGTTCACAGGAAGTGGTATTGTCTTCTGACTTAGATATTGGCCACCTGACCAAAGATAGTAAGAGGAAACCTAATACAGCACCCTCCAAATTTCTGCAGGCCTGGTATACAAAGAGTGCTCAGGCTTCGGAGGCCTGCAGGGGGTTAGATGTACAGTGATCAACAGGGCAGCACCATAGAGGGACAAAGGCACCTCAGTGGTTGGAGCTCCTCATCAGGGACTGGGTTGACTACTACCTGGTTGTGTGATTTCAGGGACTTCTTGCACCTGAAAAGACCTCACTGACCACCTGTATAAGAGAGGGTGCACATGGTCTGCAGGGTTTATTTCATCTCCAGGCGGTGTTTCTGTTTTGGATGGATGCCTTGTGATCTGAATGACTTTGAAATTGAGACTAGTGACTAGTGACTTCCACAGGGAAAAAGGAAAAAGGATAAACCGCAGCATGAGGTGACAGCTATGCCACTTCATCCAGTGGCATTGCTAGGCCATGGGTGGTACAGGCTGTGCCCACGATTCTGTGCTCTCACACTGAAACTTGTCTCCCAGTCTTCACAAGAGACTTCAGACTGACTCAGCTTATTTGGTTGTCTGGCAGATGTTCTCATCCTGCAGAGGACACTAGTCCCTCTAGGAAAAGGCTGATCTCCAAATGCAGACCTCGGCTCAGTCTGAATCTTAATAGCCTGAATCTTAATGGTATAGCTGGAGCCAATTCAAGTGGCTTCTCTATTTTCTCTTACCCTAAACTCAAGGAGTACTTTTTTCCTCTTGTGATCTAGACCTTCCTCTTCCTATCTCATTCCCAAAGATTGTACCAGAAAAGCAAATGCAAAGCCTTGTTCACATCCTCCTCTTCCCCCAGAGTATGGGCTTTGCAAAAGGTATGTCTTGTTCAACTTTAGCTTTCTGAGCTGAAGGCTGTCATCTTCTTCTTCTTCTTTTTTTTTTTTTTTCCTCTTAAGTCCATTGCATAACAATTCCTTGTTTTAACCGTTTGCCAAATTCTGCACTTCTGCCAGAAGTTACTACGAGTGTTTGAACAGGTAACTTCTACCTTTGGACCTCTGTTGTAACAGGTTCAAAGGTTCCAGGGAGCTTGTTGGATACTCTCAGGACAGGATACGGTGGCTTCAGATGTAATCCAGTCCCTGGAGCCGTGGAAAGGGAAGGGGCGGCTGAATGTGGTGCTGAACCAAGACAGCCAGCTGTGATTGGGAACATTTCCTGGACCCGGGAAGGGAGAGTATTCCTACAAGGTAAGCTGGAACAATCCTACCTGCTCTGTTTTATGTCTCTAGTGAGGCTGCAGGGGATTTGGGGGAAGAAGATGGGACATGTGTCCATTCTCAGTGTAAGACTCTTTTATCATGTGAAATTACATTCAGTTGAGTAGTCATCTCTGCTGACTTGTGTGGAAAGCAAAGAAATAAAAATCAATTAGAAAGGGGCAGAGACATCATGCGAGCAGCAGAAAGAATTGGAAGGAAACATTAATTCCAGTAAGTGCACTAAAACAGAATTAAAGCCTTTAGAGGTTAAAGACAAAACCAGGATGTGGGTTTCTTCATCTTCCATTCAGAAATTTCTGTCCCTGCCTGAGTAGAAAGGCTATTCGCCCAACTGCTGATGTTAGAGATTCTCATTTGGAAGGGAGAAAGAGAAGGGAATCTTTGCAGACATTCTATTAAGTACAGGGGACCATCCTAAGGATGGTAAAATAGGTAGCCTGTAAGGTTGATGGTGCCATCCCCATTTCATAGGCAGATTAAACATTTCTGGGTAGTGAGGTGGCACAGCCTGGGCTACACAGCCAGGAGGTGGTGTGGCTTGGACTTGAGTCCTCATCAATCTGTCTCTGTAGCCTGCTCCACGATGCAGAGTTCTTGTGTGTTGTCAAAACTTTCTTCTCTGGAATCTCAAGAGTATCACTCCTGTGTCCAGAGGATTGGCTAGGAACACAGTGCTGATGAGACTTTGGAGAAACACAGACCTTTCTGAACTTGAGCATTCCATTTTGGAGGAAATCAATTTTGTTTTTTTTAATAAGGCTTTTTCTTCTGCTGACCCTGAGTCCTGCCTCTGGATGGTAAAGGAAGACAGACCTGGAGAGGAGCTCAGTGCTATTAGTGACTGAGGATTGACATTCACTCTGCTGTCCACTGCACTCCTCTGGAGGAATCTGAGTTCCTGAAACTTAAGGCTAAATATTCCTCCAAGACAAAATGCCAGCAGACTGTCCTTCATCTTTCTCTCCTGTCCAAAAGGGGTTCCCGCGAGGCCAAGGGGCCAGACCGTATATTCTCTGAGATTGTAGTACTGATCACCTTGGATTTTTCATCTGGGGCTTTAAGAACCTCCTCTTTGTTGAGAGTAAAAAAAATTCTAATCTAGCTTTAGCGTAGAGCAGGCTCCCACTGAACTTCCTGTGAGCCTTCCTGGAAGGATCAAGACTGTGACAAATGCTGCTTAATTCTGCAGTGTCTGTAAGGTCTGGTGGGGTGAGCAGGTGGGAAGGGATAGGAGAGCTTATTTCTGCTCCCACATCTGGGGATGGCAGCTCTGCCACCACAGCCTTAAGCAAATCAAAGGAGACTGCTACACATCCTGGTAATACTGGGGAGTCAGAGAGGCGGCCAAGTGCACTTTTCACTTCAATTTGGAGGTGCAAGAGGCTGAGCCGATGTGTCAGAGGAAAAGGAACCTACTGAGTGGCTCCCTGCCCCCGTCATTCTTGCCTTGCTTATTTATTTTGCTGGTTTTGTGGGAATAGCTTTGGGGACAGAGGCCAGCAACTCTGGGGTCTGGAGAGAGGGGTAACTTGGAGCAAGGGGTGACACCGTCTGGGGATGGATCTGCGGGCAGAGATCCCTGAAGCTGGACTTTTCTGTCTTGCAAATTTAGCAGGGACAACGTCACCTCCGCCTCTCTGACACTCGTTGTCGTCTGGGGGCACCTCCAATCGTTTTAATTTGGCTTTTCTGCCTTAGTTGAGAGACAGTCTCACGGGGGACAGGGTGGATTGCATTGATGCAAGCTGGCTTTGTTTCAGCCCTGAGGGGCTGGGGTTAAAGGCTTTGAAGAGGAGCCAGGGTAACTTTGGCGGCTCCTCTCCTCCTGCTCAGAACGCTTCCACTTTCAGTTGTGAAAGAAAAACCAGGAAGTGAAGTCCCGAGCACGTTAGAAAGCCGGCCATGGCCCCATGCAGACCGGCTCGGGACAGGGCAGACCTGGGGGTGCTCTGAGCCAGGCTGCCTGCCTGCATGGACGCTCTGAAGCCTCCCTGTCCCTGGAGGAACCAGGGCTGAGGGAACAGGACAGGAGGAAATTGGACCCAGGAAGCCCCGTTCGCTGGAAGCACTAAGACGTTCAGCCCTTCACAGGGTAAGGGGGACATCTAGGGGTGTGATCAGCAAGGGGTCCTGGGAGCATGTGGCAGGGGCATCCTGGCCCCCAACTCCAGCAAAGCAGCTTGGGCTCTGGGCTTGCTCTGTCCCACGTGCTTATCACGCTCTCTTTAAGCCCTCTGTTTTCAGGAGGGGCGAGGGGAAGGGGAGTGGGGGGCATGGACGAGACTTCCTCCTGCCCCTCTTTTGGTGGGCCTGAGCATCAGGCATGTCTCCCCTGTGGCGGGCTGGGGTCACCCTCATTTTTCATCAGCCTTTGACTCCCTCTCATGGTCAGAGTCGATGAATGGGACTACTGAGATGAAAGAGACTGATGGCAGTTTCTGAACGAAGTTGGATTTCTTTTCAGGGGTAGGACTGCAGGTTAGACCTAAGATGAACTGGAAGGATCTTCAGGGAGTGAGTATTAGGAAGGGGCTTTGCAAGTTAGACCTTAGTTACCTTCTGTGGATATCAACTTGAAAACTCCAATGTGTAGGTGGTTTGTATTCTATAAACAGAAGCACAATGTTAAAAAGTAAAAAAAATAAATTATAACATAAAATGAAAAATAAAGTAAAAAAAAATAAAAGGCTAATTTAGTATTAAAAAATATAAGTGAAATAATTGATTTTGCTTGATCCCTCCCTCTATACTCTAGCATGGAGTTACTCTGTGGTGGTCCCCTCTCAGTGACAGGTATTTGAGGTGAAAACGGAGTAGATCTTGGAAGAGATGAGGTATAAAATGTTGCCAGTATCACTTCTGGGCTTGGCATAGTGAAAGGAATAGTATCTAGAGAGCAAGCAGGTAACATAGATAGTGGTTGGTATGTGGTGAGGGGCTGGTGGTAGGGTTGCTAGCAAAATTCCGAGGAGGCAGGCCCCAGATAAACATGCAGATCAGTTTTTAAAAGGAAAAGGAACATTATCCAGATCAAATCAAATGTTTTAGCCAAGCATTTGGCTAGGTCTTGACCAAAAAGAGTCTTCTCCAAGATCACATCATCATTTTCCAGGGCAAAGACACCTCCAATATCAGCAAAGCATTTTCTACCTAAATACTATACATGCAGTGGAGTCACAGGTACACAGTAGGTACACATACAGGCAATGTTTTGAGATGGATTGTTTAACCATTTTTATGGTTAAAAAAGTAAAATGGTTCAGAGAGGTGAAGCAACTTCCCTAAGGTCACATAGCAAGCAAGTTATCAAACTGTAACAGGCAAACTGATGCTAAAACATTGCTCTTTATCTGCTCACATATAAGGTTATCCTTCCTTCATATTTCCTAGCAATTTTAATTTAAAAAAAAATTTTCATGTGTGGTGACCTGGACACATTTATTCACATATTTGTTAAGTGTTTCAAGCTGACATTTTTTTTTCTAGAACCATAAATATTACAACAACCATTCATCCAACATTTTCTATGGGCAGCACCATACTTAGTGTTCTATGGGGTCTTTATCTTTTGATCTTCAAAACTGACCTGTGAAGTAGATACTTTATGTCCTAGGTGAGAAAAATGGGGCTTAGAAACAGACTCACACTTTGGCTCAGTTGAAGGTGGAATTTGAACTCTGGCTCATTTTGTTCCAAAGATGATCTGCACCTTGATTACTAATGAGTCTAATTTCATGACAGGCTGAAGAATAAGAATCTGGCAGAAGTAAACCTTTTGAAATCCTCTCATCTTAAGTCTATAGAGACAGAAAGTAGACTGGGCAGGGAGGGAGGAATGGAGAATGGAGAGTGACCGCTTATTGGTACAAGGTTTCCTTTTGGGGTGATGAAGATTCTGTGGAACTAGATGATGTGGTGGTTGCCTCAGATTGTGAATGTACTAAATCCACTGAACTGTTCACCTTAAAATGGTTGATTTTGTTGTTATTGTTGTTGTTATGTAAATTAGAAAGAAAGGAAGGAAGGAAAAAATGGAGGGAGGGAGGGAGGAAGAAAACAGTCCCCCTTTTGGGCAGGTGAGTTCCCAAACAAGGACTTGGCGATTTTTTAGAAACCTAGCATGTAATGCCTGCCGTGTCTGTCTCATAGGCCTGGCCAGCAGAAGTTGGGTGCAGCCAGAGATGACTCTTGGCCTGGCCGTATCCTGATCAGCAAGGCTGGCTCCAGCCACTCGGGCTGCCATTAGGGTTCTCCAGATATTCCACTGCAAATGTGTCCAGGTCTGTTTCTTCTTTCCGTAACCTCACACCCTGTCATCAGAAATGGACTGTCTCATTTGCTTTTCCCCCTGGCACAGGCCTAGCACTTCCTGGGTTCTTGATTCCTGATGGTTGAATAAATGAGTTTTTGGAGTTTGGAAGGACAGACAACCCACATACAGCAGTATGGGCCACAGTGTCAACCCTCTTTGGCGGAGCTGACCGTAGATCTCTTGTTCTTCTTGGATTGATCTATTCTAAGAGCCATGAGGTTTGAGTGGCTTGTGGGAGGATGCAGGAAAGGGAGGAAGGCGTGGCTCAGAGATAGGCCATGGCTCCTCCAAATAGAAGTGTTCTGTTTAAATAGAAATGAGGAGTTGTTTCGACCTTTGCATGTAAGTGGAGTGATGACCACGCTCCTCTCTGAACTTCCAGAACATCTTCATAACAGAATATCTGATATTGACAAGGACTTGAAATATCAAGTTAAGGTAAATGGAAGAGGGAAAAGAAAGTTAAGGTAAATGGAAGAGGGAAAAGAAAGCTACTCTTTACTGAGGACTAACTACGTGCTTGATAATATACCAGATTCTATACACACCATATCCCCTCTGTGTACCACTGAGGGACACTGATGCTCAGTGACATCAAGTAACTTCCCCAAGTTCACACACCTGGTAAGTGATAGAGCTATTACTCTGGTATCTGGAGAGGTGATGACCTTGACAGTTTGCCTCTGGAAAAGAGAATATTTGCACTAAACTAACTGTTATACTTTGAATAGTGATTCTTGACCATTGGTCTGGCCCAACTAGCATTTGGACTGATTCTGTAGAGAATCGAGGGGGAAAGGCCTCTTTTATAACCTCTTGCCTCATTCAGTCTTTACCCTGGCAGAGCTGACGGGGACCTAGCACTTTGTCCAGCCTATCTTTTTACAGACCCTCTTATCAAATTCAGGGGACCTGTGATACTGGATCTCCTTACCTTGGATCTCTCATAATCTGCTTGGTCAGCAAGAGGTCTGAGATGCCCTTTGGGGATGTTCAACTGGACAAGGTTTTCCTCAGGGTGGGGCTGTTGGACTGTGGTTGGTTTGAAGTACAGTGGTGGATCAAGGTAGGTTGTGTCAAACTGAAAGCCAGAGGGACTTGTCACTTCCTGTCATCACCCCATGGGTGGCTCCACCCCTATGCTAATGGCCTGAGTGGAGAGACCCTGGGTATTTGACTTAACCAGGGATGAATTAGTAAATATCACTCAACTCAATTGGCCAACACTTGGCTCCCTCAAGTGTCTTGGTGTTTGCAATTCAAACTGACTCCAGGGTACAATGACCTCACCAGGCCTCAGTTACTGTCTCATTCATTCATTCTTCATGGGGGCTTCTTCTTTTTTTCTTTATCCCTTTCAACTAAAGACAGACCCTCCACCTCCATTAGAAATAACTCTTCACCAAATTTCCCACGTTTCCTCTGTTCATGCCTCTAGCCACACCTGAGTGCTTCCCTTCCTGTCCACCTTGGTTCAACCAACTGAATGGGATGACTGGTCTCTCCACAAAGGTGGATAAGACACAGACTACAGTTGGGAAAGATGATTTGGTGATAGTGATGCTGGTTGACATGGGTGTGATCATCATCTTTGATTGCGCCTGGAAAAGAGCCCGTTGGCTATAAAGCCAAGAGGTTGAGGACCACACATCCTTAAGGTTCTAGCATCCCATACAGCTATCTTAATCTACTCCCGCCTACATTAACCTCTCCCTTCTTCAAACTTATAAGCTCATCCCACACACTGATCTATCCTGGAAGTATATTTCCTGTTAAGATAGATCCAGAAGCCCCCAGAGTCAGGAGCTGTATATTCTGTCTGTCCCTCAACACGTGGCACAGTGCTGAACAGATAAGTCCGAGATATTTGTTTGCCTTGTTGCATAAGCACATTGAAAGGGCAGAAGGTACATACGCCTCGTCATACACATATTTCTCAAGTCTACCGAGGGCTGCACAAACTGAGGTGCATCCCACAGAGCACTCATCTCCAAATATCGTGACTGCCTGGGAATTGACATTATCTCCTGTGAGACTAGGGACTCCAAGTGTGCTTTCTCTAAGCTGCGCATGCTGCCTGGCACGTAGTAGGTGCTCTCATGCCCAAGTGCATGCATTGTGAGTGACCTCATTTAGGTGGAGCAGCTTAGTGTAGACCCTACTGGGGTGAAGCCCCTGTCTGTGGCATTCCTGAGGGAGATTCGGCTGCGTCCCCCTCTGAGTGTAGGAGCACATTGTGTTCCGTGTGGGATTGAGTTCTGCGACCAGTTTCCTCTAATGTGCTCCCCTCCCTAGTTGCCTTTCTCTGAACTTTTGCCAGTGGTAAGCAAAGGGAGGAGGTGACGCAGTGACCATGGGTTCCCACTGTACCTTGGGCTTTAGGCTAGGTGACTTGGAATCCAGAAGCTAGAACACCCTCCCTGCTCAAGTGTTCACAGCACAGGGGGCCTGTTGTCACAGAGATGTCCACCGAATCACAGGATGCCTCGATGAGATCCAAACCCGAGGAAGATCTCATCCGGCTTCATTTTTCACAACCCTCCTGTGTTCTAGTTCCTGTCGCTTTTCCTGTGCAACTCAGCAGTAGAGAGATCACCCATGGCTGTGCTTGGAGTTCCTGAATGATTCATTATGGAGTGTCCGCTTGCAGCCAGGGAACCATCCCAAACTTAAATCTCACCCCTTCTCTGCCACTGTCTTACAAACTGGGGAGCTGTTGGGCTCAGCCTAGCAATTGGGCTAGAAGAGAGAGATGCGGGAGGTTAATCACTTAGCTTTTCAATTTTCCTTTTAATTATTTAAACAATCAGAGGGAATTTCTCCATGGTATGGAAATTACTGCTCAGCTACCCGCTAGGGTTTTAACAGGGCTCCCTTTGGTATTGCTGACTCCCTGCTCTGCCTGCAAGTGGAGTCTTTGTAGAAATGACAAGGAGGCCATTATCCCATCTGCCTGGGGACATGCTTGTCCCACAGGATGTGTGTGCTTCAGAGAAGGCTGGGAACCAGGGCCCTGGGTGAAGAAAGCAAACCTGTGTCTCATCACCTGATTAACATGTGGTGGTGGCCTAAGTGCCCAGGCACTGGTGAGTGGTTGGGAAGGTACAATCTATAGGTTCAAAGGTCAGAATGTTACACCAGCTTCTGTTCTCAGCTACTTGGAGTTAATGTCGAAAGATGCATGTTCAGGGCCCCTTTGACCCTATGACTCAAGCTTCACCTTTGCTCTGGTTCCTTATCTGCTAGAAAAATGAATGAAAAAGATTTCCACCCCCAGAGCTGCTGTTCAGGCTGGATTGCTGCAGCTGGGATGTATTTTACACAACAGCTTGAGCACTTGGAAAGGTTGTATGTGGACTGTGGTGTGGGTCATGGTTCACATCAAATGCACGAACCAAGGTGGTGGAACTTTCTAAGTGATCTCTCTGAGTCAAAGGTAAGATAATATGGAGTTGAATTTATTATGGGTTGGTAAACAAAACATATTTCAGATTAAACAAGAATTAATATCAAGAGTTACTTTGCTAATAAGACCTTCTCGTAACTCCCTAATGAAAGCTCACCTACCTGCTATGTCTCCAGTCCTTACTCTACCTTATTGCTGCTGTCCCATAATTCTCAAATAATAGAACTGGGGTTCAAGCTTGTTGTCAACCTTCTCCGTAGAAGATAATCCCATGTGGGCTGGCTTTTCACTGCTGTATTTTAGGCTCCAGGAATGATGCCTGATACACAGTCAAGCTCTTTTATATCTTTTGATTGAATACCCTAAACTTTCTGGAAAATATATTTCTGATTTCTCTTCGTCCTTCTTTCTTTTCCTATGAGGATTATCCTTTCAGAAACACAGATGCATTCATGAGTCATCACAATTGAGAGCATAACTGTATACAGTTGTCCACATATTTTTCCTTCCTACTTGGCAATAGATCCTGGTGCTCTTCTTCAGTACATATAAATCAATTTGCCTGCCAAGACTTCCATTATGTAGAAGGGTTATAATTTATTTGGTTTCCCACCCACAGGCAGGCTTTCCTAGGCTCTTGCAATTCCCAATAATCCTATAGCTTTAATGATGACAAATGTCCTAGCTAAGACCTGAGACCAGCTGGTATGTGTAGTTCTAAGCACTTCACACATACACGCATTCCTTAAGTCATAGTGGTGGCTTTATGAGGAAGATTTTATTATGGCCAGTTTGCAGATGAGAAACCACAGAGGTTAGGATATTTACCACTGGTTACGAGTAAGATTGTCAAGAAGGGTTTGAGCCCAACTACTCTGGCTCAAGAGCCTACATCCTTAACAGTACTTTATATGTGGCACATGATGCATTTTACAGAGCTGATGTCTTTCTACAGGATGAATTGATGGTAGAATCATTATGTTGTAGGGCATGCATCCTTAATTGTGGTGGAGGCCAATAGGTACATCTCTAAGTGGCTGCACCACATTTATTATTCCACAGTTAACATTGCACTGTTTCATCTCTACTAATCTAATGGATAGGGTAGGGTAAAGGCATTTCATTGAAATTTGCATTTTTAAAAACTATAAGCAAACTTGAATGTCTTTCCCTAATTTTAAGTAGCTGTTTTTTTTTTCTTTCTGTTGATACTTTCTGCCTCTGTTTTATTGGATTATATTTTGTTTAAATTGACATCTAAGCATTCCTTATTAAGGAAATTAGCTTTTTTGCCTTTCTGGAACATTTGATATTTTTCCCAGTTCATCTTTGACACTTATATCTGGTATCTTTTCTGCAAGGCAAATATTTTTAAAAACTCTTTGATAATTAAACTCGCCAACATTTCCTCTTCTAGAGTTTAGCTTTTATGTCTGTCTTGAATCTTCCCATACCAACATTATGAGAAAAAAAACCTTTTTTCTCTGTTTTTTTGACCCCAAATATTTTTACAGTTTTTGTTGTTTTATATTTAAGTCTTTGATCCATCTCCCACTTATGTTTGTTGCAGAAGTTAAGACCAAAAAATTTTTTATTTATTTTCTCTCTGAATGATTGGCCGGTTGTCTCAATACATTTATTGTAAGGGATTTTTTTTAATCCAAAATGTAATTTTGTATATGGTAATAGTGTCTACTAGGTGTACTTCAGGATTATCTTGCTAAATAGATTTGTCTATTCATGACCAATAGAAGTTTTTATATCTCTATAATAAATATGCAAATTAGGTGATGTTTGCTTATTTGCTATCTTCCAATTTCTATTATTTATTTTGACTCTCTTTGTTTCATTTTTCTTGGTGATTATCAGACTTAATTTTTTTTTGTGTTCCCAAGAAAATCCTATTGGTGTTTATAAGAGTTACATCAAGTGTATGGGAGATGGGATGTGACTCGTATGTCCTTCCATTTTTCAAGCATTGTCATATTTCAGGTATGTCCTTCCGTTTTTCAAGCATTGTCATAGTTGCTTCAGACCTCAAGTTTTTTTTAATATAGATTTTATACATTTGTCCTTATATACACTGATATGAACAGCATCTTTTCCATGATTTTCCAATGAGTTATTTGTATGAAATAGAGAAAAGCTATTGACTTCCTGAGTGCTAGTTTCAGCACCTGGCCACCTTATTGAATTATCTCAGTCATTATACAAACAACATTAATTGCGCCTTATTTCCTTCTGGGGTTTTATCGGTTGTTTTGTTGTTATTTCATTTTACATTTGAAGTGGAATATGTGCCCACAGATTTTCATCTCAACTCTGACTGAAGGTTGAGCTGTTTTCAATTTTTGAATGCTTTTAAATAGCCTGTGTATCTCTGATTAAGCTGGTGTTAAGAAATGGTTTTTTAAAAAGCCCTTGGCACCCAGGCTCTGAGGAAACTGGGTGAGGGATCTTGCAATAGAACACATGCCTGGCTCACCTTCGTTGCCCATGAAGGACAAGGTTATCACGTCCTTCCAGGTATGCCTGGGATGCTATTGGTCTGCAACTTCCTGTTGACATTTTGCCATCCCTTTGTCCAGAAATATGGACTATGTGGCTGATGATTGAGATGGAAGACTAAGTTGATGGTGGCAGAATTTTAAGGAAAATAACAATGGAGGTTGGGTTAGATATGGAAGGCCCAGCCAAGAGAACCAAACTTTCATAAGCAGCCTCCTAACACCTAGTGTGGAAGAATGCGTGAATCACTAGGTATGAAAATTTAGGGACTCTGATCTCCCTTTTAATGAGGTTTCTGTCACCACAGGATGAACTCACACATACAAAAAGGTAAAGAAACCAATTAAATCCAATGAGCTTGTGCCACTTTCTAGAAGGCAGTTTTTTTTTAAATGCTTATAATTATAATTTATCATTATTGCACAGAAAATAATTAGCTCTCCAGACCTAAAACAAAGATAATTTGCCTTGTTGTCTTTAGAATTCCAGAAACTCAGGAATGGTTTATTTCTTGGCTATAACTTTCTGCCTATTTAATAATGCAGATAACTTCATTCTGGTTCTTCCAAGTCTGAAGAAGAAGTTTCATCCTGAGTGGTCTTTGATGTGTATTAGAAACACATTCTTTTCAGCATCTACTAATCATAAATCAATAAATACCTTTCCAAATATTGATTTGGGAGGACCCATCTCAGGATTGGCCAGAGTAACTTTTTTTTTGGTGTATGGAATCAAACCCATGTGCTCTACCACTGAGCCCCAGAGTGACTTTTGATGGTCTAAGATTTTGGAGTTTGCAGGTGAGGTAAAATGTGTTAAACTCAAGTATTTTAGAATGGACAAGTCTACACAGGTGCGGAGGCATGCACCTGTGATTCCAGCAACTGGGGAGGCTGAGGCAGGAGGATTCTAAGTTTGAGATTTTAGCTTGGGGAAAATAGAGACCCTGTTTCAGGATGGGGGGTGGGACTTAAAAACATGGGGCTGGATTTGTGGCTCTATGGTAAAGTGCCCCTGGGGGTTTAATCCACAATACCACATAAAAGTGTGTGTGTGTGGGGGGTGAGTCCAATCTAGAATATTTAGTTATACAATCACTTATTAAAAGTTTATCACATGCAGGCATGGCGTGGGCATGTAAACAAAACAAACAATTAGAATATCAGTTCAGTAGGGATGATGGATGATAAGGAGAAAAGGAATATTTCAGTGAATGATGTCATGGAGGAGAGAAAGCCAGGTCTGTGATAGGCGTAGAAGAGGAAAGGGCAGCATTGATAGGGTGAGCAGAGAGCAAACCTCTGAGGAATTGAGGTTTCAGGTGAGACCTCGCCCTATAAGAATGCATGACCATATCAGATCTGGGGAACAGTGTTCCAGGCAAAGAGATGGGAAATTACACAGACTCTGAAGTGAGTCTCTGAGTAGAATATCTATAGCAAAAATATCATCTATTTTTTATGAGTGCATTATAGTTATATATAATAGTGGGGTTCAGTTTTGCATAATCCTACATGCATGGAATATAATGTGCTCCATTACAGTCCCCAGTACTTCCTCTTTCCCTCTTCCTCTTCCTGGTGCCCTCTCTCTCCCCCTTCCCCTGACACCCTTCCTCTATCTTACTTGTGTTCCTTCTATTTACCCTGTTTTTAAAATTGATGTTCTATAGTTGTACAGAAAGAAGGAATTCACCGCGGTGTATTCATATATGTACATGGCAAAATTTGGTAAATTTCATTCCACGGTTTCTCCCTTTTCCCTCCCTCCCCCTCCCCCTCAATTAGCATGATGGTCTCTAGTTCCATCTATTTGCCAGCAAATGCCATCATTTCATTCTTCTTTATGGCTGAATCAAGTCTATTATGTTTATATACCACATATTCTTTATCTATTCATCTGTTGACAGGCCCCTGAGCTGGTTCCATAACTTAGCTTTTGGGAATTGCACTGCTACAAACACTGGTATGCATATATCACAATAGTATGCTGACTTTAGTTCTTGTGGATAAATACCCAAGGAACGTACCATCTTTTAAAAGGACTGAGTTACCAAAATAAATTCATTTTTAGCCCATAGGGATAGTCTGAATAATTCATAGCAATAAACAGAGTTGGCCAAAAACTTGAATGGAAGAATGGAAAGGACCATTTCGGGACTTTGTTCAAAGAAAATGAAATTTAATGAAGAGAATGCTTCCCCGAACTCACAAAGGAGCAAAATCCAAAGCTGAATAGGGGATGGTCAAAATCTAGGTGGCAAGACTAATCTCGGAAGCCTATGGGGAGGTGTGGAGGCGGAAGGGGTCCTCCGGCTGGCTTGGAAATGAAACATGCTAGGAGCCAGGAAATGAGTCACTCTGGCTATGGCCATCCATGCCCCCGAGAAGGCCCTGATGATGAACCTCCTGAGCTGCGGGGGCAGAGGCATGTTGCTACCAACACATCAAAAAGCTTTGCATTTGGGGTCATCCTAATGTGCATCAAGTTCACTCAGCCATGTACGGAGACCGGGATGGGAGCTCCCAGACACAGCATACAGAACTCTTTCCTCTTTTCTTTCCCACCATCACATTTCTCTCTTCCCCATTCCCCCCTCCATTGAAGCGTAACAATAAAGGGAAGAGGAAATGCCATCGTACCAACTTCTGATAGCGGTTCCGTGGAGCCCAAGAACCAGAACTGTAATCTGAGTCACACAGGACACATGACAAGAGGGCCTGGCTTTCCCGCCTCATTGATTTAAGCAAATCTGGAAGTGTTCCCAGATTCTTAAGGTTAGAATGGTATCAGGGTGTCCCCATCCAACAATGTTGTGACCTGTGGGTCCCACCTGCCCTCATGCCTTTACTTTCTCCCATTTAAAAAGTGTCAGAGTCACAGGAAGTGGTTGAAAATCCTCTCTAGGGGCTGGGGTTGGGGCTCAGTGGTAGAGCCCTTGCCTAGCATGTGTGAGGCACTGGGTTCGATTCTTAGCACTGCATATAAAACAAAATAAATAAAATAAAGGTCCAACAAAATAAAGGTCCAAAAAATAAAAAATAAAAATAATTTAAAAAAGAAAGAAAATCCTCTCTAGTGCTAGTGTCATAAGGTTTAAAATGTGGGACATTCAAAATAGGGAAAAGACAACCACAGAATGGGAAAAAAAACATTGCAATATTCTGATAAGGTTCTAATATCTGGAGTATAGAAAGGAATCTCACAAATCACAACAAAAAAACAACCCTCTTTTAAAGAAGCCAAAGAATTCAAATAGACATTTCTTCAAAGAACAGATACATTACAAGTGTAGTAAAATACTTCCAAATTCAATATTTTACACTGGTTAATTCTAGTATAATTCTAGTACATGGATTTTTATTTCACTTTTTTTTTAAATGTTCATCTTTTCCTCAAATTGGATAACTGGTCAGCAATAGGAAACTGAGTACGCTGTCACAGTCGTGAAATGAATACAGCCTTCAAGATCTTCTACAAATAAAACCCCTTGTAGATGTGGGCAAGTCCTTTCATTCTCATGAAACCAGGGTCTTGAAACTTGTAAATCTCTCCTTCCTCCGTAATGAAGTGGTCGGCCTCGCTCTCTCTGTGGACAATAGGACCAAAGTCTGGGAAAAAGGAAGAGTCAAGAATTGACAGAACATGGTCCAAATTAAACAGGGAGATCTGTTCTTATTTATCTCCCAACTTTTAAAACTTGCCACTAGTTAAAATTGAGGTTTTACAATATTCAGTCCTCTGGGTTATCTAGGGAAAAAAAAAAAAAACTGACATTGTGGTGACCCTGGCCCAATGACTATGTGGTAACAATCAGCTGAGATTGACAGCAGGTGCCCCCTTGAGACCAGTCAAGGATTCTCTGTCCTTTTTATCCCACTGGGTTACCTGCCAGGTTATTAGCCCTTCCTCCTCCCCTCTTACCCCCACCCCCTTCACCACTAATGAAGAGAAGCTTCACCTTTAGAAGCTACTCTGAAGACCTTATGAAGTCCCCCCCGTTAAAATGTTAACTTTGCCATCTGGAGGAAAGGGCAGAAGTCCATGGTGCCACAACTTGTTCCCATAGTGGAGAAGAGGGGTACAGGTAAGGATCCCTTAATTTGCAGGTGGGACAGAGGCTGAGGGGAAAAGGCCAGATGATAAGATCTTGCCAGGCTGGTGGCAGTGTCCCAGCCTGGGGGGAGGGATGGGGGTCCGAATGCAAAGCAGACTTCTCCTCTCCTTCGAAACTCCCTATTCCTCTGTCACAATTTACACTGGGGCTGTCCCCCTTCCCAGGTTGGAGTGGCCGGCCTAAAAATGGTGTCCTGTACGCTGTCTCCTGAATGCTTTGCCTCCTAGAGTGCCACTCCACCCTACAAGTCCAGGTACCACAAAAACTCCCAGCTGTCCTATTCCTGCCCAGTGATCACAATAGTGCCCCTGTTATGTAACCCAGCACCCATGAGTCCTTGCTTTTATTTTGCCTTCTTTTTCTTCCCCCAATGTGGAAGGAAACAAGGAGGTGGGGATCATCATCCCAGACTCTGGAAGTTTAGGTGTCCTTTACAAAATGGAAAGGGACTACCCCAAAGTCAGGAAATAACCAATAAGGGGCAGAAAAATTCTTGCCCCACAAGATTTGTAGACCTAATAAGGCTTTTCTTAGATTAGAGTGAAGTGTTTCCCTTTACGGAGAAGTTTCCAGATGCCAGCTAGTGGCCGCTTTCCCAAAGCTCTAAGGGCAGTTATGATCTTGATCTGATAAAACTTTTTATTGGGCTTGTTTTGCTCTTCTGATTTTTGAGTAGGAATGTTTGGCCTCTTCTCTGAAATATTGTTCCACCAAGCGTTGTCGTGAACTTGAAGAATGCAAGTTGTGAACTTCATTTGCTGTCATCTGTAAGGTGCCAAATTCAGACTCCTTGAACACTGGGGTTAGAATCTATCTGAACAATTAGTTGTAATCTTACAGATTTTACTAGAGAAGCCACAATGGGAAATAGTGTGTGGATTTGGAAAAGTCACTTTATCCTTTGGGAGCTTCCATTTTTCTCTTCTGTGAAATAAAACTTCACAGCATTGACTGAATTAAATGAACTGAACCATGCAAAAGCCCCAGCCCAGTCCCTGGGCACAGTCAGTGCTCATTTGCTGCTATGCTTATCCTAACCAAGACTGAAAGTAATGAGGCAACAGCAGGGGTATATTCCTAGGACCTGCCCCCGAGTTAGTTCCTCCTATTGGAATGGTTTGAAGCTGAACGGCTGGGAACTACAAGTTGGGTTGGGGAAGCTTCTGTGGATTTAATTCCTTGAGATCTTTTCCTGTTCTAAATCTTCAGGGCTTGCCATTGAAGATTGTTGAGTCCATTTGCCAGCACCCTTTCTGAGTACTGGCTAATGTTTGCCTCGTGGAAAGTCGATTCCTTGGGGCTCCCCAGGGCAGAGGATATTAAACATAGAAAATTGTAATGCTGTTGATCTCAGAGAACCTCTTGACGCTCAAAAAGAGAAAGCAACATGCAAGGCATATCTGGAAAACAGGAAACGTCCGGAGTGCAAAATGATTTATTTCTAAAACCTGTGACGTCACCTCTCTGGAGCTCTGCTCTTCTGTTTGGTTTATACTGGGGGAAAATCCAATGGGAAGAGTCCTCCTGACCCTCTATCGGGCTGGGCTGGGAAAGCTGCCTGGTGCACCCTCCTCTACCAGCTTATGTTGGGTCCAGCAGGCCTTCTCTAGGCTCTGTGGGCCAAAAGCAAAAGGGCAGTCATTTCTCAAAATTGCCTGGGAAATGATTAACTGGTTTCCTTTGATCCCTTCTGCCTTGTGCCAGGACAGTCAAGTGGCCCGGGGTGGAGAACACACTCTATTCTTTCCAACATTACTAAGGTAAATATTGGAAGCAAAGCCACTAGAGAGATCTAGCTGTATTTGGAGAATTTGAGTGTGTGTGTGTGTGTGTGTGCGCGCGCGAGTGTGTATGTGTGTGAAACTTCTGTAAACAGAAGTATTGAGTAAAAAAAAATACTGCCACTTCCTCTAACTTTTTCTTTCTCGCTATGTTTTTTTTAAGGTCTGAATTTCCTGCTGCTATTCACAAAGATGCTTTTTATCTTTAATTTTTTATTTTCCCCACTGCCAACCCCTGCACTGATCTGCCTCCTGACATTCGGAGCTGCTATCTTCCTGTGGCTGATCAACAGACCCCAGCCAGTCTTACCTGTCATTGACTTGGATAATCAGTCTGTGGGAATCGAGGTAATTTTCCAGTCATCCTTATAGTTTGTCAACCTTAACTAAGCACAAACGACAATTCAAAACCCAGGGATAACTCACTCAGAAAGGGGACAGAGATTCGATGTAGCTTGGGAAAGTGAAGAGTTTACTGATCAACAGACAATCTACAAATTTAAATTTCTAATACTAGCACATTTCCTCTTGAAACAAAATAAAGCCACAGCTTGATTGTGGGAGGCCAGTAATCTAGATCAAAAGCTGGCAAACTAGATCAAAGGCTGGCAAAATATAGCCCTTGGGCAAAATAGACCTTTTTTGTGAAACTGGCAATCCAAGAATAATTTTCATATGCTTAAAAGGATAAGTAAAAAACAAACAAAAAGGACAGATGACGTAATATTCCACTAAGGCCACCTTTTCATTAGCTAGCTGTATAGGAGAGGTTCGCTCGTCATTGGTGTAGATGGCGGAGCGGGAGGACATTTTCATAGAAATGTCTTAAGAGTGGCAAAGAAGTCATTGCCTGGAGTTGATTCCACTTTGAGTTTAATATTCATTCTTCTTAACACTGGCAGAAGTTGAACTGGGCTCCTTCCCCAGGGCTTTCAGTAGGCTACCTGGCTTTCTGCTGTATCTCTGAGCAAATTGAAAGCTTCAAGGATATTGTCTTCATCTTTTCTGCCTTCTGCCTCTATGAATAGCATCGTCCATTTTTATCATACACCCTCTTCAGAGAAAAAAAAAAAAGCATTCTCGTTCCTTTGCAGACTGACTCCTTCTGTTCTTTTGACAGTCTTCTTTCATCCACTCGGGAATCTTACTTCAAGGCTCCCCACCCCCACCTCCTGGTACATTTCCACGTTCAGGGTCTCATTGCCATCTCTCTACCCTGCTGCTTCAGGCTGCCCTCTCCCCTCAACCCTTCCCTTTCCCACCAGAGTACTTAGGAGCAGTCTGCCGATTTCCTCTTCTGAACCTCACCCTGTCCCCAGACTGACCTTTTATCACTCTCATCTCCTCGAAGAGCTCTGGGTCTTCCCAACCTACCCTCCAAAGTCAATGGCTCCTCTTTCATCCTTCCTCTCAATTGACTTGACACTTCTTTCTTGCAACTCCTCCTCCTTATCTTCTAATAGCCTTCATGAGGTGATTTCCAGACTCCAAGGAAGTCTTCCTCTGCTACTTAGGCTCTTTCCCTTCCTCTTCCTAGGGTCTCCTTCTCAGCATGCCTTGACTCCTCTAAAGCAGAGGTTGGCAAACATTCTGTAAGGGCCAGGCCATTCGGTAACTACTTAATGCTGCACTTAAGTACTTCATACTTTCCCGAGTGAAAGTATCAGACGACATGTAAATAAGTGAGCTTGACTGTGTTCCAATAAAGCTTTATTAATAAAAGCAAATGGTAGGCCAGATTCAGCCCACAGATTGAAATCCGTCAGTCCTTTCTCTAAGCCCTTATAGCTGAGAAAACATCTCTGCAATGACTTGAAAATGTTCCTAAAGACTGTGACACACCTGCCTCTGACTTTCTAGTTCCAGTTTCATTGCTGCTCCAGTCACTCAAGCTCTGCACGTCTCTATTGCACATCTCTTCCCGCATGCACACCCGCACACGGCCTTGATCCTCAAGTTCCATCTGGTATCTCTAGACGGGTACCTCTCTGCTCCCTTTTTCTCCATCGCCATGTTCTCTAGCTGCCCATCAGACTCTGCATGTGACTTTTGGCCCTGATGTCTTAGTTCAGGTGTAATTTCACCCTGATTTATCTTTCCTCTTTCTCTCCTCTACCTTATCCAAACCGCACGTGACTGGTCAATGTCTAGTTATCCTCAAAGTCTCTATTAAAATATCCTTTCTTTTCTATTACCTTTATGCTTCATACAGAATTGTTTGTTTGTTTCCCAGATTGTGTGTGTTTTTTCATTACAACACGCACATTCCAGTTTGTTTTTCCCTTCTTACCCAATTACATCCCCAAAACCCTGGTTTGTGGTAATTGAGGGGGAACCCTTTTGTCCTAACTCTCACCTCCAGTGTTTGTGTGGTGCCTGGAACACATAGTATGCATTTAGTGCATGTTTGAACTTGGTGTGACTTATTTTTAAAGATGCAAAACGATGCCTATCATCTCGCCTCTGCATTCACATACATGCCAGGGGTTACCAAAACATAATTGTGACAATCTTTATTTAGATTATCAAAACATTGATTGAATGGTAAAGGGAACATTCCCATGACCTCAAAAATCAGCATTTATGTTCTCTTCTGTTCAATCCGTGAAGGTTTTGGAATGAGAGACTTGGACTTGGCCTCAATTCTGTCTTGTGTCTTAGGGAGGAGCACACAAATGTAGTTACCAGAACGACAATGAGCTGATGCGCTATTACTTCCCAGATGCCAAGACGGTGTATGAAATTTTCCAAAGAGGACTCGCTGTGTCTGGTAAGCCTGGAAGTCTGGCTTCACTTGGTGGGGACTGAGGTGGACTCTGCCTACCTTCTCCTTCCCTGTCTCACTTCTAAAACTCCAGCTATTTGGATGCCACAGTCCAAGTAGAATCGCAACATATGAAGTACAGGCGACATTAGCAAAGGATCGGGATGTATGCTGGAAACAGTGTAGGGCAGATGTGGATTGAAACCCACTTCTTTCATTTCTACCTGTATAACCTGGCACTTTGCTTCTCTGAATCTGTTCCTCATATAACACAGGAAGAAATCTTTCTGCCACACTGTCATTAAGGAGTTGGGACAATGATGTGTCATTGTTCTGCTGAACTCGCCAGCACCTTACATTTGTTTAGGAATATGCTTTTCATGAATGTACTTCCTTGCATTTGTGCCTGGAACGTTTGAGTCAGGACTAGCTCTTAGGACTCCTGACTTCTCACCTGTCATTTACCCAATACAACGCTCCAGGCCCACACTGCCGCTCTGAGTATCACAGAAAGCATTTTTTTCTGGGCTTTCTTGGAAACAATACCAAATAGACTTTGATAAGTTTGTTTGGAGCAGATCAAGCCTTTATGTCTCTATCACTGCACACAATGCTAGGCACCCATGTTTTCCTGGCTTACAGCTCTCACTATACATTTTTTCTTCTAGGTGACATTGTGCCAGGTATAGGTTTGCCTAGGGGGCCTCTTATCCCTCCTTTCCCTTTTGCCTGTTAACTATGATTGTGACGATGTTAATAGCCAACTCCCATCAAGTGCTCACTATGCAATAGCAATAGGTACTACACATGTATTATTTATTCATCCTTCCCTCGACTCTCAGGATCAGCTACTGTCACCCCCATTTTTACAGATGAGGAAATGAAGACTCAGAGTTTCTAGGGCATTCCCCAGGTCATAGAACCAAAAAATGTTGGAGCTGATACTGAAACCTAAGTCTGTATGACTAAATTGTTCTTCTTGAGGTCAGTTCTCAAGTATTTGATTAAAAAGTTACTCCTCCAGACAGTGAAAGTTTAATTGTAAAGAAAACTTCTATTGAAGGCTCCACAGGGGGCTACACTTTGTATTCATTTGTTTGTTAGCAAATAACAAAACACAAACCAAACTGAACTTTAGTTTCTTTCCTTCTCTGGCAACTGCAGATAGAAGATGGCTGAAATAGCAGGATTTCCTTTGGGACTTTCTGGTTTTATTCATTGAGCATGTGTTATCATTTTAACCCAAAACAAGTCATTTAGCATCTGATATGTGGCACATGAGATACCTCATTTAGGATTTTTTTCAATGCTAAATTAAAATTAAAGCAGTAATAGTAAAATAGTTCTTAAACCAGGCGTGGGGGCACATCCCTATAATCCCAGCTACTCAGGAGGCTGGCAGGAAGATCGCACGCAAGTTTGAGGCCAGCCTGGGCTACGTAAGGAGACCCAATCTCAAAATCAATCAATCAATTAATCAATGATTTCTTTTTTTCTTTTTCTTTCTTTCCTCTTTTTACTTTCCAAACTATGTCTGTAAAATATCTTATGTAAGCAGGCATGAAAAGGGATTTGGCTAGTTCCATAGAAAAATGATATTTCTGAGAAAAAAAGGAAAAAATGACACTTCTGGTTTCATCTAGGACTGAATACAACCAGACAGAATATATTCTTTTAACTCCTAGCCAATAATTTATTTATGTTGAGAATCACCTGGGGATATTGTTAAATTAATATATCTTCTGATTTCACCTTGATTCCACTGGGTCAGAATTCTAGATGGTGAGACCTGACACTCCCTAGGGTGTGTTGAAAATACAAAGCTTCAGGGGAATTCTGTATATCAGAGTTTAAATCCTCCTTAGCATAGGGTGGCTACTTTGTCCAGAAGCTGTGAGTGGGTGACGTTAATCAAAGGCTTAT
The DNA here is from genome assembly GCF_048772815.1 of Callospermophilus lateralis. Classification (NCBI taxonomy): domain Eukaryota; kingdom Metazoa; phylum Chordata; class Mammalia; order Rodentia; family Sciuridae; genus Callospermophilus; species Callospermophilus lateralis. The sequence goes on from NC_135319.1 coordinate 77,306,996, forward strand.
GTTGCCTGGTCAGGAGTTGGGCTAATGGGCTAAAGCTGACTAGGGCAGAGTTTAATGAGACCTGAGTTGTTGCCCTTTGGTACCAATCATTTGACTTGCCCCTTGGGCAGGGGCCTCTCCTAGCATTTGCATTTATCAGGAAGTGATAGGAGACGTAGTCTACTTCTTCCATATTCATCAGCTCTACTGCTTACTGGGCAAGCCTGAGGAAGCTGTCCCAGTCCTTCATAATTCTTAGTACCAATTGGGGATGACAGTCACTGGGAAGACCAAAAGAGTGACTGTGCTTGGCATGCAGTAAACATTCAATAAACAGCAGCTCTCAGTAGTGACTAAGGTCAGGACAGACAAGCTCATTGGTAGACCACCAGAAGTGCACCCCCAGGGAGCAGTAGCTCTAAAGGGCTGGCTGGTCATGACTTGCCAGCTCAGGGAACAGAACAGCCTGAGACTTAACTTCTGGAGCTTTCATGCAGCTGTTTAACAGGAAAAAAAAAGTACCAATGTTTCCTATGGACAGTCTCTTTATTCACTTTTTATATCTCTTTAATCAGAGTGACTATCTCTTTCCTGCTTTCCTTCCTTTTTCCCTCCGTCACTTGGTTGAGAGATTCATTTATTTGCTTCTGAGTTCCTAGTAACCCTCCTCTGAAAGCTTCCGTTTGGCAAGACCTGAATTCCTCTCAGCAATTTGGCTAACTCCTCTATATAAAATTTCCTTCCCTTCTATTTTTCCATTAAGAACTTGGCCCCACTCCAATTTAGATGTGGTCGCTTCTCAGTCACCTACAGTGTTTTCATAGCCCAATGCCACTGCACCCCTGGCTGAGCTGGACGAGTGGAGATAACTACTCTAGGAAGTAGATAGATGTTCCCAGATTTATTTTAAATTTAGATAAAACTGAGTAGCTGAGTTCAGAAGTTTAATTCTCTATCATCACTTCACTAGTTTGTTAAATGATGCTTAGACTTTAACTTCTCAAACTGGTCAAACCAGAAAAACATTTTTAAAATATGTTATTTACTGTCTGTGAGTGGGTGATAAAACTTGATATGTCATTGGTGGGAGAAAAGTAAATGATCCTAACTACTCCACCAAAAAGTGTGATGCCAGGTGACAAAAGCCCCACTCCTCTTCCCAACCCACTTATTTTATTCTGGGGGACTGTTTTAAGAAAACATTCTAAATTTGAATTTATCAATTTGAAAATATTTGTTGTATTATCAACCTTGGAAATGACCTCTAAATACCCACAATGAGATAAAATCAGCAGAGCACTTCATCCAACTGACATTGAAATCTCTACAGAGAAGTAATGTGTGAACATTTATATCAAACCGGGAAAGAAAGGGTACCAAATTATTCATTCCAGATATGCAAGTAAGCATAACTATAACACTATGCAAAGGAACTGTGAAAGAAACTTATGGTATTTGTGTGATCATAATGAATATTCATATTTGAATTGTTTCTGTATTTTTACAAATATATATATTTGGGGGATGGTACTGGGGATTGAACTCAGGGCCACTCGACCACTGTGCCACCTCCCAGATCTGTTTTGTATTTTATTTAGAGAAAGAGTCTCACTGAGTTGCTTAGCGCCTTGCTTTTGCTGAGACTGGCTTTGAACTCACAATTGATCCTCCAGCCTCAGACTCCAAAGCCACGGGGATTACAGGCATGTGCCACTGTGTCTGGCTACAAGCATATATTTCTTTTATTATAGGGAAACTCAATCCAAGATTATTCAATACTGGATGTTGGTGTTCACTTGTAGACTTTTATTTGGCCACATTATGTGGACTAGGCCATATAGTATTACAAATGTTTTGTAATATTTCCTAATTGTTTTAAGCATAATTTCTAGGACTCTCTGCTTTTGATAAACAAGTACTCACTGCCTTTGAATTTCCTGGACATATAGAGAAGCTCAGATTCTTGCTGGAGTTATCCTTCATGCCTGCTCTCTTCTGGATCCCCCTTTATCTTCTCTGGTCTAAGTCATCTGCAAATAGAGTTGATTTTTTTTTAATGTTATTTTTAGACAATGGACCCTGCTTGGGATACAGAAAACCAAACCAGCCCTATAAGTGGCTATCCTACAAACAGGTGAGTCAGGCCCATGGTTTTAGAAAGATTGTTTTGCTCTTATATCCTGAGCTAATTTAGTCTTTTAATCTTGACCTCTTCTCTTTCTCTGTCTCTCCTCTCTTCTCTTTTGTAGGTATCTGATCGAGCAGAGTACCTGGGCTCCTGTCTCCTGCACAAAGGATATAAGCCAGCACCAGACCAGTTTGTTGGCATCTTTGCTCAGAATAGGCCAGAGGTAACTATGTTGAAACTGAACATAGCCTAATGCCACTGCTCCCCTGGCTGAGCTGGATGAGTGGAGATAACTACTCTAGGGAGTAGATAGATGTTCCCAGATTTATTTTAAATTTAGATAAAACTGAGTAGCTGTGTTCAGAAGTTTAATTCTCTTATGGTCACTTAAAATAAATTATTTTCCCCCAATGCAGCTTTGTCACTTGCTGATGGATCACCAAAACTATTTTAAAATTTCATACTGCTTATTCTTCTGTCTGAAAGAGCTATGACTCAGAGCCTCCTTAATTCCTGGTTGAATGCCCAGTGCCCTAGTCTGGGTGTTTGGACTTTTGTTTCCTAGTGCAGCATGGATCATTTTAAATCAGTCTGATTATTATATGAGGAAAATAAGGACATTATGAGGCACTGCCAAATCCAATCTCAAAGGTGTTGTAGAAAGGGATGTGTTAGTACTAGAACTGCAAGCTTGCACATTGTACTCAAACTGGTCAACCAACCCACCTGTCACTATCGAGTCTGCCCATTGCCGTCTTTGCGGTGTGTTGGAAGCCGATGTTACACATTAAGATGATTTAAACTAATCTTATCTTCATTGAAGTCATTATGCCCAGTGTCCTCTGGGAAAATTTTTGTGTGGTTGATATGCTTGCTGGAGCCAGTTGCTTTAGCAAGAGTTTCAGTTCATGCCCCAAAGCACTGGCTGTACTTGTTGGTGAATCTACCTTCTCCAGGCATGTTACATTCAGCCTCAGTAAGAGGGTCCTTGGTTGTAGTTCAGGAACTTAACACCAAGCAGAGTGTGTTCATCTGGTAGGGTGCTGCAATAAAGCACACAAGATTAGGAGTAGGGAGGTTTGGTTTCTCCGGAGGCCTCTCTTCTTGACTTGCAGGTGGCCACTTTCTCGTTGTGTTTTCACATGGACTTTGTGCATGTGCATGTGCATCCCTGCTATTTCTTCTTTTTGTCAAGGACACCAATCCTATTGGATTAGGGCTGCATTATTAGGATCTCAGTTAAGCATAATTATTTCCTATAGGTAATTATCCATCTCAAATAGTCATACTGGGAGTTAGGGCTCCAACATGAATCTGGGGGAAGTATATGTGGGGGGATGGGGGGAATCAGCCTTCATACTAGACCAGCATTTAAGGGCCACCACTAGCAGATTTTGACCTATCTTTCCAATTTTATTCCTTGTCACCCTTCATGTTTGCTAGTCTGTAGACACACTATGTCCTGTCTTCTTGTCTTTCTTCATCCCTTTCTTTGAATGCATTCTCTTCCTCCATCTCCATAACCAGACCCTTCCAGCCCTCTAACATTCTGTCCAATTTCCATCTCTTTCCCTAAAGCAGTCCCCAGATAGCCATGACCTTGAAGTGATCTCTGCTTTACCTGCCTCTTATGGGTGCAATGGACCACACTCTGCCTTTGAATAATGGTCTACCTTCATATTGTGGTTCTCTGCACCCATCTTTTTTTTTTTTTTAGAGAGAGAAAGAGAATTTTTTAATATTTATTTTTTATTTTTCGATGGACACAACATCTTTATGTGGTGCTGAGGATGGAATCCAGCGCCCTGCGCATGCCAGGCGAGCACGCTACTGCTTGAGCCACATCCCCAACCCCTCTGTACCCATCTTATCTTGCTGATTTAACTAAATAATTTATAGCAGTATCAGTGACAGTCTCTAAGGCCAGCTTCACAGAGTTGTTCTTTTCTTCTTTTTTTTTTCTTTTTTACATAAATATACCAAATAAGCATTTGTTGACTGAGTGTCTGAATTAAATACTTCTCAGAGTCAATGTCCAGGGCTTACTTGAACTTCTCTTCCCACAGTGGGTCATCTCCGAATTGGCTTGTTACACATACTCCATGGTTGCAGTCCCCCTGTATGATACCTTAGGAGCAGAAGCCATCATATACATTGTCAACAAGGGTAAAAGTTTGCTATTACGTTACAACTTCATTCTTTCCCAATGCTGAATGATTCTTCAATTTCTACTTTTTGCTTTGTTTTATTTTATCATTCTTGAAATGCCTTAGTGAGACTCTCAACAACTGAGTGATGCCCTGCCTGAAAATTAAATCTGAAGGAAGGACTAGGGATATATCTCAGTGGTAAAATGCCCCAGTGTTCAATTTCCACCACAAAAAAAAAAAAAGAAAAGAAAAATGCCATGGTTAAACAAGTCCATGTTCAATGGGAAAGTAGCAGCCCTTTTATATATCCAAGATGTTACTTTTTTATCACAAAACTAGAAGATTGAACAACAGACATCAAAGAAGCTTTCTATTTTTGCAAACAAGTATCAAAAAAAATGCCAACATTTAAGAACCAAGCAATGCTTGTCTAGTGAAAGTTTCCCCCTCTTTTCTCTCCTACACCCTCCTCAAAATAAAACCTGTGGACAGGACCCTACCTCAGCTATCCATACATGTTGTCTGACTGATTTCCGAAGTAGAAGGAATTTCATGGCTCCTCAGAAGCTGTCCATGTATTGGCAGCAAGCAGGAAAACTAGGTGCTTCTGTTTCAGTGCAGCTCATTCATTATCAATGGAATGTTTCAGCGATTGCTCTCTAAATCTGACTTGCTGATGTAATCTTCTCTGGGGAATCTAGTAGTTTTGAAATTTTTTGAAAATCTGTTTCTTCTCATAAGACAATCAGATACTTAGCAGAGCAGGAGGGTGACCCCTGGCTCTAATTCTGCTTTCAGCTAATATCCCCACAGTCATCTGTGACACACCAGAAAAAGCCTCAGTCCTAATAGGGAATGTGGAAAAGGGCCTCATCCCAGGCCTGAAGATGATCATCCTCATGGACCCCTTTGATGATGAGCTGAAGAAGAGAGGAGAGCAGTGTGGAGTCGAGCTCCTCTCCCTGTTTGATGCTGAGGTAGGATGTTGAGGCAGCTTGCAGCTAGTAGGCTGCTCTAACATCATGAGCAATTTAAGGAACATCTACCCAAAGCCAGGGCTGCCGTTCTCCATAGGGTGGTATATGAGGAGTCAATTAGACTCATGCTCAGAAGCTTTAAGAATAATTTCTTCAAAACCAATCAGAAACCTACATCAGAGGAGGAGAAAGTTCTCTGACCAGTTGCACAGACTTCTAAGCAGAATGTGTGGATAGAGAGGTCAGCAGTTGCTAAGGATGTGGCTCCTGGAGCTAGGTTGCTGGGCTCCTGTTCCAGCTCCACATCTGTTAGGTGACATTAGGCAAGTGACTCCAAACCTCCCTTTCCCCACCCATTAAATGGAGATAAAAATAGGCCCTACCTCACAGGGGTGCTTAAAAGTCAAATGAGCACATGTAAATTACTCAGGGAAGTGATCAGCACTTTTTATGCCCTGACATGGGTAATTATTCCTATTATTCAAAGATTGAGTTCTGGTCCTAGATGTCTGATGATGAGTATGGTTGGAAGTGGGGACATTCAGGATCTGCCCTCTTTAGGTCAATATTCTGAAGAAACTTCATGTTCCTTCCTGGGGCTTCCGTTGTACCTGAATATTGGCTTCTGGGTTCCATCCAGGTTGGAATTTTGGTTATATTCCTATAGAGTGTTCTCGTGGGAAAGGGAAAGAGAGGGCTGCATTTGTCACAAGTCTGTTCCAATGAATATCTCTCTCTCTCTCTCTCTCCCTCTCTCTCTCTCTCTCTCTCTCTCTCTCTCTCTCTCTCTCTCTCTCTCCTGTTCGTGTAGAATCTAGGCAAAGAAAACTTCAGAAAACCAGTGGTAAGTTTTCTCCTGCCTGAATTTGAGTCTTGCCATGGTCCACTCTCAAAGCTCATGGTAGACTAAGCCCCTGTGCTTCTCCCTCTAGCCTCCCAACCCAGAAGACCTAAGCATCATCTGCTTTACCAGCGGAACCACAGGTCAGTGCCACAAGGTCCTGCCAGGGTCCCTGGTCAGCCAGAAGCATGGTGGGCTACCAGGATCCCCATCCTTAGTTCTTACGTCCAAGCGTTTTGAATGTAGAGTCCCAAATAGAAAAAAAAAAAACCAAAAACATCAAACAGAAGTGAGTAGATTTCACTGAATACACATGGAGGTGTTTACATTCTATGGATGTCAGGGGCCTTAAAGATGATTTCATAAAGTCTATTTTCCCCCTCAACCTCTAACACTCTCTTTATTAGACACCACTGGGATGGTTCCATTCATTCCATCGGGGTAGCTCAGCGACAGTTCTTCACAATGGGCTGTGCTCCTCCCTGACATCTCCCCAGCTAGTAGAGTGCTTAATCATTTTACATGTAGCCCATGATGGTCTACAGTTACATCCATTCCAGGATCCCTGGTTTGTAAGGGTCATAGCAATACTATTAGGTAATGTTGTTGGATCTGAAGTCTTAGACATATGAACAGCACTGGAGGGATTTACTTGATTTTTTTCTTTTCAACCTTGTCGCTCTCTGAGATCGGGGCTCTGCCCTCGTGGCAGTAGAAAGTCAACAGTGCATCGAGTAGTAGACTCTCTGGGGCATTCATCATTCCTAAACAGAGGCATATACATCCACAAAAAGACAGTGACAGGGAAAAGTTCCTGGCTCTCTGAACAGAACCAATTGAATGTAGCTGCTTTCAAGGCCAGAGGCTATCTATTAGCTACATAAAAGGGCTTTCTTTGCACCTCTTATTTCCTACAGGTGACCCCAAAGGAGCGATGATAACCCATGAAAACATTGCTTCAAATGCTGCTGCTTTTCTCAGATGTCTGGAGGTCAGTGGTCATTTGAAAAAGAAGCCCTCATTAAAATGTGAACCAGTTATAAGATTTTTGTTCTTAAAGTTAGAAGAGACAGAGAAAAGGGTTGGGGGGGTGTTAGGTTAAAGGCCTGAGAATAGCCTTTGTCTGCAAGGCAGTTATGTTTTCAAGCCTTCATCTTTTAGGATCACTGCAAATCTTACTCTCTACGCAGTTCAAAGCAGCTCTTAGAGTTACACAGTGTGCAGCTCTGGCAGTCCCAAGAAGGGGTAGCTTTTAAATCTCTATTGGACGAGAAAGTTGGCATTAATCCACTCCTGCTCCTCTTTGTCCCCTGATCTACAGCATATTTTCCAGCCCACACCAGAGGATGTGACCATATCCTACCTGCCCTTGGCTCATATGTTTGAGAGGGTTGTACAGGTGAGTGTCCTAGGTTCCCAGCATGTGTGTGCAAAGGAGGGCCTGACTTGCTGGTCCCACGTGTATTCCAAGCTAGCGATGCAGCACTACAGCCTTCTCTGAACTGTGTCAGCCTCGGGGAGGGATTTGGCTCCCTTGAGTCCAAATCCTGGCAGGACCTCTGACCCCCTGCAGACTCTTCCTCTGTTGAGCCTGCATGTGCCCAAGGAGGCTCGTCCTTGCTTCTGTCTTCACAAGGTATGAGTCCAGTGATCCCCACCAGGGACTTGCATGTCTGCCCTGAATTCTGAGCTGACACCTGAGATACTGTGTTTCCCTTTTTACTTTATACTAGTTAGACTTAAAAAAAAAAAAAAAAAAAGATCTTGGGTTAGAGAAGAAGAGGCTCCCCATAGAGGGGCAGGGAAGGAATCTTTGATCCAGATGAGATGAGAGATGTCCCCAGGGATTTTTCACACCACATCTGAGTGTGTAAGATGGTGTCACCAGCACACCTGGTGCCAAGGAACATTGTGCTTCTGCCTTCTGGGAATGGACTCTGGGTTTTTTCAGCTGTTCTGAGGCTGATTTGATTTGGTTGATTGACCTTTCAAAAGCATAGGTATAGGTATGGTGGGAAAACCTCCTCTCTGCTCCCCTCTTCCATATTTCTTCATCCACCTTATTGTTGGTTGATGTATAAAATGTCAAAAGACGAGATTTAGTTGGTTGGACTAAAGCATTTACATGTAATTGATTTTTAAAAAATTGATTCTCGTGAACCTTTAAAATATTTTGACACTTCTGAAACAGGGGTGGTCTTAAAATTGAAGGCACGTCCCATTTTGACAGTTTTTCTTAGGGACACTTAATGAACCCTGTCTGATGAAGGATGATATTTTGGGCTGTTGCACAGAATTGTGGTGGAGTTGGGGCAGGACCTGGGATTCACAGTCTGTCTTATCTTTCCTGCCACCTCAATAGAAGTGAGTTCCCATTCTTTCTTGAGGAGGCTCTTGGAGTCCTGGGTTCCTTGACCTGGACAGGGGTGATGTACCAAGAAATGTGCCCAGCAGCTCATTCTCACTTCTTCATTCCCAGTCAAGACTGAAAGTGGTCCTGTGTTCTGAGCCTCCTCTTGGGTTCTGCTTCCAGGCTGTCCTTTACTCCTGTGGAGCCAGAGTTGGGTTCTTCCAAGGAGATATCCGGTTGCTGCCTGATGACATGAAGACACTGAGGCCTACAGTGTTTCCCACAGTGCCTCGACTCCTTAACAGGATCTATGATAAGGTACTGACCTGCTTGCTCTGAGATGGAGAGACCGTCTGCAATCTAGGCCCATGCTAGGGCTCTGAAGAACTGTGTAATATCAAGAAATTAGCTCCACCTCCACCCCCCAGTCTTCAAGTATCTGTTTAACGCCACACTTGCAACTTCTGCTATGAGAAACCACAATAAATGAAATCCCCTTTTCTCTGGGTAAGATTACTGATCTGAGGAGGGAGGTACTCAACTCAGACTTGAGGAGCCCCTTCATGTTCAGCCAACTTACTGGGAAGTTGTTACTCTGGTTTATATGTGCTTGTAATTGAGATTCTTGCCAAGGCACCAGGCCCTGTAATATACATTTCAAATGCATTCTCTCATTTAATCCTCACCAAAACAGAAAAGCACATTTCTTCCTATTTCTGATAATGAGGAAACTGAGCCTTGGAAGTTAAAGATTGCCCAGAGGCAGGCACATCTAAGGAGGAAAAGGGGCAGAATCATACTGTCACATCGTTGTTTTAGCTGTCATTGATCACTGCTCATTGGGGTTTGCAAAAGGTGATCTTTTCTTCCAATTCTAATTTTATCATTTCTCCTGCAGTCATTAGCTGAGATCTCATCACAAAGACTTAGCAAATATTTAATTCTTTCCTTTAATTAATCTGTCTTCAGAATAATGAATTGTTGTCCCAGCAATCTTCAAAAGTGATCATTGGAAGGTTTTTTTTTGTGTGTGTATTATTATGAATTCATGATTTTCATATTTGTTTAATCTATTTTAGACATTCTTTTTGATATTCAAATTGTCCCATCTTAGAAGTTGGGAACCACTATCAAGTTGCTCATGTGTCCTTCTGACATGATCCCAGTAGTCTTTGTTAGGTTCCTTGCTTTCTGATGTCCTAAGAACGTCTTATGTATTTCTCACCTAAGTCTTGGATTGACTACTTTCTCCAAGTTGCCATTGAAGCTGGGATTTGAAGACAGGTGGTATAAAAGCTTCTCGTAATTCCATAGTCTTGTGGAAATAATAAGTGACCATTTTCACATGCTTTGGACTCTACCTCTGAGATCCCAACTTTTACCCAATCACTCTTGGACTCTTACCAGAGGCCAAACTGGAGTGCCAGGTACAGAGCAGGCATGGTTCTAGAGCAGCGTGCATGGACATCGAAAGCCCAAATCTATAACAGAATTGTTAACAATTCTAACTGTTCTTCATTATACTATGTTATTATTAGATTGTGTTGTTATAGTTTTTCTGTTGTTGGACTTATTTTTTTTAGAAAGGTAGTATGTTATAATATTGTAATACCTAACATACAATTTGCTTCTAGAACTTATTTTTTAAATGGAGGGCTTTATTGACATAAATCTGTAATTCTAAGTCTTTGTTAGTGTCTTGTCAGCAAGAGAGTGAATTGTGTGACTGTTTAAGAAATCTCATATGGTTCAGAGACAGTGCAGGCAGCACTTATTGTAAGTCTTGGAGAAAGTGAAATCTTGGTAAAATGAAAATGTTATAAGCATGAATAGGGCCTAGAGCACAAGTTGCATTAGAAGGAGAGAATGAACAACCTTGATTGTTGGAGACCAAAAATAGAAACATAAACATAGAAGATGGCTAGAGAGATCTTCAAATTTTCAACTGAAGAGAACTGGATTTTTCTTGAATCTGAATTCTTGTACAGTGAAATCTGAAGGCTTGCGTATGGAGGTCAGGAGTTATTTGCATAAATACAGGAGTTTCTTTGAGCTACTTGGAAAAACTTTTCTTAGGGTAGGAGTCTGGTTATTATCACCCTGAAGACCAGGGAAATAATGTGAGCTGGGAAAATTGTGTCACATGGTCAAGGTCAATGAGGAGAAACCATTTAAGTAGCAAAGAGAATTATATTTTATATTCTTGGCTCAGGGCATTTTTGTTAATAGAGAAATATGGTAATTTTCCAAGATTAGGGTATGTAAACCTATCATAGGGGCAGGGGAAGGGAAAGGGGAGGTATTATTTTTAAAAGTCAGAATCTTTAGCCCTTCTTTGATCTGCTACATCAAAAGCTCTAGAGGGGTACCCACTGAGTTACTTCTTAATCTCTTTTTTTAACCTAGTGACTTTGTAGGTAGTCTTTCTTGATCACCTTTGGCTTATCTAAGTTGTGAAAGTTGTTTACCAAGGACCAGAAATCTGGGAGGGCCAGAGCTCTGAATGTAGATACTAAGTTCATTGCTTCCTAAGTGTCGCTGTGATTCTCTGGGCTCATTGTTAATTAGCAACCCAGTTCATGAACATGGGCATCATATGAAACTAGAAGGCATCATCTATGGTTTATTAATGACCTTAGTAAGTATCTCCAGTAGACGTCCTACTCAAAGGAGCTGTCACCCTGCAGGTACAAAATGAAGCCAAGACCCCCCTGAAGAAGTTCCTGCTGAACCTAGCTGTTTCCAGTAAATTCAATGAAGTGAAAAATGGCATCATCAGGCGTGATAGTATATGGGACAAATTAATCTTTTCAAAGATCCAGGTAAGTTGGGTAGGTCCTAGACAGAGCCAAGAAAATAGAGTTCAGCACTCTTTGTCCTTCCTCTCAAGTTTGAGCATTACTGTAACCAAGACTCTTCACCTTTTATATTCCTTTCATACAACTTTGCCACCAAAGAGATTTGGTCAAAAAGAATAAAACGGATTTTATGTAGGTACTAGAATTCTCTATTATTCTCCTGCATGGTCTGTTGAGATTATGAATAATTCAGGGGACCCCAAAATACAAATTATTTGAGGTACTTAAAAATATATATAAGCTCTGATTCTGGCCTGAATGGTGATAACGATAATAGCTAACCTTTTTGGTGCTTTTCCACAATGCACATAATCTAAGTGTTTAATTCTATAACAACATTGGGTAGGCTGTTATGCTTATTTTACACTGGAAGAAACTGAAGCCAAATAGAAAGGTTTCAACAGATCTTTTGTTTCTATTGAACAGGACAATCTGGGTGGGAGGGTTCGTGTCCTGATTACTGGAGCTGCCCCCATCTCCTCTTCGGTCTTGACATTCCTCCGGGCGGCAATGGGATGTCCGGTAAGATTTTGCTTTTGCACAAATAGAACTCACTACTAAAATAAAAATGAAAACACAATGAAATGTACCAGAGAGAAAGTCATCCCAAAATCTCAAAATCAAAAGAAAACATCTGACTAGTCAACTCTTTATGCATCTGGGTATAGAAATCTTTGCCTAAATGGAATCTGGGTTCTAGAATATTGTTTTAACACTATCCTATCAGAATTGCTCCTTGTCAAATAAAAAGCCACATCATCTTAATGGTTTTACAATAGTTCTTTGCATAACTCAAACGAGTCTACTATTAATAGCATTTGAGTTGCTCACCATTTTTTCACTGTTATAATCAATAACGTGCTAAGGGCATGTGAATTCTTAAGTATTTATGCAATTGTCAACTTAAATCCATGCAGGTAGGAATTACTGGATCAAAGTGCAGGCATCTACATCTATATAGACCTATATTTACATGTTAATGTATATAATCAAACTCACCTCCAGAAATATTTTGTCCTTAATATACATTCTCACAAATAATGCCTGATGCCTCATTTTCTTGCAGTCTCATCTCACTAGAGACAGGTTTTGTCATTTAAACCTTAGCCAATTAGTGATCTCAAAATGAAAAACCGTATTGCAATGTTTCTTTTATTAACATTGAACATCTTTTCTATTGCTTATTGACATTTGAATTTCTTTCATGAATCCCTTTATTAAATTTTTTCAGAAAAATGGGCAAAGGGTGATTTGATTCTCTCTCTCATGCTGCTAAGAATTCTTCATATGATAATAAGATTAATCTTTGTCGTAAGAGAAATATTTTCTTGGTCTCATCTATTTTCTTTTTGCCTTATGTATTACTATTTCAAATAGTAATGTATATAATCAAACTCACCTCCAGAAATATTTTGTCCTTAATATACATTCTCACAAATAATGCCTGATGCCTCATTTTCTTGCAGTCTCATCTCACTAGAGACAGGTTTTGTCATTTAAACCTTAGCCAATTAGTGATCTCAAAATGAAAAACCGTATTGCAATGTTTCTTTTATTAACATTGAACATCTTTTCTATTGCTTATTGACATTTGAATTTCTTTCATGAATCCCTTTATTAAATTTTTTCAGAAAAATGGGCAAAGGGTGATTTGATTCTCTCTCTCATGCTGCTAAGAATTCTTCATATGATAATAAGATTAATCTTTGTCGTAAGAGAAATATTTTCTTGGTCTCATCTATTTTCTTTTTGCCTTATGTATTACTATTTCAAATGTTTAAGTGATAAGATTGGTTGTTTATAATGTGTGACTTTTGAATTGCTTAGACAGAACTTTCTAAATCCCCATTATTTCATAAGACTTTTCCTACCCATATTTTCTGGCAACCTTATGGTTTTCCAGTTTTTCTGTTTTCATTTCTGTCCCATCTGGGCTGTGTAAAGGGACTGGGCATGGATACTGTCTAGGTGCTTCCCCACTAATGGGTAACTAGTTTGCTCATTCAACCAATTATGCACAGCAGGAACAAAAGAGAACACAGGCACAGACTTGTCCTCATAGATAATGTCCCTGCCCATAAAACCACAATCAAAATGGATACCCTTTTGGCTATTCTTAATATTTTCCTTTCCCTTAACCTCTGAGACAAATAGACCAGAAAATCCTGCTTCCACCCCCGCTTATAGACAGGTCTTCTCTAAGCCTTTCTGCTTATCTCTACCAACACTGCCTATCATAGCCACACCCGCCATTGCAATAGCCTATCAGCTTACTTTCTGCCACTAGCCTCTCTCCAGGGAAGATTATCTTCTGTACCAAGGGTGGCCAAACTGAAGCACAGGCCAAATCTGGCCACCACCTGTCTTTATAAATGACGTTGTATTGGAATACAGCCAGACCTGTTCATTCAGTAAGACCCATGACTGCTTTTGTGCTATACTGGCTGAGTTAAGTTGTTGAGACATAGACCCGATGGCTCCCAAAGCTTAAAATATCTTTACTTGTGCAGAAAAATGTTTGCCAACCCCCGTCCTTTATGAAAGCCAGAGCCATTTTCCTTTAATAATGCTGCTCCATTTCTTCAGTTCCTTCAATGGTGTTCCATTGTCCAGGTTCCAATCTCGGTGCCACTGGGTAGCATATCACTTAATGAATAATTTGCATTTTCCCACCTACTTGAAATGCCACATTTCTCACTCAGTTTCCATACTTTGGTTTGTTTCTGAACCTTTTTGGTTTTTGAATGAGCCCTCAGTTGTAAAGACTTAATAGCTGGGGCATACATTCCTATCTAGTTTTTAAGAAACTAAATGCCTCTGACACTTAGAAACTTTGCTTTCCTCAGGTCTTGGCCATAAGGCTTGGCTAGCTCATCCTTTACCTTGAGTAAGTCTCAAAGCTCTTGTTGGGTTTCCCAGGTGTTTGAAGCTTATGGTCAAACAGAATGCACAGCTGGCTGTACAATCACATCACCTGGGGACTGGACATCAGGTAGGCCCTCCATCTGCTGGGCAGAAAGTGAGAAGAGTTCCAACTGAATGAAGACTTGGGAGTTCAGATTATCTTGATGCTCCAAAACAATGTGGCAAATGCAAACTTAAGGTTTGGGTCCCAGCTTGCCTATTTTGACACTTCAGCTTTGGTATCAGATGATTTTTCAGTCCTATTTTTTTTTTTTTAGAGTTGATCCATCAATATCTCAGAACTATGCCTGGGATTATCACTTTAATGGTTTCCGAGCTAATTCAGAGAGGTGTGTTCTAGGTCACGTTGGTGTCCCTGTGGCTTGCAATCATGTGAAGCTGGAAGATGTTCCAGACATGAACTACTTCTCAGCAAACAATGAAGGAGAGGTGGGTAGGTCATGCCCTATAGCCAGAGAATCAGGGTAGAGAGGTTCAGATCAGAAAGAACACAGAATTATGGGCAGCTTTGGGTTTGGCTCCGTTGAGATCTTTATCAGGGATTAAATATCTGAGCTGCACTTTTTGATTCCCTACAACGGGGACTAAAACATGGTGTTCTTTCCACTGTAGTGAAAACATTCAGAGGACTAAGGTTGGAGCATTTTCATAAAGCGCCCTGCTGAGAGTGGCGAACTTTGCTATTTTACAGTCTCTTTCTGTCTGGTGTGCAGGTCTGCATCAAGGGCACCAATGTGTTCCAAGGATACCTAAAGGACCCCGAGAAGACACAGGAAACCCTGGACAAGGAAGGCTGGCTTCACACTGGAGACATTGGTCGCTGGCTTCCAGTACGTATTCCTTTTTAACTCTGAGAGTCTGCTACTGCACCAGGGAGAACACTCTAGAGAGAGGCTGGTGACAATCTGCCTATTTTAAGAGAGACAGAAACGCAAGAAGGTTAATTAGCTGAGGCAGTTGGAGGGGCTTCTACCCTCTCTGGCTTGTGGCTTCCTCTTACTATAAAGAGAAAAAACCTTCAAAGAACTTGGCCAAGGAATTGGGAGATCTGTGTTCTAGTCATAGCTTTTCCAGGGACCAATAATATGAAATCCTGAGGAATTATGCTAACATGTAATTCAGACCTGCCAAAGCTAGAGAGATTTTCTTTCTCTAGGCCAGATTACTTTTGCTATTTTGATCACAATGTTATAGAAGATGCCAAGACCCATATGAGTTGAAGATTTTCTTCTTTCCCGATTCCTTATTAAATACAATGCTAGCAGTAGTTAATGGTACAGGCACTGTTTCCAGACTAAAATTGAAAAGTGGGATTCTTTTATAGGTTAGATGATCCTAGACTTCAGAGTTGGCACAGATCCCTTGTAATTGGAGACATCCACTTATCAGAGAGAACATTTGGCCTTTGGTTTTTTGGGATTGGCTTACTTCGTTTAGCATGATATTCTCCAACTCCATCCATTTACCTGCAAATGCCATAATTTTATTCTCTTTTAATGCTGAGTAATATTTCATGGTGTATATACCCCATTTTCTTTATCCATTCATCTATTGAAGGGCATCTAGGTTGGTTCCACAGCTTAGCTATTGTGAATTGGGCAGCTATAAACATTTAAGTGGCTGTGTCACTGTAGTATGCTGTTTGTAAGTCCTTCAGGTATAGACTGAGGAGTGGGATAGCTGGGTCAAATGGTTGTTTCATTGAAAATTTTCCAAGGAATCTCCATACTGTTTTCCAGATTGGTTGCACCAATTTTCAATGTTCACCAATGTTCTTGATAACTGCCATTCTGACTGGTGTGAGATGAAATCTTAGAGTAGTTTTTATTTGCATTTCTCTAATTACTAGAGATGTTGAAAAATTTTTCATATATTTGTTGATCGATTGTGTATCTTAGAAGTGTCTGTTCAGCTCCTTAGTCTATTTATTGATTGGATTGTTTCTTTTTTTTATATATCAATAAACCAAAATTTAAGTAAGATTCAAAGAGTGCTCAACAATGAGACCTCCAAGTACATGGTGCTAATGATGTAGTTCATAGTTTGGGGTCTCATAGTATAATGCTAACATATGTTCCTATTTAATAAGTGTTCCCAACTCTAATAAGGAACTTATTATTAGAGCTGGGAACACTTATTAAATAGGAATGTAGGTAATAGGCAATAGGATGTAGGCAATGGATATGTACCCCTCACTGGGATTATAAAAGGTTTCTCTTTATTAATCACTTTCAGATAATGTTAGGCTGAACTGATGAATCAGCCTCATTGATCGTTGCAGGGTTGGTTCAGCCTATTGTCCTACTTCCAGTGTGATCATGAGGACTGTACTTGCCACTTGCCCCAGTTTTATAATATCAAATCCTTAAGAACATAAGCTCCTTAGAGAAATGAAGCTGAAAATCACCTCTTGTGGTGGCTGGTCAGAGGGCCTTCCTCAGCCCAGCTTCTGCCCAACAAGCCCAATTAGTGACTTGCTTGACTAGTTCAGCCTGCTCCTGGACAGAACAAGAGGGAAACAGAATAGAGCATTATGGAAGGGAGGGGAGCAAATGAATTCAAAAGTCTTGGTAAAGATAACTCCTGCCCTACTCCTGAGAGTCCTGGAGCTGGAATAATTGGAAATTAAACTATAGAAGATTGACAGCTTCGAAATGCCTTCGTTTGTTGAGGCACCATTTGCATAATCCCAACAGGCCAGTGACTCTTTTTGAGGCTGCCCCTTGACTCTCCAGTGTAGAGGGGGCTCTTGCTGGAAGATCCTTCTCCTTCCTCCAAAGCCAAGAAAGAGAAATGAGAGACTCTCAGAAGTCTCTAGAGAAATCAGCTTTAAAAAAGACGCGCTTCCCTCCTGTGACTTCCTCAACCTTCCCACTGACATCACCCTCAGTGGCTCAACACAATACTCATGCTTTTATCTGCTTCTTCCAGAATGGAACTCTGAAGATCATTGATCGGAAAAAGAACATTTTCAAGCTGGCACAAGGAGAATACATTGCTCCAGAGAAGATAGAAAACATCTACATCAGGAGTAGACCAGTGCTACAAATTTTTGTACATGGGGACAGTTTACGGGTAACAGACCATTTTAAAAATAGGCTTTTCAAGCTCAGACTATGCTGGTTCCTGTAGCTATAGTATTTTTTTTTTCTTTTTAGTACTGAACTCAGGAGTGCTTAAGCACTGAGCCACACCCCCCCCCCCCAGTCCTATCTGTTTTAATTTGAGACAGAGTCTCATTTAGTTGCTGAGGGCCTTGCTAAGTTGCCAAGGCTGGCCTCAAACTTGCAATCCTCCTACCTCAGCCTCCTGAGTCACTGGGATGACAGGTGTGCACCACCGTGCCCAGCTGTGGCTACAGGAAATTTGTACGAGTGGATTTAGGATGAGAAGATCCTAACTTTTAAAACTAAAGAAATAAAGCTACTTTCTGAATTTCAAGTGAGACAATACATATGAAAAAAAAAATTGAAACTATGATGGACTTTGTAAAAATAAGAAGTCAGTCAATTTGTTAAAACAGCTATATTCATGCGTAGCTTTTATCCCATGATGAAATGAGTGCACTTCATTTCCACTCCCCCGGTTTGTTCTGTCACAAAAAAACTCTTTAAACTTGGCTTTGGAGTTGGAGGTGGGTATTGACCTGGAGATTCTTTAAGCTTAGAGACCATACCACCTCTTTTGGAAGAATCAAATTCGGATAGAATGTCTTTGTAATGAGATATGCTGAGTGGGGCAATGGGATGAGATGTCCATGGGAGTCTGAAGTATTGGTAAGGAAAAGAGGGAGGACACTAGTACGGAATTTGAAGTTTGAGAGCAGGATCTATTGTAATGGTAGGTTCTGCTTTCTCTACCCACGAGGGACACCCTTACACTTGTTTTCTCATGCACTTGCACCTCATGGTTCTTTTCTAGTCATTCTTAGTAGGAGTGGTAGTTCCTGATCCAGACGCGCTTCCCTCATTTGCAGCCAAGCTTGGGGTTAAGGGAACTCTTGAAGAACTGTGCCAAAACCAAGTAAGTGTTGTTTAGAAAGAACTCATGCATATCCATGGGCTCACTGTGAGGGAGAAGAGGCTCTTCCAGCTGGGTACCCCAAATCTCATCTCAGGCTAGCCAAGGCTGGCCTCAAACTTGCAATCCTCCTGCCTCAGCCTCCCAAGTCACTGGGATGACAGGTGTGCACCACCGTGCCCAGATATAGCTACAAGAAATTTGTATGAGTGGGTTTAGGATGAGAAGATCCTAACTTTTAAAACTAAAGAAATGAAGCTACATTCTGAATGTAGGAAGAGGCTCTTCATGCTTCTGTGACAGGGAGCTGCAGCCCAAATAGACTGAATAGTTTTATTTGATTGTGGGATAAAGAGGGAGTTTAAAAACCAAAACTCAAAATTCTTTTTATAGCATTATACTCTTTGTATGTATGTGTGTGTTGGGGGTTGCGGTGGGGAGAATGGGAAAATTAGAAAAAGGTGCCATCCAGAGAAAACCCATTAACATTTAGATTTGCATTCTTTTCATTTTTTTCTTTTATAAATATAAGGCACACAATGTGCTTATACATACTTTTATATCATGCTTTTATCTGGATCAATTTTTATAGGCATTTTGAGTTGGCTTATGCTTAGCCTTTCATTTAAGTCTTTTTCAACTGGTCATGCTTTAAGTGATGTTTCCTGTTCCTAGATTTTAAAGGAAGCCATTTTAGAAGATTTACATAAAAATGGGAAAGAAGGTGGACTTAAATCCTTTGAACAGGTCTGTACCTACTGCTGATGCTATCCTGGTCTCACAAGTCAAGCTAGAAAGTTTTATTTAAGTTTCTATTTTTGGTGGGATTTGAATACATAATTTCGTGGACTAGGCGTGTAGCTCAGTGGTAGAGCCTTTGCCTAGCATGCACAAGGCCCCAGGTTAAATCCCCCATCTTTTTAGGTACTTGTGCTGTTCCTTTTTGCTGTACATTGTTCAGTCTCCCTACTCAAATTATAAGTGCATGAGAATGGGCCTGGGTTACTGTGAAATAGTCTTTGAAATTCTTCATAGACCACTCAGGGCCGCACAGAAAAGTCCCGATCACTAATATAAATGTGTATGTGTGTACTCATCTCATCTTCTAGGTCAAAAACATCTTTGTTCATCCAGAACCGTTTTCCATTGAAAATGGCCTCCTGACACCAACGCTGAAAGCAAAACGAGTAGAGCTCTCCAAATACTTTCGGACCCAAATTGACAGCCTCTATGAGAGTATCAAGGAGTAGATGAAGGTATTTATGCTAAAGGGGCCTGGAACTATCTGCCTGCTCAATCCTTGTTACCTGGTGAGAAGGTGGATTAAAAATTATTCTATTCATTTTGTTGTCCCTCTTGTTTTACCTATGGAACTCTCAAACATAACTTGTTATTTAATACTAGGAGAATTATAATGCCGAAGCTTACCCCTGAAATAAGTACTGTTCTGCCATCTTAACCATTGCTGGCACCAAGGCTGCAGGCAACATGCCTTTCTTCAACGACCCAGTCCATGGTCTTTGTCCCTTCCTCATCATTTCTAACCTTAATGCCACTTTTATTGGTGGTCAGTAGCTCAAAGGTCAAAGCGACCCTTTGCGAAGTTTTTTTCTATTATCTTAAAACCTAGACGGCCTGCATGCCCAGCACTTATTTAGTCCTCCAAAGTTCAAATCAAGAGATCTTTGTGTTCTGATAAACTGTTTACAGTTCATGTTTTCTAGTTATTCCACAAAACCTAAAGTTCTAAGTTTTAACCTATCACTCATATTAGCCATAATTGAGACAAATTTCTTCTTTGTATACTCTAGAGTCTGTGTTCACAAGGGAAAAGTTTATCATACCGAGTATTTCCTGAATTCTCTAGTTAGATACAGTTAGAAATTAGGCCTATGACGTGTCCAAAAAGAATGTTGGTCTACAAAAAAAAATGTGTAATCTACAGTGATAGCTGGTGACTAAATCTTTTCCTTACAGTTGGCTGCTGAGCTGGAAGCTGTGGGGGAAGGAGTTGAAATGTATGTCCAGCGAGCTTTACCAGGAAATGAAGCAAGCACTGAATAAAATTCTCCTGGCACTGGGAACAAAGCTCTATGAGTGAATGTGATGCCCATACGACAGGCTTATCTTCTGTGAAGGAATCAACTGATCTTTCCCCTTGGACTCCAGTTCCTGCTGTACCTTACCCCAAGATAGCATTTGTTACCCCTACCTGTAAATGTACTCTTTAAAATAAACTATTGCAGATACATAGATTTTGGTGTTTGTTGCCTCATGGGCTCTGATGAGAATCAGTCTTCAACAAGGACCACTTAGAAATTTGAGACTAATGGTTCTGAAATTTTGGTGCACATTAGATTTAAGTAGAAGTTTGAAAAGATACTACTGCCCAGGCACTGCCCCAGGGACCCTGAGTTCGGTGGCCTGGGGTACCGCTGGGGCATGGGGATTGTTAAGAGGTCTCCAGATATCCTAGTATGCAACCAAGTTTGATAAGTAAATTGAGAAGACCAGTCCGCCTTATCCCATAGCTGTAATAAAACACAAGCTGAGCCCAAACCTGAAGCACTAATTCATATTTTCTCCTTTGCCACCTTTGTTTTACTCTTCTTAACTAGAGTTCCTTTCTGGCCTCTAACTATAGTTAAGGAGAATATTCTTAGATGATCTTTTTAGACATTGGGCTTAGAAAAGCTGAAGAAATGTCTATATTTGAATATCCAAATCAAAAGGAAGGCTGGAACTAACTTGTAGGGCCCTCTGTGGTCTAGCAGGCTCTCATCTCTTTGACTTCCCCTTCTTCCCCTGCTGACCTTTGCTGGCTACTCTTCTGTTCCTCAAACATGTCAGGCACATTCCAGTTTCCTTGTGTTTTTTTTTTTTAAAGAGAGAGAATTTTTTTAAAAATATTTTTTAGTTTTCGGAGGACACAACATCTTTATTTGTATGTGGTGCTGAGGATCGAACCCAGGCTGCGCTTGAGCCACATCCCCAGCCCCTCCTAGTATTCTTCCTGTCCCTTTTGCCTAAAATGCAGATACTCCTGGAGGCACAAGACTTGTTTCCTCATCTGCTTTAACTGTCAACTCATGATGGTCCCCTTCTTCATAATAAAAAACTCTGATATATTTTGTCTGTCCCACCCCAGGACAATGAGGCAGAGTCATGTTTCATTCACCCCTGAATCTTCAAGTGCACCTCCCTTATTCTTATAAGCCTCACCCCAAAGCCTCAAGTTCCCAACCTTGGAAAGAATTAATGAATAATGGATGAGTTTACTGAAGTCAAAAGAAGTAGGCCTTTTCCTTCCTTCTGTAATCCTACTCAGAAATTTAGATAAGCCCACCATTAAGCCTTCAAGTCCGGCAGCCTGGATTCCACCACTTCTACAAGCTTCAGTTTTTGATATAGTCAAGTTTGACAAGCAGTTTGATGTCACTGGGTTTGAAGTCTCCTAGTGTGCTGTGATCCCATAAACCATCAACAGGATTCACACATTGAGGAGAGTATGTCATATCTTAAGACTCCTAATTTGAGATGCCACATTTTCACAGGGTAGCAGGGCAGTTTTTTCATGAGGACCAAAGATAAACCTTTTTAGTCAGCACGCACACACAAAAAGCTTTAAGTAAAAACTATGATTTATACAGAACATCCACCAGTCTTTATTTGATTTGACAAAATCTGCATTATTAAAAGACAGGTAACAAAATTTGAGCTTATATTGAATTTGACAAATTAAGTTCTATAGTATCTAAGATATTATATAAGAAATATCAACTGAGGGGGAAATAAAATGATCACATGCAGATCTCCTGGCAAAGGGGGAACTATATCTGCAGGTGAGGTCCAGAGTGCGCAGCGCATTAAAAAAAACCCTAGAGAAAATGCAATTAACTTACTTGGGTGAAATTCTGCTCCTTTCAGGGGGAAGAAGAGGTGGAAAAGAGGCAGGAATTCAAAGGCATATGCAGAATGGCTTCTCCATTTCAAAATGGTAACAAAAATATTTAAATCATGGCACTAGGGCACCTTTGAGGAAAAGAACACCTTAACCAGAGTAGGCTCATTGCATAATATTTTAGTAATGTGTATAATTTTCAAGTAATGAAGCAGACTTAAAAGATAATTTCATTTAAACAGTGGCTATCTGTTTTTCTTCTCGCCCTCTGGCGCTGGATCTGTTTCAGACTCACAGGGACACTTTTCCACACAGTTTCTAGGGAACCATCCTCTTATTCTTGAAACACCTGAGGAAGAAAATGAAATTGAGATGAACTAGTCAGATGTACTGCAATGACATTACGGGAATCAACAATCCTGTTACTTCAGGTTAATAAGGCTTTGTTAGCCTCGCCCCCCTCCACTAGCATTTATAAGCACAACTTAAGGGATAAGAAAGAATGGCTCCTAAATGCTTCTGACAAGTTGAAAAGATATTCCGCAAAGTCCATTATCTGGGAAAAGGGCCAATGTGGCTCCAGACCACTTAACTGGAGTCATGGCCTTTTCCATATGGGCAGTTGCTTACGTTATATGACTATGAAAGGCATTTTGACACAGTCACACTGCATCCATCCTGGGGAAATAGCTCCCTAGGGCCTCTGAATTTTCTTCTTAGACTTTTTCTAACATATAAAATTCTTTATCAAGGTTGCCCAACCTCTCATATGGAGTTAATCTATAATTAACCCTGAATGTTTTTCAAAAGCATCCTCAGCTGATCTTTACTTCAAAAAGAAACAATTCTAGGGCTGGGGATGTAGCTCAAGTGGTAGCGCACTCGCCTGGCATGTGTGCAGCCCAGGTTCGATCCTCAGCAGCACATACAAAGATGTTGTGTCCGCCGAAAACTAAAAAATAATTATTAAAAAAAATTCTCTCTCTTTAAAAAAAAAAAAAGAAAAAAGAAAAAGAAACAATTCTAGAAGAATTAAAACAATTCTAAAAGAAGAAAACAAAATTTCAATTCATTTATTTTTATAAAAAAAGGTGAATATTCATTCAAAGTGGGAGCATGAAGCACAGGGCCTTGGGGTCAGACTCTGGAGTTAGCTTGGGTTTGAGCCCGGGTTCCACCTGTTTTTAGTGTGTGGCTGTAGGAAAATTGCTTGGCCTCTCTGTACTTCTGTTCCCTAACGAATAAGATATAAATAATAACATAACCTAAGAGGTCTGTTGGGAACTCTAATACTGTTCAGCTGAGGCACTTATACAAGCACCTGATACATTGAGAGCTCTAGTGTTAGCTGTCATTATAGAGACCTGATCATTACAAGGGCTATATAGAAACAGAAGAGGCTTCTTTTTATTGCTTAATCATGTGCCTCTCTACGCAATTCCCCAAATGCATTGGATATGATTATTTTTAAAAGATATTGTTGTAAAATTTGTAATCATTGCTAGCACTCTTGTCCTTTAAACATACCCTTCCACTTCCTTACCTTCTGCAAAGGAATCATCAAGAATCTTGTCTCCATACAACCAGTATCTGAAATATTTAAAAGATTAAATTTATATTTTTTAGGTTAGATGTCAATTTTGTCATTAAGGAAGAAATGAAGTACTTCTCTATTGCTTACCGTAACCCTCTTGTGGCCAAAATGAACTCCCCTTTTCGTAGCTGTATTCGAGGTTCTTCAGTGCAAGGGATTGTGAAGATGGTTTTGATTCCTTTATTCAAAGGACAACAGGAACCACTATAATCTTCTGTGACTTTATAACGAACCTATTATCAGTGGTAAGAAGAACAATTTGAGTATTTATTCATCTGAGTTCAAGTTTCAATTTAAATTTTTAAAGGTAGACCCAAAATATCTAGAGACAAGCCTTCCCTCCCAGTTTCCCATTCATCTTCCCCCACAGGAGGCAAGTGCTATGTTTAGTTCTCCGGCTTGTCTTACCCTTCCTTTCAAGCACACAGTTGCTAAGAATTAAATTCCAGTACAGCACCAACCAGAGAGCTTTCCAACAATGATGGAAATCTTCTATCTGCTGTACATCTGTGGTATTCAAGGGGTGGCTACTAGACACACATAGCTATGGAGCACTCATAATGTCCACAGCAAGTACAATAAGGAACTAAATTTTTATTTTAACTAATTTAACTTAAATAGCCATATGTGCCTAGTGGCATCGAATCTGACAGCACGGTTGTAAGAATGGGTTTCACCTAAACAAGCCATACTGAGGACAACTATTTTTCCTTGTTAGCAATATAAATTGACTAAGTTCCCTCTGAACCTGCAGTGCATACTGTTTAAATGAAAACAAAATTGAACAACATCAAATTTCAACAAACGTATTACAGTATGTATTATTTAAAGAAAACCAAACATTGGTGTCTCCTCAAGGGCAATTAAGAAAACTTTGCAGAAATATAAAGCCTGAAAATAGAATTAAGAATTACTTACACTTCTGACTCTTTTATCTGCTTTTTGTTTCAATTGTTCTATCTGAAAGATAGAAAAGGAAAAACTTAAGGCTCTTGTCTCAATGTTGAAAACCAGCCTACAAACTCCCAACTTTTCAGCATTAATTCATATTGCTGACAATTTAAAGGCTCCCTGTCTTTCTGGCACAGGAACAAAAGCCTGTGGCTAGAACCAGAGGCTGAGAGTGGGGCTTTCTCCTCAGAATTCAGACTGATAGCTCCATCTATATTCTTGCAGTACCTACTACTGCCCAGGAACCAGGAGATATGTCCTCTGCTCTTCCAGACCAGTGCCCAAAGCAAAGACAGAAATTCACTGATTCTTTAGACACAACAAACTGCAGAACTTATTACCAAGAGGTTCAATTAAGTCATTATCATAACTCACTTTTTGCCCTTAATCAACAAGTATTAAATAGTACCATATTAGACATGATAGGAAGTAAAGGTAACATAGTTTCCATTGTAGAATCTTGTCAAATTAAGTAAAAGACATAAGACATGAGAATAAATAAAATGTGAGACCTCATAAGCTACAAGGACATAAGACACGAGAATAATTGAGACCTCATAAGCTATAAGGTTGTTTAGATGACTAATGCCCAATGCAGATGAGTCTGGAGTGGGCAGGCTGGACTATATGGAACTGGTCCTAATAGCAGACAAAGAGGAGATCATTTGAGAGAGAGACAAAATAGTGTGGGCAATGTTAGGGGGCAGGAATATTCAAGGAGTTCATATGACATTGTAGGTTGTAAGACAGTTTTAGGTAAGGTTTTGTAAAACTAAGTTAAAGAATCAGGACTTCGTCACACAGGTTTGAAGAGTTCAGGAGATAAGAGATATGATAAAGGAGTATTTTATTAGTATTAGATTCATTTTGACATACTGAAAACATTTGCATTATTATGTTACTATAAAATGTCACTGTATTGAGGGGAATAAGGGGCACATGGTGAGGCAAAAAAGGAAGAGCTATTTGAACAAATGTACTCACCGTTAAGCTGTACGGGTGACAGTCTTCTCTTATGGGCCACTCCAATCCATCTCCTTCAGGGACCCCTGACCATGTAAATACCTGGGTAAAGTTCTTCCATTTACTTCCCATATCATAAGGAAAAACAAAGACTTCATCTAGTTGGTAATATTGAATTCGATCTTTAGCCTGTGGATAACAAAGATACAAAATGGCAGACACCTCTGTCTTAAGTGGCTCCAATAATACATTACTGAGAATACTTTTCCCCAAAATTTATATTATCCTTACAAGTACTTTCTTTTTGTTGTAATGTAGTGCACCCATAAGACAGCTTTATCATAACAGAGGAAGAACTTGACTTAGAACACCAACCTAGATGCCATGTTACTCAGGGTTTCCTTTAGGAATAAGCATTTGAAAAGGCTTAATAAAAGAGTTGACTAACTTTATCCCATATATAGAAAAGCCTAAGTGTTTCTAGTTGTTTAACAGCACCAAAGGAGACAGGTTAAAAAGAAGGGATGCTCACAAATAGGTTCAGGAGAAAGTAAGGGTTTACTTAGGATGGACTATTGACTCAGAATCCAACTATCTCATAGGCTGCACCAAAATGCAGAGCTTTATTCCAGATCTCAGTGAAACCTGTGGAATGACCAGGAAGGGTGTGACAAGGGAGAGTAATCAGTTTTTGCTTTTTGTGATACTGGTGATTTAATCCAGGAGCATTCTACCACTGAGCTATATCCTCAGTTTTTTTATTTTTTATTTTGAGACAGGGTTCTACTAAGTTGCTGAGGTTGGCTTTGAACTTTCAGTACTTCCGTCTCACTTCCCAAGTTGCCAGGATTGTTTTATGAAAACATTCTCTAAAGACCAGCAGGTATGTGCAGATCTTTCTTTTTATATATATACCATTGACATATATATGTGTATACACACACACTCATTTGCATTTATGTATTATGCATGTTTAGGTGGTATAACTTTTATTCTAGTTTTTTTCCTTTGTAAATTCTAGGCATTAAACGGTTGGCTTTAACTTAGGGAAATAAACTAGCTTTGAATGTCTTAAGTTCTGCTGACACCTAGTGGTATAAACACACATTGTTTTTACATTCCAATGAGTGTAAGCCATATTGAAACTTGTGTAAACTTTAGTTTCTTGTAAATTCTATACATTTTCCATAAATTTAATATGTTCACTTACTCAAGTTTTTTACTCACTGGTAAGTGCCAGTTTTCAAATAACTCTAGATTTGGCATGGTATTTTTTAGAGAGACTTGGTCATTAGCAAAAAATATAATAGATGTCTATATATTTGTTATCCTTACTAGAAATGATACTTTGAAATACCTGATTATTAAGAAACATTATTTTATGCATAAACTTCCCAATTTTTAATAAAGTGAAATGAATGTTAATTTTCCTGTAACATGAATCTACTGAATTGCATAAATCTGCTCTCATCCAGTTAGCAAAAGATAACTTATTTTGCCTTTTTATAAACACAAACTTTAGTTTAAAAATGAACTGAATTTCAAAAATAGAGATCTTGGCTATTTACAAAGGAAGACTAGTAAAGATAACTGTAGTTTACAAACATAACTAAGACATGTCTTTGCCTAAAAGAAGCACTCAATGAAGTTGAGATTCTATACATATTATGTGTAAAAGATGACAGTAGTATGTGGTGCTGCTATGGGAAAAGGGAACAAGTTTAGAGAGTGTCAAGGAAGTATCCTTGGAGGAAATGATACCTAAACTAGATGTGAGGGACAAGGAATCAGATAAAAGAGAGAAAAGAGTCTAGAAGAGGGAACATTATGTGCATAGATACAGAAGCATAAGATGTATAAAGTATGAGCATGAGATGGAGTAGAGAGGGTGGGAAATAGGAGAGAAGCAGATAAGGGGAAGTCATAAAAAGTCTTATTATGTGTAACTAAGGAACTTGGACTTAAACCTGTATATCCATGGTCCTCAAAGCCTGCTTTGTAGGTTTCTTTGTGTCCCCCAAACCTTTTCTTTGTGTTCAGTAAAGTCAAACTATTTTCATAATAACACTAAGATGTTATTTGCCTTTTCATTGTGTTGGCATTTGCAATGGAGGGTAAAATTGTTGGCATCTTAGTAGGAACAAGATAGTGGCATAAAGTATTATCAGTAGCCATACATATTCTTTGCCAAGAGTCAACCTTCCATATCTCCATATTCACAGGTTCCACATTTGTGGATTCTACCATAAATTGAGAATATATTTTCATTTTTTTAAAATTCTAAGACATTAAAAAGAATTGTTTAATATGTAGCACTAGATAATGAATACAGATATTGAAACCAAGAAGTAGGGTACTGCTATAATAAAACCAAAATGAAAATACATTTTTTTAAAAAGTGCATCTGCATAAAATACGTACAGAACAACACAATGTAACAACTATTTACATAGCATTTACATTGTACTAGGTATTATAAGTAAACAAGAGATGATTCAAAGTATACAAGAAAATATGTATAATAGGTTATATGTCACTTTGTCATTTATGTGAGGTTCTGCAACACCCACACATTTTGGTTTTGGGGAGAATCCTGAAACCAATTCCTGGCAGATATCAAGGGATGACTAAACATATTTACAGTTAAAAAAAATTATGTAAGAATGTTCTTGAGGAAGCAGTAAAAATTATTATTTTTATTAAATCTGAATTCTCAAGTAGATGTTCCCTTTAATATTCTATATACCAAAATGGGAAGCATACATAAAGCACACCAAAGTAGTATAGTTATCCATAGAGAAACACTTGTTTAATTGTGAGCTATAAAAAGCTATGTACCCAGCTTTTTTCACATAACACTACTTTTACTTAAAAGAATCAGTAATCAATAGACAAACTAAGCTTACTCAGACTCTGGTATTTCATAAATACTTTCTCAAAAATGAACAAAGTCAGGCTGTCACTTCACAGGAAATAGCTGACAGTAGTTGGTTACTATTGAAAAACTTAAGTTTTTCAAGTGAAAATTAGAATTTTAGAAAACTCATACTATAATTATGAATCTGACAGCTTTCCAAAATTTAAATTTTTTTTCCCATGAAATTGATAGTGATATGAATGAATGTGATATTTGAAAGGTGTGAACATTTGGAAGACCTGTATAGCCCAGTAAACCAGTGTTTTTCCAAATTACCAATGCATGATATTATGCAAAGCCACAAACTTGTAAAAGGACCATTTGCAGAGCAAGATAAGGCTAATGAATTTTAATGTAAAAGTACAAAAAATTTACTGACAAGAAATGTCACTTTCTTTTAATGTGGGATCAAAGAATATCTAATATCATCTAAAAGGCCTATTAAAATATTCTATCCTTTTCTACCTATTTATCTGTATGAGGTTGGGTTTTCTTCATAAACTTCAAAGTAACATTATCTCAACAGACTGAACGCAGAAGTAGATGTGCGAATCCAACTGCCTTCTGATAAGTCAGATATTAAAGAGATTTGTAAAAATATAAAACAAGGTCACTCTTTCCCATTTTTCACTTGGAAATACAAAACATTATTTTTTATTAAAATATAATGTTTTTTTTTTAATGAAATGATAAATATTTAAAAGTTTTCTTAGAAAATATGGCAATATCAATAAATTTAATACACATCATAAACAAAAGCTCTTCAGTGTCCTTAACAATTATGACAAATGTAAAATGGTGTTGAAACCAAAAAAGTTTGAGAATTGCTGCTGTAAACTGAAGTTCACAAACTGGTTATTGGGGACTAAATATATCCTACAGATAAATTTGGGTTTTTATTTGGCTCATAAAGGGTTTTTTAAATTGGAATTGCTTGTTAGCATTTGAAAGCTTAGAGGACTTCTCACAAAATCAAGATCTCTAACTTCTTGGGAAAAAAAAATTAGAACATATTTCAATATTGACAAATATTCCCTCATGGCAACACTCAGCTTTGACTGTCAGGTAGCTTTCTAATACACAAGGTGGACCTCCTTCTTTAGGTCGTCTGCATGTCCCCTCTAGGTATTTGGGGTTTTGCCTTCTGTTAGAATCACAAGGGATAGAGTGTATTGAGGTCTGCGACAAAGCCTCATCTGAAGTCTAAAACACTTCTGGCACCTTTCCAAATGGGAAGCCTTATCCTCTAGTGTGAGATAATGACCAGGTGGTTTAATATGTGGCTTATATACCTCTTTAGCAACTCAAGTGTATGTGAAACATATTTTTGTAGGAGTTATATTAAATGGAAATAAATGGAAATGTTTCCTATATTCATCTTTTATAAGGCAGGCAAATAAAGAAATCATTTGGCTGCCAAGTTTTGACTTTTAGGCACTTAATCTGGTCTGTTAACAGTACTTTATTTATATTGAGGAAAAATCATTAAAATTTACCTTCTCTTCAATCCATGATTCAATAGAGGTTTTGTTTCTGAGAATTATTTTCATCTGGAAATTAAATGATAGACAATAAAATTTACTAATGTGACTTTGGTTTATTTAAGATTATTATCTTCATAACAATTCTCTGAGATAGCTTTTATTGCTCCTTTCCAAATATAAAGGCACTGAAGATGACAGAGGTTAAGTAACAGTACATAGCCCATCTGACTTTAAAAATTTTGTTCTTTTTTTTTGGGGGGGGTGGCAGAGAGGCTAACTAGGGATTAAACTCAGGGGCACTCAACCACTGAGCCACATCCCTAGCCCTATTTTGTATCTTATTTAGAGACAGGGTCTCCCTGAGTTGCTGAGTCACTTTTGTTGAGGCTGACTTTGAACTTGAGATCTTCCAGTCTCAGCATCCGGAACTGCTAGGATTACAGGCGCGTGTCTTCTAAAGTACTTGTTCTTAACCACTTCGCAACAATACCTTCCCACAAAAATGATCATACCAATCCATCATCAAATCTGAATCTCGTATTTTAATTAAAATTCATGTTTAAGTATTATTTTCAGACCAAGTTTTTCAGAGTATTAAAAAACATGGGTATAATCAATTCAATCAGTACTTAAATTTTGCTATTATTTGAATTTTATATTTGTGACTAATGTATTTATAACAATTAAAAATAACTCATTCCAGATATTCTGCTTACCTAAATGTATACAGTCTTTATTCTATTATCTCATTTTCTTACATATGACTACTTCCACTCAGGTTGTTTTTATACTTCAGAATCTTAGTATATTTCTTGTTATAGTTTTGTTTCGTTTTTGGCACTGAGGATCAAAACCAGGGCCTAATACATACTAGATGAGAACAAAGCTACAACCCCAGCCTTTTTAAAATTTTGTTTTGAGACAAGGTCTCATTAAGTTGCCCCAGCTGACCTTGAACTTGTGATCTTCCTGCCTCAGCCTCCCAAATAGGTGGGATGACAGGTGTATGACACTGTGCTCAGCTTTCTAATATGATTTTAAATTACAGGCATTAAGGAAAAAAATTTCAAAGAATTTGGTTCCAGGCTAATAGAAAATAAAAAGTAAAATCAAAATCAGCTTATTTTAAAACCAGGAGTTCAAAAAAAGGTTGAATGCTGCATCAAAGCTCTAAGGCCCAGCAGTTCTAATCTGTATTTTGCATTTCCTTGAAGTCTGCTTGTGACTTTACAATGTCTAAAAGGCACATCAAAAAACAACTCTGAACCAGGAGTCCCTCTCATATTCCAAAGGCCTACCAAAACACTTGGCCTACAGTAGGCTTTCAATGAATAAATAAATTAAGCAAATAAAACTCAAAATAGGGCTGAGGATGTGGCTCAAGCGGTAGCGCGCTCGCCTGGCATGTGTGCAGCCCGGGTTCGATCCTCAGCACCACATACAAAACAAAGATGTTGTGTCTGCCGATAACTAAAGAATAAATATTAAAAAAATTCTCTCTCTCTCTCTCTCTCTCTCTCCCTCTCTCTTTAAAAAAAAAAAAAAAGAAAAAAAAAAAAACTCATAATAACTGTTTTTTGGTCCCTTCATAGCCAGGTCCTCCTCCTCTGTTTTCTCAAAGCACTTTGTGCATAAATCTATGATATACACATGACTCTGTATTAGCTGTTTACTATTGATTATAAGTTCACTAAGGGTTCCCTAAGGAACCTCTTAATTTTTATTATTGCAGCCTCAGAAATTATCAGTGTAATTCATCACAGAGTAGGCATTAAAGAGCAACTATTTCATGGGGTTGTTATGAAGGAGCTGACACACACAAAGCACCTTGCATGTAAGCGCTCAACAAAAGTGTTAGCTACAATGATGACTACTATTATTATTAGATATATACTGTTATGAAATAATACTAATAATTATGTTTACTGAATACATGAATGGGCAATCTTCAGTAAGTCATTTAACCTTTTTGAGATTCTATCTGTAAAAGAGAAGACTGTAATATTCTTCTATCAACTTCTTTTAGGGGTGATGTGAAGATCAAGTAAGACTGTATAGTGAGAAGAGCTTTCTCAACTACAAAGAGCTATGGCACTCTAGGTTAGCATTTCACAAATTAAATCCATTATCTAGAAATTCTGGCAAAAATTACTTCAAAATTTTTATTATCATCGCTAGTATAGAGATGATTAAATTATTTACCCATATGGAATAAGCAAAAGTAATGTCCACCTCATACAGCATACTTTTCAAATGTAGACTTTTCTTTCTCATTACAATAACATGACAACTTTTAGCCAGAGATAACTAAGGAACTTACCTGAATAAAAAACAACATCCCAACAGCAATGGTTGTTCCTAAAGCTAATCCCAAGGCAAACAAGGTGGCAGCAAATGCAGCTAATCCAAATGGAACAATTGGAAGAGGATCTCTCCGGGCTGCACTCATATCAATCTTTACTGTGTTCCACCCAAAGGAGAGCTATATATAACAACAACGACAACACACTCGAAATGCTTGGTTGTGGTAACTGCTCATACTCTGCTGTAACATTTAAAACAACATGATCAAAAAGATGATAATCGACCCTGTGACCAAAGCAAATACAACAAACA
Organism: Callospermophilus lateralis; assembly: GCF_048772815.1. Taxonomy (NCBI): domain Eukaryota; kingdom Metazoa; phylum Chordata; class Mammalia; order Rodentia; family Sciuridae; genus Callospermophilus; species Callospermophilus lateralis. Next base: position 77,339,650 of record NC_135319.1, read on the forward strand.
TAACTGTTTTTAACGAGTTCTGTGACTTGGGCTCATACTAATATGTATATCATTCTTAGTATTCTTTTTTTTTTTTTTTTTTTGCAGTATTGGAGATTGAAACAAGGGCCTGGGGCATACTAGGTAATAATGAATTACATCCCTAACCCCTTCCTTATTCATCAGTGTTACCATTTTTGTTGTTTATTTAGAAAGAGGTCAACCCCATAAACATGAATATACACAGAAAACATTAGACACCCATGTAAGCTATAACTGTCTCCTGCCTTCTGCTTACTATTCTGCCTTTCCAGTGTTTTCCACAGCAGCAAAGATAGCCCAGCATTCATCTATTTCTTTTGTCATGTTTCACAATCAGTGGTCAAGAGCTGGTAAAATGCAGGCCTGCAGAGTGTGAGTACATCTGGTCTGTACAATATTTTAAATTATCAGAAGTTAGGTGCCAACATTTAAAATTAGGAGATTTCACATAAAAATTCAAACTCTTAGATTTTTCTTGAAAAATTAGAAGATCTAGCATTACTGGGCTAAGACTCTCAGAAACCATAAACTGGCTACAATCAAATACAGGTTGTCCCCTCTGTCAATGACGTGTATCCTCCCATTTGCCACAGTCCCTTCAGACCTGTGTCTCTTGTTTTCTTCCAGATCTCTTTAGGGATTTATATTTGTGACCTGAACTTTACTTCATGACAACTTTCCCATAAATCAACTCAAACTGTTACTGGTTTAATCTATTCATATATTAGGGTGTGTGCCTGCTCCTTTCAGGGCAATGGAACTAAAAATGAACAAAACTAATCCCAGCAACTCAGGAGGCTGAGACAGGAGGATCACAAGTTCAAGGTAGGCCTTCACAACTCAGTGAGATCCTATCTCAAAATAAAAAACATAAAGAGCTGGAGATGTAGCTCAGTGGTTAAGCACCCCTGGTTCAATTCCCCAGTACCCTCCCCCTTAAAAATAACAAAAGAACTACAACCTGCCACACAAACAGGAAACAGAAAGTATTAGTGTGTCTTTTTCTTCTTGTTCTTTTTTCTTCCTTTCATTTTTTCTACTGTCACTATTAATTTAAAAACTAATACATAATGTATACTGAACTAATTTTTAAAACTAATAAATAATGTATATTGAACTAAAATAATTATCAACTCCAAGTAGAGTATATAAGGTAAGTTTCCGAAACAAAATAATCTTTCATCTTAAAGATTAAGTTTAAATTTTTTTTTTAAACAGTAACTGATCGAGAGAGAAAGCAAAGTGGGTTTCCTACCCAAATCACAGTATATTTCTGAAAGGAACTTCTTAAACAATCTTATAACTACCACTTAATCTGACATGACTGATATTATAACAAACATTGTCACTTACCCGATTATACAGTTGTGTGTACATAGTCATAACAAAAATGAAAGCAGCATGGATACAACCCAGTGGTGCTAAAAGGAGAAATAGCGTGAAGGAAGCATGATTTTGGTAACCACAACAGTTGTTGATCCAAGGACAGTGATGGTCCATCTTCATCACACATCTAACAAGAAAAATTTACATGAAACATGAAGCAGAAAATCCCTTCTACTTTAAATTACTTTGGTCTTCAAACAATCAAGAAACTAGAAATCTAGTATGTCCATAAGTCACAAGGGAATTATATTTCATGGAAAAGAGAAATATTTATGAGGTGTTATACAATATGGACAGTTAAATACTTAACAGCCCAAGAAAGGGCAAGATTTATAACAGCTGCTGAGGAAAAGATATCTGTTACAAGTGTCTTTCTTTAAAGGAGCTGGGAGGCCCACCAAGAGGCTCATTATAAATGAGCATGGTTTCTGGTTTTTCTCTAGTACGGAAATGCAGTGATTGACGCAGAGTACAATAGTGACTAAACAAAATCACTTATGAAGCTCCACTAGGGTTCATGAGCCCAGACAGACACTTATAACTTCCTTCCTTCCTCAGTATACTTCAGATAAGCAAAGTCTTAATGTGCTTCTGTTCTATAATTTTGCTAAAGGAAAATTTCCTGGCTTCAAATCAAACTTTAGTTGTCTCTGATGGCTCCCTAAATTTCTCAATGATCAGTGGATTTAGCTGTTTACTATAAAAAGTCCTGGCTTATTTCATATTTTTAATAGTGATTTAGTTTTCTTTCCATTAAGCTTTTGATATTAAAAGATCTACATAAAGAGTAAAATTTTATCAATAAGTAATGGAAAAAGGAGAAGGCTATAATTAAGACTCAGAACATTCTAAAGTCAGTCAAGATGACAGTCAACAAACACAATCCTAGTATGGAAATAAGCTAAAGGTATAGCTCTTTATTCCACATTTGCAGGGCAAGAGGGAAAGAATATATATTTTTCTAGAAAAGTGTTTTTTTACTTGTAATAAAAAAGAATAAAACATTATCTGGATTGACAGATATAAAATGGAGATTATATATACTTAAGCATTTTTATGAAATTTTTGATATAGTGGTCACCTTGCAGAGAATAAAACTAGTTTCTATAGTTGTGGTAGAAACTACAACAGCAACAAAAAGACCAACAATCAAATTTATCAGCTCCCAATGACAAACTCACCTGTTACACTTTCTGCAGTGATGTGAACGTGGTGCCTTGTATGCTTGGCAGACTTTACAATATTGGAGATACATGCTATCTTGAGAATTTTCCTTGGCAGCAAAATATAAACAAAAATATATTATATACTTGATCTCAAGTCAAGCTTTGTGAATAAATGCTTTCCTTAGAGTATAAATTTCTTTCATGGGATATAGGAAGTGGATGGAATCTTTTTTCTTTGTGGTGCTAGAGATGGAACCTGGGCCTTGCGTACCTGGCAAGTTCTACTTCTGAGCTACATCCCCAGCATAAAGGAGAAACAGAATTTCAACACATTTGTAGTCTTTTTATCTGAGCTAAAATATTTTTTAAATAACAAATCTGTGGTAAGAGCTGCTTCACTCTCCCAATTACCCAGAGGTCATTTTTAATTTTTCTTCCCCATGTTCCACCTAAATCCAATGTCATTAGTGAGTTCTACTTACCCCAAATCTTAGCAAAATGGGAAGACTTTAGAAAAAGGTAGCTGACAATTTAGCAGGTATTTTAGAGGGAGATCTGAGCATGAGTTGATAGTTTTTCTGAAATTACTCCCTTCTTGATATTACGAGTCATCTCTCTCCATTTTAATAATTTTGTAGTTTCCTTGACTGTAATTTCTAATTCAAAATACATACAGTCAAAATAATATTCCTAGATATATAACTCTGTCAGAGCTGCTTGAAAAATCTCTAGAAACTTTCTATGGCCTAAGAATATCTCATATATTCAAGACCTCCCATGAGCTACCTGGTTTCATCATTATCTGCAACCTTCATAATCTTTTTTCCAGTTACAAGGCTGTTTGCTGTTTCTGAATACGTGCCCCCATTGTTCCCCCAACCTGAAATGCCCTCTTCTTTGTCTGCTCTGCAAACTCTCACTTCTTTCATAGATCCCCAGCTGAAAGTGTTCAGTTCTTCTAATTTCAAAAGCACTCATCACATTGTCTTTATAGTTTAGTAATTTGCACAATGCATTGGTTTGCCTCCTAGGTTAAAATTTTTTCAGAATATGAACTGTCTCACCCTTCTAAAATAACACACTCACACAGAATACACTGTTTCTCAAACTTTAGACATACCTAAGAATCATTTGAGACTTTTGTTAAAATAAGGATTCTGATTCAGAAGGTCTTCAGTAGAGCACAGGATTCTGTACTTCTTAGAAGTTACTAAGTAACATCCCTCAGCAAGAAACATGGACATTCATAAGCACAATCTAACAATTTTTAAGAAGTTATAAATTGATTCTTACTATATTTTCCAATGTTTATAATTTCACTACAATGATTTAAACTAGTAACTCCTTAAGTGTTGTTCTGAGGGATGTTAATGTATTACACAGGAAAAAAAAATCTACAGCCAAATTGCACGGTGAACTTATAAGAGGGGTATATGATATGCTGTGTTTCCTTATCACCATGAACTCAACCACCACCCCAATGTTTTTTTTCAAATGTAGATGAGTATTCAATAAAATTGCTTTGAGAAAAGCTAATTCAGATCACTACTTTCAAGCAGATATGAAATAAATTCTCTGAGAATAAATGATCAGTGAGCAATTGGAGTAATATGAGGATAAACAACAAGCTATGTTTGATATTACTGGTTGGCAGATTAGGCAAAAAGTAAAAACAAAATTATCAATGTTAAAAGGAAATCTTTCTTACCGGTTTCCACCCCAGAGGGACAAAGCCAGGACCAACAAACATGGCATTGAAGTAATTATAAAGAATCATGACAGTCCAATTTATTAACATGATGAAGTTCACACTTCCTCCAGTTGTATGTAAGGGCCAATACCACAACACAGAGTCGATCATGGCCATTGTAGAACATATTGCTATAACACCAAGGGCTATTATGGGACCCCAGTGACAGAGTCTCTTTAATTCTTGGAGATTCTCAAACTTGATAACTGAGCAGAATGCACCCATTTTGGTGAAGAAGAATGCCTTCCTACTTCTAAAGGGTTACAGATTTTCTTTTTCTGTGCATACATTTCCACATGCCACAAGTCTCTGTGTGTTCCTTAACTGTCATGCCATCAAGTTATGAGACGTTAATGCAGATTATGCCATTTTCAGTGTTAAGCACTCAGAGCTCTTTATTTTAACTAGGAGAATCCAGTATCTTGGTTTGAAAATCAACCTAAAAAAAAAAAATGGGAAAGTTCAGAAAAAAATTTTATTATAATATCATATTTGTTAACTCCATAAATCACCCAAATAACAATCTCTCTACAACAGAATGAGTATTTTATCAAATGTCAAAAATAATTACTTTTGACTTATCCAAAATACAATTCAAGTTTGAATGGCAGGCACATTGGATATGTTTCCAAAACAGTTTTAATTATTTGTTTTCAATTCGTCAGGGCACTGTGACTGTCCACTGTTTCGTGCCAGGGCAAATAATTTTAGAGCTGGGAAGGCTGGGCCTTAGAGCTGCTCTAATCCAGTTTCCTTTCTTCTGTCCCACAGAATAGAAATTGGCTTAGAGAGATAAAGTGATTAAACCAAAGTAACAAGTATTTAACAACTGAGCGAAGAATAGAAGCCAAGTCAGCGAACTTTTTAGGGATTTCTAAGATGCCTCTTTTGGAGTTCGGAATTAAGCTTAAGCATGAACCAAACTTGGCTCACATTTGCTTGCAATTGTCCCCAAACACCAACATTAACAGTCTATTGCGGCCAAAGGTTAAGGATTAGGAATGAAAGCAAAGGGAGTGCGCAGGGAGAGGGAGGAAAGGAGAGAGAGAAAAATCACTACATAGTAATATGAGAACGAATATAAATGAGAAGAGTTGAGACGAAAAGAACTTCCTGCGGGGGCGGGAAAGGTTCGTAGGACGGAATTTATGACTGACTGGAGTGAGCGGGGAGAAAGGAGCTGAGATTTACGGATAGCAGAGATTCTGGGATATAGGGGCGACAGATTCCTACACGGCGGATGCTGCTGCTCTGTGCCTCAGTTTCCCGCCCATGTCATGGAGCACAGCGTCTAGCAATCCTCCCTCTGGGGAGAAACGTCCTAGTAAGCGAGGTGGGTCTCAACCTTCTGGGGATTCTGGCCTCACTCGGGTGGAGCGAAGACCGCCCAAATCATCGTGGTGCTCCCTGCCTTGACTCCCACCTCCGTCAAGTCCTTGGTGCCCGCTCCTCGGCCATCGCATTTCCGGGGTGACCTGGGCTCACCCTGAACAGACTTTCTCCTCCTTGAATAACTCCATCATGGGCACCTCTATCCAGAACAAGCAGAAAGCAAGTCCTGATGGCCAGAGGCTGGAGTGCGGGACCCTCTCGGACCCGTGCGTCTCTCCACCAGCGCCCTCGTAGCGACTCTCCCGCGCAGGCCTCCTGCGCAGTCTCCGCTACAGCCACTTCCGGGGGATTCGCTGCATCAAATTTCCCCCGGGAAGCAGGCCTCTTGACCAGCAGCTTGGGAAGCCCGAGCCGTTTCCCAGAACGTGCAGGGAGGGGAAATGCTTTCAGTGATCCTTTAGAACATGCATGCTTTTGTGGGTACATTATTTGGGACGTATGTTCTTGGCCAATTTCTTAATCTGGAAGCCCGACCGGACTATAAAAGGCGCACGCAGCCCAATTTCCGGAGGACAGAGATTGCGAAGAACAACCAGGAAGCAGCTGGGTTGGGAGCTGTCCCCGGTTCTCCGCTTTGCTCCGCTTTGCTCCAGGGGTCCCTAAGCCGCGGCCCCCCGACTGGTCCTAGGCTCCGGCCCGGGTCCATCACTCCGGAGCTGCCATGTCATCCGATTTCGAAGGCTATGAGCAGGACTTCGCGGTGCTCACTGCAGAGATCACCAGCAAGATTTCGAGGGTCCCCCGACTCCCGCCTGGTGAGAACCCTGCCCCAGTCGGGCGGGGGCGGCCTGGAGAGCTGGGAGGCTGGGGGCGGTGGAACGCCGCCTGGGCGAGTGTCCCGCAGGCACGAGCCTGGAGTGGGCAGTGCTGGAGGCCCAAGTGGGGCACAGGACTTGACTTGGTTGAGGGTAGACTCCAAACTGAGTTGAAGGGTGGCTGAAAAAAACCTTCGGAATCTGAACCATCTGAATTCAAATTCCTACTCCAACGCCTTGTAACTTGTGTTCCCTTGGTAATGTTTTTCTGAGTCTTTTTTTTTTTTTTTTTTTTTTGGTAATATGAAGATGTGAGTATTCAAAGAAAATTATCGAAAGTACCAAGATCGTGGATCTGTAATATACAGCAGCGTTGTGGTATTAGGAATACTAACGTTATTATAATATGTGGCAGAGTAGAGTTCAGAGCCAGTATGCCTGAGTTCATATCCCAACTCGGCCATTTGTCTCTTGGGCAAGTTTCTTAACTTCTCACAACTTTCCTTTTTGGTAAAAAGCAGAGAATTGCCTCTTTCATAGGGTTGTTGCAGAGATTAAATGATATAATACATGTAAAGCCATTTCTTGGTGTGTTAGCTGCTATTATTGTTAGCATTTTCATACCTCTATCCTCATTTCTTGTGAAAGTGAGAATAATTTCTCTCACTTTTAAAATTCTACATCTCCCATCTGGAATTGTTTTTGATTTTGTTTGGTTGCTAGATTGTCAACTATGTGAAGATGGGAGCTGTGTCTGATTTCCTTCACGTGGGTTTACTAAGGGCTTAGCAAATGTTTATGTGAATGAGTAGATGATTATAATATATTTTGTGACTTATGGTGTGAGATACTGTTTTAGGATATCTCTTTCTCTAAGTACAGATTTAATTTGAGTAGTTAGTTACAGATAAGATTTTTACTTTTTGGCTTAGTTTTGTCATTGGGCTGCTGGACTTGACCCCTTCTGGGGTATATAGTATAGGAAAGAGTGGGGGTGACTTCACTTTTAGACCTTGTCAGTCAAATCCTTAATGACAGTAATAATTTCTCCTGGACCTAAGTTGTCACTCCTCTTTTCCGTTACCTGTTTCCCAGAAAGCTTTGTGTTTATAAATAATTTTTCTTCCTTTATTTCCCTGTTTTTCTTCTCCCCCACCTATTTTCTGTTAATAGGGATATTTGCTTGAAGCCAGGATCTCTGAATTTACACCCCACTCATCTCCTGAAGTCCCAGTTAGTTCTGCAGGAAGTGAATGGTGTCTTAAGGAGGTTTATGAGTTCAAGTAAGGGAACAAGAGGAAAAAACCAAGGTAGCATATACCACGGAGCTCTGCTGCCTCAGAGATTTTTGTGGAGAAAGTGGCTGATGCCTCATCACTTCACGATACATCACTTCGTCTCTTCTCTTCAGTTCTACTTTTCTCCACTGCCCAAGATCATCTTAATTTTGTTGTCATTGTTGTTGGAGACTACTTCCTTTGAATTGAGTCCCAGAGCCTCAGAATATCAGGACTTGTGGTTCCAGTTGCGTTTTTGCTCATTTTTTATTGTAATGGTTTTAGCAATAGAAACATTTCTTTGGGCTAATAGCTTTGTTACTGTGAAACTGTTTTACAAAGTAGCAGTCATTCATGGGTGCAATGTTGTAAAATGTTTTCAAGGAAACAGATTTTGTTACTATTGAGTTTTCCTTGTCCATTTTATTCTAATGTAACAATCTTAACCACATAGAAGGAAACATATGAATTAAGTACTTAAAGCCATACTACTCCTTAACTGTAGTATAATGTAAGGCCCAAACACAGCAGCTACATTTCAAATGAAAGGAGATTATATAGCAGGCTGGAAAAATGCTTATTTATTTGAATAACTAAATAAGTTTAGGATCCACTGGTTTCTTTCTTAATAATGATTTATGTTTGCTCTTTTTATAAACTAATTGATAAATATAAAAAGATTAAAAGTATTTCTATGTAGTTATGAATTTCTGATGCATCTTATGGACTAACAGAAATTAATATGTATAACAATGGAAAACCCAAAATGATTAAAAATGATTATATTCACCCCCCCCATTATTAATGATTGTGGTGCTCAGCTAATATTGACCCAGAAGAGATAAACTATATTCACTTGAGTTAAGAAGATTAAAACTGAATCAGACATTTAAGCCAAAGCAGTTTATTCTCCAATATAATAATTTATTTAAACTGAAGAAGAGTGGGTAGGATCTATTGAAATGAACTTTATTGTCTGCTATGGATGTACAGTGTATTAGTGTTACTTCCAAAGAGAATAGAAAAAACTGAACATTTAAAAACTTAAATTTAAAAGAAATTTTATTACTTTGTAATTTTTTTTTAACAATAAAAGAACTTTGCTCTTAGACTTAAGTGTTTGAATCTTAACTAATTTAGTAATTGGACTGTTGATATGGGTGAGTCCCTTAATATTCTTAAGACATTGTATTTGAAAATTGATTTTTAATCATTACTGTTCAGTGGAAATTTCAGGAAGATTGATGTGCAGAAACCATAACTAATAGTTTATTGTGAAGTTCTTTTCCTTTGGTGTGGGAGCAAATTCCTAAGAGGAAACTACTTATCCCAGGTACAGTTACATCAACCAGGTTTCTTGACAGATCTTGTAAGTTTTATTTTGCAATTATTTGCTTACCTCTCCATCCGATTGGTCTTCTGTAAATTTTATCACTTTGTGGCTGTGGTCAGAAATGTAACAAGAATGTAGTAAGCCAAAGTGGTTGAGACTGACTACTGACTATCAGGTCTGTTTAGAATTCCAGTTCTGCTACTTAGTAGATGTGCAATCATGGATAAATTGTTTGACTGCTATATGCCTGCCTGTTCTGTCTACAGAATGGGAGGAGAGGGGTTATAGTTAAACCACATAATGTTTTACAAATCAATTAAATAATAAAGCATGTAACACACTAGCACCATTCTTGCATAGAGAAAGTATGTGATAAACTAACCCTGTAGAGAAGTGATATTACTGCTGCTTCTGCTAAAAACACAGCAAGTAGGATTGGACAGAACCCAGCTTTTCAGAATTTGTCATTTTGTACTTTTAAAAAATTCTTTTTAGTTGTTGAAGGATCTTATTTATTTATTTTTTATTTATATGCAGTGCTGAGAATTGAACCCAGTGCCTCACACATGCAAGGCAAGCACTCTGCCACTGAGCCACAACACTAGCCCTAATTTTGTATGCTTAAAGGAATTTTGTACCTCAATTCTTGCTTCCTTTCTGTGCCTAACCTAGAGTGAAGTTTATTTCTCTTGATGAAGACTTACATTTGAAGGGAAGTGAGTGATCAGGGGCTTTTGGATATGAAATTGAAAAATTATATTTCAAACTCAAAATATCAAGGAGGGAATCAAGTGACAGAAGTCAAAGTAATGGGAAAGACACATATCTTCTAGAAGGAAATACTCAGGTCTGATGGGTTAGCTTTTTCGAGCTCTGAAACATTTAGGAGACCATCTAAATAACCATGTATGAATGTAGCTCTAACCCTGTTACATGATGGTCTCTGTTGCAAGATGGATGTAGGGAGAGAATTTAGAGGAGTATGTTTTTGTTAATGAATAGTGTGGTTTGCTTAAAATATATGTGGCTCTAGAGCTATAGTGTCTACATGTAGCTATTGAGTATTTGAAATGTAGCTAAATTAAAATGATAATATTTGGAAATGCACTCTACAGTCATGTATAACTAATTAGAACATATTTAAAAGGGGGAAATAATTTGGATATATTGGGTTAAATACTATTATAACTAAAATATGTTATTAAACTAATAATATTTTATTAGTTTTAAATTATTTATTTTTATTTTTTAAATTGTACCTACTAGAAAGTTTAAAATTACATATAATGATTTCTATTACATGTTTATTCCTCCAGGGAGTTAGTTGAAGGGATGGCTCCAGTCCTGATTCAGAAACTCACCTTGACCATAGTTTGCCCCTGGTCAGGAAACTAGCTACCTCACAGTTTCATGAGTTAATGGGCAAAGTCCAACTTTTTCAGTTCAGTATGCAGGGAAACAGCCTATGGATGTTACTGATGGCCTGGTTACATCTTACTTTTTAAACAGTGAAGCATTTATGGGTTTTTATTCATTTTAGAATAATATATACACATATATAAATAAATATTTGTGTATGTATTTGTGCACATAAATAAATATGTGTATGTGTATTTCTGTATTTCTTTGTGTTTTCTAGTTCTCTCTCTCTCTCCCTCCACCCCCTCTAATCGCAGGGGAATTACCCTAACCTTCAACAATTTAGTCCACCTAATGGCTTTATTGTTTAAAAAATTAACTAAATATGCAGAGTTGGGGATTGAACATATTAAACACATGCTTTACCTCTGAGCTACAACTGTCCCCAGCCCTAAACTTTTTGTTTTTAGAGCAGTTTGAAAGTTACAGAAAAATCACAAATACAGAGACTCCTCATATACCCCATGATTAGTTTCCCCTATTATTAAAACCTTAATTTGATACAAATTTGTTACCACTAATAACCCCATATTGATTTGTTATTAATAAAAGTCTATACTTTATTCAGATCTTGTTAGGTTTTTTTTTTTTTTAATCATTTCAAAAGCCAATCCAGGATACCACAAAACATTTAGTAGCCATAGTTTCTTAGGCTTTTTTTTTTTTTTTTGGCTATGACAGTTTCTCAAACTGTCCTTGTTTTTAATAACTTTGCAGTATAGAGGAGTACTAGTAAGACATTTTGTAGAATGTTCCCCAAATGGGGCTTGCCCATTTCCCCCCTCATTCTTAGACTGGGGTTTGAGGTTTGGAAGAGGAAGACCATAGAGGTAAAGCATCATTTTCATCCCACTGTTTTAATAGTGTGTTCTCAACATGACTTATCACTACTCATGTTAACTTTGATCACCTGCCCAAGAGAGTGTTTTTCAGGTTTCTCCTACTCTAGTTTTCATACTGTGTGGAAGGAAATTACATTCAAAGCTTATACCTAGGAAGTAGAGTTATATGTCCTATACCCTTGAATACTGAGTATATATTTCAATTATTTGGAGTTCTATATGAAAGAGGTTTTCTCATCTCCATTAATTTTCCCTATTCAGTCATTTATGTCACTATAGAATCATAGATATTTATTTTATACGTTGTGTTATACTTCAGGTATGTATATATATATATATATATATATATATATATATATATATAAATAATTTTTTCAGTTTTAATTTATTTACTGGATTTCCCAAATTCTTCCATCTTTGATCATTGGAACTTTTTAGTTGGCTTGTGTTCTTTTGATATACCCTTGCCATTTGGAGTTTGTTTTTAGCACCTTCTTATTCTGAGGTGGTGAGGTACTCCAGTAGATGGCCTTTCTCAGTCCTAGATTCAGATTCTCTCCAAGGAGGCCTGTTTCCTTTTATTGAAGAATAGAATGAGAAACCAAGATCTGGACACTAGGTGTGTTTGTTGCTACCGGGTGTGTTCATTGCTTTTAGGGATTCTCAGCTGAGAGAGCAAAGAAATTCATATGTATACACTAACCCATATATGTAAATCTGCCTGTAAATATTTGTATATGTGTGTATAGATAGTGAGTTAAACATGAGTTAATACTAGTGTCTTACACTCAAAGCCAGTACCAAATGGATCATTCTAGAATGGCTTCTGAATGGCTTTGTTTTAATGTGAACCACTATGTGCCATGTTACATGGTGTAGCATTGGTAATATATACATTTTAAATTCCCTAATATGAAAGTCTCTCTCATAATAGACTCACTTCACATTTCTCAGTACATAATATCTGCTGCCAGTGTTATTTTAAAATAACCACTTTGCACAAAGACAGGTACCAGTAACTGAATTCAAATAAGCCCTGACACTTTCATTGTGCTTCATTGGGAAAATTCAATACTGAGTAAGCACTCCTGTAAACAATGAGAGTCATATACTATGCCAAGATTTGTGTGTTTTATTCTCATCACTAAGGACTTTGTTAATAAATATTGAGTGCATTAGAAAAGATCATACTATGCTAAAACTTGAGTGTACTTCAGAACTCGTCAAGCCTATATGCTAAATAAATAAATAAATAAATAAAAGAAAATGAAAAGGAGAGGGAGTTTGTTTATTTAGTATAGTTTGTATAATATATATAAAGGTTAAAAGTTTGATTTAGAAAAACAGACCCTGTTGGAATTCCAGCTCTTCCATTTATTAGTTGTTTGACTTTTGAGAAATTATTTAATCTCTCTGAATTTGCTTAATGCATGAGAATGACTGTGATAATGTTGAACATGCACCTTAACAGTAACTGTTACTTACAAAAAAAAGTCTAACTTCTAGGAATGTACCATTTGAAAAGGGGATATAGCCTGGGGTAGGCAGAATGAAACTGTCTTGGGAATTCCATGTGAATGCTGCCAGGAAGTTATAGATGCTAAGTATTGCTACATGTTTCCACAGTTCATCTAATTCAGCCCATCTCTCATTTCCTCTCTTCCACATGCTTTCCCTCCAAATATTCACCCTTTAAAGTCTCCTCTTTGTAAAAAAATATGGTGAGCACTACAGAGAGCAATCAAAGATGATCTCAGTTCCATCATTATTTCTGACAATATCATGATGAAGTGGTTATATTAAAAAAACATGATCTAATTGAGTTACTCTGGCCCCATCCCAATTTAACTATTTCTTTCAGAAAGGAAAACTTGCTATTTTAATTGGGAAGATTTTCCAGTCCTCACTGATACAGTTTTTCTTTTGCTTAAATTCTCTGTGAGCAATAATTATGTTGCTAACTGCAAAGACTGATTCCTTCTTCAGTAAGCATTTAGTGAGCCTCTACCATGTACTCTGGTACTAGATATGGAGGTAAATCATTACATATTATTCTAATAAATCATCCCCCATTGGTTTATGTTAAACAAACCAGTTTTGTTGCATTTGACCAAAGTTAACAAACATTTCAAGAAGGAAAAAACTGAGGTTTGTTTAGGCAGTAATGAATAGTTATTATATAATTACATCCTAGAAAGCCTGTGGTTAGAAATAAAGTTGGAAAGGTTGCTTGGATCTGAATTGTGGAGGGCCTTGACTACAGGCTTGAGTGATCCAATCAAAGCCACATTTTTAGGAAGATTGAGGGTGAAGAGGGGTAGACATGGAGACAGAGAACCAGGGCTGTTGGTGGCATAGCTTCTTTTGTAAATGCTTGCACTGTCCTGCATTTATTTATTTAATTCACCATCTTTTATTTATTTATTTTGAGAACTGATTATATATGCCAGGCTCATGACTAGATTTTAGGACAATAAAGGTGATTGATATGGCTCCTGTCTTCTCAGAACCCCCAAGCCTAAAGGCTAATCAGACCTGTTATTGTGAGAAATAAATTATTAGGATTATGTAAAAGTTATAGTTGTTTTATGTTTTAAAAAATAGTGATTAACTCTTGTTGAGTTAAGAAAAGCTTCAGAGGCTTGGTGATTTCTGATGGTTTTTGAATAGTAGTTTGCTAGGCAAAGGCAGGAGATGGACATGAGCATTGGGATTAAAACAGTTCTATACATATTCAAGGTTAAAGGCAAAAATTTAGGATCATAAATAAATAATATGATCATTTTAAAATTGATGAAATTCCCGGGAATGCAAATGATCACTATAAGGGAAGATAAGCAAGGACTGAACTCCAAGGAATACTGACAGTTGAAAAGATCAGCTCAAACAGAGGAAGCCAAGCAGAGAACTCTGAGGCAGAAGTGAGCATTTAGGAGAATCACAGAATTAGGTGTTATGGAAGGTATTATGAAAGGAGAAAGTTACAGAATGGGAGTAGCAGAGTGTCAGGAGCCACAAGATTAAACAAAAATAGGACCAAGAATGTCTATTAACTTGCAAAAGAGAAAGGTTATGAATCCCAGTGAGAGTCATTTCAATGGAACAAGGAGGGTGGGAGCTATATTATAGGGAGTGAAGGGGGAGATGAGGAAAGGAACCGTCTACCTTTGCTTTCAGAAATGTGGGCTGTGGATGATGGGGAGAAGTGTTAGCAGCAAAGAGATGTGAAGGTCAAGGGAAGTTCTTTTGATTCATTTTGTTAATGAGAAAAACTGATGTGCTGTGTATTGGTCCTGGAAGTTCATGGTATGTGCATTCCCAACAACTTAACAATTGGGAACAATATTTATCTTAAAACAAGATGTTCCTTCTGCTATGTAAATATATAATTTCACTCTTGATTCAAGATTGCCTTGTCTTATTTTGTATTCTATTCTCTCATATAAATACAATACTATTCTATTAACTGTACACAGATGTTAGAGGGATTAGAGGGGCCAGAAGCAGATAAATTTTAGACTTATATTAAAATTGTAATCTAGTCATATATAGATTTATCTTTTCTCAAGGAGGGAAAAATCAAGTTGAATTCTAATTCCAAATTTATATTTTTCTTAGGAAGAAATTTATAGTGTACATAAAATACCTTATGTGACAGCTACTCTAATCCCCACAGTTTGGGATTAACAAAAGGAAGGGTTTGGGATTAGCAAAATCTAATTATGATTTTAGTAAAATGATAATTTCTACTAAAGCTGTCCCATGTAGGGTTGACTTTTCTGAAAGGACTAGTCAACTAGTAGGCATTGTACCTTTTTCAGGCCTCGTGACTTTTCGAGTTAGTTGAATTAGTCTCATTAAATTCTATGTGAAATAGACAAATTTATTTATTTATTTATTTGGTACCAGAGATTGAACCCAAGGGCACTTAATCACTCAGCCACATCCCCAGATCCCACCTTCCTTTTATTTTAAGAGACAGGATCTCACTAAGTTGCTTAGGGCCTTGCTTGGTTGCTGAGACTGGCTTTGAACTCGAAATCCTCCTGCCAGTCTCCTGAGCCACTGGAGATTATAGGCATGTGCCACCACTCCCAGTGACATGAACACAATTTTAAATAGAAATTTGTTGGCACAAGAAAACAAATTTTGGTTAAGTCAAGTATTCAGCACCAGGAACTAACTATACCTGTCTCTATATGTCAGCTTTGTTTCTTTCTAAATGCTGCCTTCATTCCCAGTCAGTGCATATTCACTTTCTTCTTGGAGATAGACCAATGGATGCCAACAGCTTCTAGTTGATGTTCTCACTGCTAAGACAGAAGAAAAGACTTTCTTCTTGCTCTAGAAACTTGATGGTTTCCTGAGATCATATGCCTGCCCAACAGACAAGTGTGACCAGGGGCTTGAGATACTAAGATTAGTCCAGCTAAGATGAGATGTCTTTAATTTGCCACAGAACACAGGATTATATAAGGAGACACCATTTTTCATTCATTTGCTTGGTAGAGGTGGGGGTCTCAGAAGAGTGGGGCTGTTGCCTGGGAAGAGAAAGGTGGTAGACAGAAAACCATAAATGTTCAATAAGCTTGATTAGCGGAGTCTATGAACAAATGGGCTAATTGATTTTAGAATAGGTTATGGGAAGGTTTTCTGAAATTATCTGCCAGGCCACATCTCTCTCAGAGAAGGGAATCATGGTTAGGTTATAATTAGTGGTCAAATTTAAATAAACCACATACTGACTTAGCACTTCACAATTTAGAAATAATTTCATTTGCATCAAACTTATTGGAACTAAAAATAATCCAGTGGATTTTTTTTAAATCTCCATTTTAGAGAGTACAAGGCTGAGTCTTAAAATATGTGTGTGTGTGTGTGTGTGTGTGTGTGTGTGTGTGTGTGTCTGTCCTGTCTAGGATCCCACAACCATTGAGTAAGCTTTGGATTTAGAATCAGTAGCCCAGATTTCAAATATTTCTTCTATTATGCCCTGTTCTTAACTGTGTGTGCGTGTGCGTGTGCTTGTGTGTGTGTGTGTGTGTGTGTGTGTGTGTGTGTGTGTAAATTGAACCCAGGGCCTTGCTAGGCAAACACTTTACCCCTGAGCTACATCTCCAGTCCAATATGCCCTATCTTATGTTACTGAAAGTATAGTATTTAAAGGATTCTAAAATCTTGCCCATTTTAGGAAGTGTTTTGCTAAGTGACTTTAAAAGTATATTTATAAATCAGTTATTCCCAATGTGTTAAATTTATAACTTTGTAAATTCCTCAGGCCCCCACTAAATCTGCTGTTGTTGACATAGCCTATTCTAAAGAACAAAATAATTTTCAGTTTTCCTTAAAAACGTATGGCATGTTGGGCTGGGGTTGTAGCTCAGTGGTAGAGTGCTTGCTTCGCACATGTGAGGCCCTGGGTTTGATCCTCAGCACCATATTAAATAAATAAATAAATATAAAGATATTGTGTCCATTTACAACTAAAAAATATTTTTTAAAATGTATGGCATCTCACTGGGTATGGTGGTACATGTCTATAATCTCAGCCACTCTGGAAGCTGAGGCAAGAGGATTGCAAATTCCACACCAGCCTCAGCAATTTAGCAAGACCCTGTCTCAAAATTTAAAAAGGGCTGGGGATGTGGCTCGGCAGTAAAGCCCCCCTCCCCTGGTTCAATCCCCAGTACCAAAAAAAGGAAAAAAAAAATGTATGGTATCTCTTTAACAATTAGGTAGCCGTAAGATTATGTATTTTCAGAAAACACAGAGTCAATGGCTTAATGTAGTTTCTAACCTATTGAAGAATGCTATGCTCATTTGCCTATACTCTCTAATCTGATCAGAAAGGAAAAGGATATATAAAAATAGAAGTTTCCAAAATATTAAATGTATTTGATCCTTAATAGTTCCTTGTTGTTGATGTGTTTTTTGTTTTGTTTTATTTTGTTTTTAAGATGAGAAGAAACAAATGGTTGCAAATGTGGAAAAACAGCTTGAAGAGGCCAAAGAACTGGTATGTAGAGACTGACAGAGTCCTGGAAACCGATCTTCCTCTAGCTTCATTTGTGCATTGTGGAAGTGTGAAATGTTACTGATCAGTGTTTTTAATTCACAATTTGTCAGTTTTTAAATTTAAGGGAATTTAATAGCTTCTTAAGATTTTATTCTTTTTAATGAACATGTTCTGTTAAGTGTCAACCTCTAGTGTTTATTCCTTCATATTTTTCATAAGAGCTATAAATTGTTAATCCTTGATCAAGGCATACTAGGTACCAGACACTGGCATAAGTGTACGTCTTGCTTTATAATATTTAATTTTCTCAAAAAACATGTGGCACAAGAACTATTTGTCAAAAACCATGAAGGGTCTGAGATGTTCCCATACTTTTAACCTGAGTGAACTTGTCAGCTTATAGAAGACATGAGACTTTTAAGTCAGAGACAAAAGACTTTTATCACTCATAGTGAAAATGGCTGCCAGAGTTTCAACCTGGTTCAATCAGTTCTCTGAGTTCCAGTTCCCACAGGATTGATGCAGGTAACCATAGATATTTTCTTACACAAGCAAAATAAAATACTGTACAAGACAGGAACTCAGAGCCTGGGAAACAAGCCACTCTATAGCAGGCAGGAAGCATACCTGTTTACACCTGCTTTCTGTCCTAGAGAAAACACATTATTTCTTCCTTCAAGGTTATTTCCTATGAACAGAATATTGAAAGATAGCCCTGGTCAGAACCTTCCATTTTTGACACACCCAGCAAGCTAAATTGGAGCATAAGAGATTATCAATACTTTTCTTACCACCTTTTGTAGATTGGGACTGAGGCTTAAGTAACTTGTTTGAGACCCAACACCTTGTTAAGTGGTAAAGATTTGAATATAGATATGTTAAACCCAAGGTCTGGTTCATTGACTACTTCTTCATTGAAATAAATCCATAAGTTAGGGAGGAAAAAAAAAAGAGGTAAAAAGTATTATTTCCCAATTTGGGGCTTTAAATGCCAAGTATTGCAAGTATGATTCAATTTGTTTCTATGCATTGTGGTTCCAAATGAGTGTGTTAGATAAAGGTGTTGCTTTTCCACAGAGCTTTCTTGAACCTTTAGGTAAGCTTAAGGACATTATGAATTTCTAAGAAGGGACTTCAAAGATTAGCCACAGATTGGAGCATCTTCCATGCTATTTGACATAGAAGTATTTTTTTAACAGGACCATATATGAGAGGTTGCAGCCTTGGGAGGTTCTAAGGAGTAAGCAGTTGTTCCCAGTGGCACAGTAGATATTTCTTCTGAGTCTTTTGAGTACTAAGGCATGGACCTGCGGAGTTGCTGCTCCATCTTCTCTGTCAGTGGTTCTTTGAGTTGTCAGAATATTGGATGCTTTCCGTGTCCCATAGTCTACTTCTAGACTCTGCTGGCTGCTCTCACTATCTCCATAGGCTGTTTTACTGCCTCTGTAAGGGTAGCTTTACCTTTTGCCTATCTTTTGAAAGTGTTCTTTTAATATTTTTCTCCTTACTTTAGTTTCTTTTTATATTCAACTGCTTCTGTCATGATTGACAGCTTTCATACAAAAAGACTAGCTTTTTATATGGCAGAGCAAGGAATCAGGACATGTCTTCTTTCTGATTGGTAAGATAATTATGAATTGACAACTGATAAATTCTTTGGATCTTGCATTGATTTCTTATACTGTTGTTGAGTTCTCATTAGCAGATTTTTTGCCATCAAGATTGGTGTTTTGGGGCTGGGGTTGTAGCTCAGTGGTAGAGCACTTGCCTCACATATATGAGGCCCTGGGTTCAATCCTCAGCACTACATAAAAATAAATAAATAAAGATAAAGATAAAATGCATTTAAAAAAAAAAAAGATTGGTGTTTTGGTTTATATCCCTTACCCTGGAGACATTCTGTTTATCTAATGATGGAAAGCTGATCTTCTGATGACCAAGGTTTTACCACAGACATATAGAAAGCATAAGCTGGCTTTAGTTATTACTAACTAAATAATAGTTAATTATTTAGTTATTATTATAATAATAATAGAGGCTTTTGTCTAAGATATGTATTTCTGTTTGTTTAAAATGATCAGAAAACTGTTAATTTAGTTCTGATGACATCATTGTTAAAGACATTGTTGGTTATATTATATACTGTCCTGTAGATGAGGACAGTGATTAAAAAAAAAAAAGAAAACTTGTTTTCTATGGGACTATTAGAATTGTTTCTGCTGAACAATTGCTTTGTGTTAGTATCTTAGACACTGCATATCTTTTAACTCTCATGTTGAACACTGTGCATTGGCCACATGAAATGTTGTGACAACATGGGGAAAATGCACATTACACTTATTCCTGGTTTCATTTTAAGTGTTTGTTGTGTATTTCCTTTTTTTTTTTTTCCTTACCTACTTTGAACTTCATCTTAAATGTCCTTGTAAAATGTCTTAAAGGAAAATGTGCCTAATTCTCAGATATTTGATGTATGTGTACTTTTGCAATTGTTTCTATGATCTTATTCACCTTTTCAGAACTAAGTACTTAAGGATGACTTCAGAGAAGTGCTTTAAATAATTGCCTTGCCAAGTATGATTTAATTTGTTGATACTTCACAATTAAGTTGGAACATGTCAATAATTTAAATGATTACTGTTTAAATCAAGACTAATTAATATTTTCTTTTCTCTAATAAAAATTGAAGTTTACTAATGGAAATATGATTTGTGGGCTTATCTATAGTATAGTTATTCCATCTTTAACTCTGGACAATTAGAGTTTTTGTAGCTCAGTGACAAACTTATATTATTTGTGGAAATAACATTAGAATGATTTTAAAAGCAAAATACGTTGCAGCATTTTTGCATGTAAATTTACCAGGAATGGCTTGGGCCAATTTGTTATTGTTGATTTTTATTATTTAATGCCAAGTACAAGTAAGCTACCTCTGCTGTATTTCTTCATCGTCAGTAATCATCATTACTATAGTTAACATTAATCTAGTTATAAAGTAAGAGACTCTGTTCTAAAACTATTATAGGAATTACTTCATTTAATCTTCACAGACCCCTAGGAAAGAGAGGTTGTTTTAAGAAATTGAAAAATAAGCAGAAAGATGTTAAAAATCCTTTTTTTTAAATGTTTCTAATACTAGTAAGTAGTGAGGCCTACAATGTGAACACAAGAATTTCACTACAGAGCCCATATTCTAAACCATCATGGTATGTCTTTATTGCCACCCATTAAACTTTTATGTGTTATATTCAGTGTTATATGATGTTATAAAGTGCCCTGCTGTGATTTCAGCGAGTGCTGTGTAATCTAGTATATCACTATATCCATTTAACCTCTTGTCCATGTGGCTGTAAAGTATGAGGCATGAGGCTGGTGTGTGATTTTCCTAATCAGAAAAGACTTTCCAGAGGAAATGATACCCAGTGACTAAGGCTTGACTGATGTTTCAGGAAATAATGATTTGGTTTATCTTTCCATCCTTCTGGAGATTTATAGTCTGAAGACCAGAACAGGTTGGACTGAATGATAAGGCTACCCCAAGGATATTAAAATCAAATTATTGAGAATGTTTGGATTAATGCACATGTTTTAAAGGAAATTCTTGACAAAGCAAGCAGCTTGGCACTCTGTTATTTGACAAGTACTGAGTAACTGCTTGTTGAACTAAATGAAAATTAAGCACAAAAATAGTTCCAGTGTTATTTGATCATAGGCAGTCAGCACCCTGGGCTGAGTTCCTCAACTTTAAAATGAGGATTTGGAATGAAATCCTTTCAGCTCCAAGTGTTTGGTCAAATAAAGAATAAGCATATGGTTTAAATCAGGCTTTTCTCTCTCTATTCTAGCTTGAACAGATGGATTTGGAAGTCCGAGAGATACCACCACAAAGTCGAGGAATGTACAGCAACAGAATGAGAAGCTACAAGCAAGAAATGGGAAAACTTGAAACAGATTTTGTGAGTTAAATCCCATCTTTTGTCATGCTTACTGGTTTTTAAACTGAATTTCACTTATTTTTTTTTGTTTTTTCCTCCCGCTGCCTTAATCAGTGTTAAGTCATCATCTCCAGGGACTTGTGCAAAAGGCAAGGAGCAGCTTTCATGTGTATGAATTAGAGAGCTAAAATGGCAGTGGAGATAGCTAATGATGGGGACTCCAGGTGTGCTGGATTCATGACTCACAAATAAATCCTAATCATGTGGTTCTTTGAGTTTGGATAGTATTTATTGGTATTTAGTATTTATTAGAACTCAAAACCCAGTCTCTGGCCTTACAGAGTATGTAGCCTTTTAGATGCAGTGCCAGGGATGGACTTCAGGGCACCAAGTCTCCTGAGAGTTACCCCTATTTTTGAATGCATGTTCCTTTGTGTGTTTTTTTTTTTTTCCTGACATAATCTCCGTAGATTCATTAGAGACTTAAAAGATTATATTATGTCCCTCCCTGCAACAGGTAAAGTGAACTACTTTAAATTAATAATTTAAATAAGTGATCCTTTATATTGGTTGCCTCATGAGAACATCTGTCTTTCTCTCCCCAGATTATAGCAAATTTAAGAATATAAATTTAAAGACAATGTTGGAGTTGTGAATAAGTAGAGTAGAAAAGACACAGATAAGCAAATCCCACTTCTGGTTATGTTTCCAAAAGAATGGAAAGCAGAATCTCAAAGAGAAATTTGCACACTCATGTAATGCAGCATTTTCACAACAGCAAAAAGGTGGAAGCAAGCTGTGTGTTTGCTGATTGATGAATGGATAAACATGTTTCTTCAGACAATGGAATATTATTCAGTCTTCCAAAAGAGGGAAATTCTGATACATGCTACAATGTGGATGAATCTTAGGACATTATGCTAAGTGAAGTAAGCCAGTCACAAAAAAGACAAATACTGCAAACATCCATTTGTTGAGGTATCTAAAGTAGCCAAGTTCGGGGCTGGAGATGTGGCTCAGGCGGTAGCGCGCTCGCCTGGCATGCGTGCGGCCCGGGTTCGATCCTCAGCACCACATACAAACAAAGATGTGTCCGCCGATAACTAAAAAATAAATATTAAAAATTCTCTCTCTCTCTCTCTCTCTCTCTCTCTCTCCCTCTTTCTCACTCTCTCTCACTCTTTCTTTAAAAAAAATAAAAATAAAGTAGCCAAGTTCATAGAAAGAGAAAGTAGACTGCTGGTCACTAGGGACACAAGTTGTTTTATGGCATAGAGTTTCAGTTTTGCAAGATGAAACGTTCAGTTGAGCAACTACAACAGTTGGATGTGTTTAACACTCTTGAACTGTACCCTTGAAAATGGAGAAGATGGTAAATTTTATATTACATATTTTACCACAATTAAAAATAATTTTTAAAGACCCACATAAAAATATTTGTAAAACACTGTGAATGATAACTAAATGTTCTTTTATAGGTTGGCATAGGAAATTAGAATTTCAATTAATAAATTTCATATCAGTCATGTTAAAAAAATGCAGATGAGAAAATATCTGAGCCTCACCAGTGAGTGACAAAAGTTATGTGTTGATACATAAATCAGATGTGAATCTGATTTGATCTGGGGTACAAATTCATAAGGAAAGTCAAGAATTTATAAGGATCTTTTCCTCTAAAGTGCAATAAATATTTCCACTACAATGCCAATGGCAAGATTAAGTACTTGTTCTAATGGAATTTCTCTGTGAGTCTGGAAATAGGGTGATTTGTACTTTTTTGTATGTTTATTTCATGGATATTTAATGAATATTTCCTGAGAAGTTTCAGTGGACTGCCTTAGTCCCTGTGTTAGTCAGCTTTCTGTGGCTATAATGAAATATTTGAGATAATCAACTTACCAGAAAAAATTATTTTGGCTTATAATTTCAGAGGTTTCAGTCCACAATTGATTGGCTTGATTTTGGGGGGGGGGGGCTGTGGCAAAGCAGAGCATCATGGCAAGAAATATGTGGTGGAGCAAAGCTATTTACCTCATGGCAGCCAGGAAGCAATGAAATAAATAGGAAGGGGCTAGTATCTCAATATTCTCTTCAAGGGCAAGCCTGCCCCACCATGACCTAATTTCTTCCTTCCTTCCTCCGACTTCCTAGAGGTTCCACCACTTCCCAGTAGTGCCATAGACTGGCAACCAAGTTTTTAGCATGAAAGTCTTTGGGGGACATCTGAGATCTAAACCATAGCACTCGCTCCAATACAAGTAAGTGCCTTTTAAACTGGGCTCCTATTGATTGTTTTGAAAATTAGAATCTGTGATGTTCCTGAATTCAGAAAAGAAATGTAAATTCTTAGCTTCTGTGCTCTGTAGTAAATAAAACCTTTTCCAAGTGCTTTCTGAAAAGTTGGTGTCTCTCAGCAAGAATATGAGATATAGTGGGGACATTGGATTTATTTAGGAACTTAACACCTTAAATTTCTACTTATAAAATTCTAACTAAAGTTAACATTTAATATAAGTGATGAAAGTAATATAAAACATTTATAAGGATTATTTTCATTTGCTTATCTCATTCTTATGGCATGCTTTTCCAAAAATTTTCCTTCTGGGTTCTAGAAAAAAGAAGTGTGTTAGCTTGCTAGAGCTACCATAATGAAGTACAGTCTGAGAAGCTTGAAGCTTGTTCTCAAAAGTCCAAGGTTGGGGTGTTGTTGGCTACAGTAGTTCCACCTGCAGCCTCTCTTCTTGGTTTATAGATGGCTTCTTGCTGGTCTTCAGACAATCGTCTACTCATGTATGTCTGTGTTCTAGTTTTGTAAGGACACAAGTAATTTTGAGTTAAGACCCACACATTTTAACTTAGTTAATTCTTTGATGACTGACCCTGTCTCCAAATACAGTCACTCTCAGTCCTGAGGATTAAGATTTCAACACAGATATTTGAGGAAGATAAGTGTTCAGCCCAGAATAATAGTTTAGTTATCATCTTTATTCTTAATTTTTTTTTCAAAAGTTAAATTATTTTTGTGGATTATTATGTCATCTAACTCAATGTTCAATCTATTTTGTTTCCCATAGAGCTCAATACCAAATAGATTCCTTTATAGCCCTTTACTTTATTTTAGATATTTGGAAATTGCATTCTTGGATTAGTATTTCTTTCTTAGCTATATTTTCTTTAATAAAGAAAAATGGAACCAACAACAATGAAGTTAAAATTTCTTCTCTAGACTGTCATTAAATATTTGTGTGTGGGGGTGGGAGGATATCACAACTTTCTGCTGTGTCAGGAAACATCTCTCCCTCATTACCACTTCTGTTGCACACTGCTTTGCAATTTGTAAAGTACTTCAGCATGTAGTATTTCATTCCATGGTCTGAAGGGTAGAAAGAGCAGATGGATTGTTATCCTCATTAACACATGATAGATCCAAGAGGTTGAGACTGAATATAGATTTCCTTCAACACAACTATTTCCAGTCCTACAATGTATGAGGCACTGTCATAAGTTCTGGAAGACAGTGGTGGGCAAGATTAAGTACTTGTTCTAATGGAATTTAAATTCTAGTGGGGGGGAAATTCAGTGGGGAAAACAATAAACAAATAAGCACATTCATATTATATTATAATTGCAGATGGTGATAAATGCTATAAAGAAAAATAAAGAGAGTGAAGGATAAAGAATGACCAGCAGGTGATGGTGGCTATTTTTGTTAGGGTGTTCTTTGTGACTGAAGTGAGGGGTGAAGTGGTTGTAGAAGGAGGTAGACCGTGGGAAAGTCCTGGCCTGTGCTCTAGATTGATGAGAAGCCACTGGAGGACTTTGAGAAGCAACTGGTCCTTTTGGAGGGTGGGGATGGGGGTGGGGAGATGAGGTCTTGCTGTGTTGCCCAGGCTGGGCTCAAGCAGTCCTCTCTTCAGCCTCCAGAGAAGCTGGGACTATAGGTAAGTCTCAGCACATGGATCAGTGAGTCATCCTCTGACTCCTATTTTACAGCTTTCTTCATTTTACCATCCCATTTTATGAGACATTTGAAGAGTGTAGGAAATCTTTACATAATTCCCTTGTCTTGATTCTTATTTTTTGAGTATTTTTTTAAAAAGGAATGGAGAATATCTTCTTAAAAATATTTGATAACTTGCTTGTAGTGATATAACTGTACTTAGAAACACTGAATTCCAAGAAAGAACAGCAGA
Source organism: Callospermophilus lateralis (assembly GCF_048772815.1). Lineage (NCBI taxonomy): Eukaryota > Metazoa > Chordata > Mammalia > Rodentia > Sciuridae > Callospermophilus > Callospermophilus lateralis. The sequence goes on from NC_135319.1 coordinate 77,365,135, forward strand.
GGTGGTCCCTTCAGCCATCTCCATTCACTCTACTCTCTTCCCTGCATGCCGTTCTCCACTCCCTGGCGTCACTAACCGCATCGCTAACCTACGCCTCTAGCCCAGGTTCCCCACAGCTCCAGATTCATACTTATTGCTGTGTATTGTGCACCTCAACTCCAGGGTTCCTCAAGCAATACAGTTTCTGTAAGCAGGCCTTCAGAGTTACCTCAAATTTTTCCCTATCCATAATATTGAACATCTAATTGGTCACTGAGAATTAGCAGTACTGCTGCTTAAATATCTCCCACATTCATTGCCCCTATGGGAAGCCTTTGTACTTCTCAGCATGATTGATCGTAGTAATCTTTCCTACTTCTGTTTCCTAGCATGTGCGAGGCCCTGGATTCAAACCTCAGCACCGCATAAAAAGAAATAAATAAAATAAAGATATTGTGTCCAACTACAACTAAAAATTAAATATTAAAAAAATAGTGTTTTTCAACTTTGTTTTCATTATTGCCCTGTAAGTTACCTTTTAAGACATGTTTTTGTTATTTCATGTGCGCACGCGCATAGTTGTTGTGTTGTGGTTGAATCTGAGCTACGTTCCCAACTCAGACATTTTTTTTTTAATTATTCCTCTCTTCTCCTGAGGAAATTTGGCACCACACATATACTTTATGACTGTGCATCTATTCATGTACAGTGGCCCTTTGGAGTACCACACAACTTTGTGATAGCTAAGATTTTTTTATCCTCTGAAGAACCAGTTTTTGCCTTTGTTATGGATATAAGGTATACCCTAAACTTCCTGTGTTAGTGTATTCAGAGATGAAGTGTTTGGATTCTGACAACTGTTAACCTAATCAGCTCATTTTAGTTTGAATGGACTGACTGGGTGGTAACTGTAGGCATGTGGGGCATGGCAGGAAGAAGTGGTCACTGCAGGTGTGCCCTGGCAGGTACATTCCCCATAGCCCCTTTTTCTTTTTCTGCTTTTTAGCTGCCATGAACAGAGCAGTGCTCCTTCACCACCCCCTGTGCCATGATAATCTTCACCTTGGGACCAGAGCAATGGACTCAGCCATCCATGGAGTAAACCTCTGGAACCATGAGCCCAAACGAACTCCTTTTCCTCTAGGTTGTTTTCAGGTCCTTCAGTCACAGAGATGTAAAGCTGACTGAAACTGCCTCCTTGGGCATAGTTCTGCTTCTGTTGACAATGCCTGATTCAGAGAATGTTGGGCTTCATCCAAGTGGTTATATAATATACTGGCGGATCAGGTTGATGTGTTCAGAATTTACTGTTAAGCTTTGTTAGGGCATGTCTAGGGTAGCTCTACTTTTAAGGTATATTCTCTCTTGGGCTCCATTTGAATCACTGGAGTATTCAGAGAGTGCTCTCTCCTCTTAGTTAGAATTTTGTCTCCCTGCCCTAGGCAGTCTCCATTTAATCCATATCCCCCAACACCTGTTTTCTGTGAGACCTCACAGGGTCTTACCCACTGCATGTGCAAGTTCATTTTCAGCCAAATACTTGAGGGGGCTGTGGTGTAGATTTCTGGAGCTCCTTCTCTGTATGATTCCCTTCTCATCATAATCCTGCTGAATTTCATCCACCTCAGCAGTACAAAACACCAGTGTCTGTCTCCTATGTTCAGGGATTTGTTGCTATCCCAAAAGTACCTCCAGTCTGAGAGCCATGGTCACTGTGGGCCTCATTCATGTATTTCTCTTCTCTTCTTGCATTCTACATGATTTATTGTTGTCTTTTGAAACAACTGCTTCATACATTTTGTCCCTTTTTATTGTCTGCTGTTTGAAGTTTAAGGGTTAGTCTTCTATCAGTTACCATAGCTAGAAATGAAAGTTCAGGGTAGTGGGGATTTTTGTTATTGTTATTGTTTGTTTGTTTGATTTTTGCAGCACTGGGGATTGAGCCCAGGAGCATTCTACCTCAGAGGTACATTCAAGGCCCTCCCCCATTTTAAGTTTTATTTTGAAAGGGTCTTTCTAAGTGGTCAATGTTGATCTCAAACTTGCAATCCTCCTATCTCAGCCTCTCAAGTCACTGGGATTATAAGTGTATGCCACTGTGCCTGACTCTCAGTATGGTTTTAATGTTTAATTCCTAAGAGGACAGTTGTGTGGATAATTTGAAAATGAAAAAATAATAGTCTAGTTTAAAAAGGACCTGTACTTACAATTTAATTCTTAACTGATTAAAATAACTATTTAAAATTTTTTTTAATTCAGGCAATAATTTCCAATCTTATCTGTGGGAGGTTAAGGAAAGGTAATGTTTCCATTTGTACCGGCAACTTTTGCTGTTCCTGATTATTTTATTCACTTGTGTGATTCTTCTTGAGTTTTGGCCCTAGATTAATTTTGCTCATTTTTTACTTCCTGTAATCTCAGATTGAGACAGGAGTATTAGCTACAGAAGATTCAAATCCAGTCACCTTATTTCTTTAGATGAGCAAGTGGGCAGGGGGTGGGGAGAGAAACCATTGATTTATTTTAAAGGCAGACAGCTGTTTAGAGCCAGAACCAGAACTGTATAATATAAGTACCTATCTATGCTCTATGATCCTTTGCAGGATTTTCAAAATTTCAGATTTTCACAAAAAGGTATTTAATAACCTCTTTGCAGTTTTAAAAACAACTTTTTAGGAAGCTAGAAATTCATATATTTAAGCTTCACCTTTAATTTTTTTCAGTGTTGGTATGAGCTTTGCTAAGGCTTGGTGATGCCAGGACATTTCAGAAAAAAAGAAGCAACCAAAAGGGGCAAGTAGAGTCAAGGATTTTTTCAAGTCTAAGATTATTGTTTCTTAAGAAAATAAAACTGAAAATAAATAAAAATCCCTGAGCTTACACAAACAAAAACCATCTAAACATGTGTGAAATGTGTAACCAAAGCACAGTAAATGGAAAGAGAAAGAACAAATAAGTAGTGTACCAGGATAAGGTCTCAAAGGTTATAAAGACGTGGTATATGTTGAATGCTTTGCGCATCTCTGATATTGTACTGTGATGCTAGCACCATCTTGTGGTTCATTGGTGTAGTTGCACATTTCTCTTTTTCTGTAACAAAGCTGAAGTTCCTTTAAGACACTCATACAGAAGGGTGGAGGATTAGAATATAATGAATGTTAGAAGTGGAGCTTTTTAGCCCCTGTCTCAAGTTCACTTCTATCCCAGGTCAATAGTGCCTGAATGCTGTCCTTTTCCTGTTTGGCAAGTTATGTGATGTGATTGTTAGACCAGCTCCTAGTGCAGAGCTGTCTACATCAGAGAATGGCACTTCTATTGACAGTCTCAGCAGTGAGGCTGAATGGTCCTAGAAATCCAACTACCTACAGACTGCCGGAGTTGGTCCCTTAGGTCAGGGTTCAAAGGATGTTGTGGAACAGCTTGAAGCTTTTACTGCCACTACCTGTACTCTCTCTCATCACAGGTGAATGGACAACTTGAGTATCTGAGTTTATGAGTGAAGCTGGTAACTGTCTTTTTTTTTTTTTAAGTCTAAGACTAAAGAAGTATGAATGAGAATGATGAATTTAAACCCTGATTTTCGTTAAAAGGTCAAGAACTTGATGCTTCTGTTGACATTTTCTTTCCTGTGCTTCCTGGGATATTTTACTTCTATTTCTGTGAAAGTTATAGGAAACCTTGAAAGCATGATTAGAGGTTTCGAAAGTCTCAGTGGTGATATGTGGTAATTATAGCATCAGTTAATCCTCCTTGAAGAAACCTAAGTGCATTCTAAAAAGAAATGAGAAAGCCAGACTGGGCAGAACCATCTCAGGAAAGAAAATTCTCTCACTAAAAATAATTAATATGCCTGCCATTATTTCAAAGTTCACTTTTTTATTTCTATGTAAACATATCTGCCAATTTCAAAGTTTTCTTTATTTCTGAAAATAAAAAAAAAGTAGAAAGAAGAAAAGTATCCTTAGACCCATTACTTCAAAAGAACCACATTTTATATTTCATTTGTTTCCTTCCAATCTCTCCATGCCCTTTCTCTTGCATAATTCATTGTTTTATGTTATGTATTGATGCTACTGAACATTTTTTCTTTTTTTAAACTAGCATTCTAACATTAGTATTTTCCACTTTATAATTTTTTATCATTTTAATGAGTGCATAATATTTCATTCAGTAATGTTCAACTTTTGTTGAATCCTAATATATTTCTATTCATTCCATAGTTTATTATGCTGCAGTGACTATATTTGAACTGGATTATTTAATCAGGATCATTTCTCAGAAGGCAGATCAACAAGTCAAAGACTATTAACTGTTTTATAGTTCTTAAAAAAATATTCTTGGAGCTACATTTTTATTGTGGCTCATCAGATCATTTTTGCTCTTTCTCCGTATCTTCTCTGTGTTAGAAAGTGATTTAATACATAAAAATCAGAGGTAGAACAAGGACTAAGTACTTTATGTGCATTACTCATTTAATCCTCAAACAATTATAAAAGAAATATATTGTTATTATTAAGATTATGGATTTTACAGACTCTAGAATTAAATGCAACTGAGATTTCTTTTTCCAAGAGATACATAGTAGTCTTTGAAAGGCTAGCAGATGTGCATGCCACTCTGTGTCTAACCTGGAATTCATTTTACATCCTCAACATTTCTTAATCAGAAATGGAAGTTTATTTCTTTTAGTTATTTGGATATGACTGTGGTCTTTAAGGAGGAAGTTGCTATATTTATCTAAATCAATATATATATATATATATATATATATATATATATATATATATTTATCTTAAATAAATATTTTAAATAATGCACACATGATTTTCCTTGTGTGCAGTCACTTTCTTAAGAAGATGGTTCCCCATTATTAAAGCACCATTGGCTAAAATTGTTTGAAAATCATCATGAAGTTGGCCTTCTTTGTTTATAGGAGTCTCATTTCAGGCTTTGACCTTGGTAAACTACTCATAGAGCTCCCATTAATTTCAAAAGTAGAAACAGGAAATAGACCAATCTGGTAGGGAAGACACGGAAAATCTGTCTTCAGTTGCAGTCACAGCCTTCTGGGGGCTGCTCTGTGCTTGTGTGTCACGCTGGTCTTCTCCAAAAGGCTGTAACGGGTTTGTGTTCTTGACCCTTTCCCCACCGTGTATGCTTGAACGAAACAGTAGTATGTGTTAAATATTTTATTGTTAGTCTTATGTGCTGAATTTGAGATTGGTCTTAACAGATTTTCTTCACTTTGGAAGCTTTGACACTTTCTTCCAGTGTGACTGTTTTTATGATGACTGCTTTGGGCCAGAGACCATTGCCTTGAGCAACTGAAGAATTTTATGAACTGTAAGAATAACTTCTATATCACTGTTATCATGGCATAGTTGAAGTGTGTGCTGACATAGATAGATATTCACCCTACATATTCATGTTGATATAAACTTTTTTAAAAAATGGTGTTAAATTTTAGATTTGATTTTGCAGTTTAACTGAAATTTTTTCCTACATAAGATAACATTTTTTTAAATCATTGGAATTAAATTTATGGTGCCATTATATTAAGAGGGTCAAAATTTTGTTATGAATTGATAGTATTCTAGTAGTTTGAGTATTCTGAGCAAAGTGTATGTTTTCCAGGGATAGGGCTAAATTTCTTCATATATGCACACGTAATACAAAATCCTATTTATTGGTTTTAATAGTTGTCTCTGCTATAATCCTAAGCAGGATTATAAATGACTCAACTTTTCTGTTGTTTGCTTGTTTTGCCTAACTACTTTGATCTTACCCAGGAAATAAAGAGAAAAGATAAAAACAGGTACTACTGTAAAAGATTAATTATCAACCTGTGACAGATCTGGCTTTATCATTAGTCACTAGATGGCACTGTTTGTTTGCAGAGTGCCATTTTAAAAAAAGAAACTATGGTAGTAACTGAAATTACTGCCTCATGAATAAAATATTTCTGATGGGATTTGCATTTCTATATTGGCTGAAGACACTGTGTTGAATGTTTTATTAACCAGCCCAGTGCAACTGTCAGCCTATTAAAGAGATCCAATGGTCCCTGTTTAGATAAATAAACTAAATAAATCCAATTCGTCAAATTGTGTTCCTGGCTGTTTATTTTCCATTCTTTTGATGTACAGTTTATTTTAAGTTAAAGCCACATCGGTTTAAAAATTAATGGGAAAATGTTATTTGGTGTTTGGAACATGAAGAAGCTAATTGCCATCGTCAAAAAGCTGGCTCTGTTTTAATGTTAAATTGTTTGCTCATAAATAGCAAACTTTTTACTGGTTACTTATAAACTGTCCCATGGTCAAAAAATCGCCTGGTATTCTGCAAATATATGGCCAGAAACTTTGCTGTCAACTTTGTGGACCCCTGTTTAATTTCCCCGGGAAAGTACTATGTACTTTTACTTGGTTTCCCTATGAATCATGCTCATTTTTCACATATGATCTACTATTCCTTGGAAGGAAAAGTAGCTAATTGATTTTTAAATGAAATGTCTGTTATGAAAGTACTTTTGAGTTACTCTCCCGATGACTATCCAACATTAAAGGGGAGATTGTGACGTAGGGTAGTGAAGTCGCTGAAGGAGCCAAAGGCCTCAAGGTGGTGACTCCCTTTATAACCAGTGTGCACATGCTCATTGTCCTCTTATGTTCTAGGAGCATTGAAACTCACAATTGTATAATGTCATACCACCAGCTGAGCTAGACATCTCATACTTAGGCCCCAGGGCTACAACAATATTTGATTAAAGAGTGCCAATTTTGTGCTTTGCTAAACCAAAGTTAGCAACTTGAAATGATACATTATGCTTCTGACTTATTTCTTTTTTCATAAATCTTCAGTTATTTTTTATGCCACAATTATTGCCTTTTTTCGGGAGCTTGGGAACAAAACTTAAGATTGGTTAGATAACTTTTGACTTAGCATATAGCCTTTAGAAGCTAGTTGTGATAAAGACAGAGCCAGATCTGATCTCTAGGTTGAAGGTTTTTAAACTCATAGTAGTTGAAGAGTTTTTCTATGTTCCCTGTTTTAAACTTTGCCTGTACAAGAAGTTAAAGTAGGGTAGAATCAATTTAATCAGAAACCTTGCTGTTGATTTCAATCCTCTTAAGCTTCACAAGGAATGGACCAAACATACAGAAAGTCCCACTTTTTACTCAAATTGCGTTGATTTTTGTGTTTTTTAGTTACCAAGGAAAAATCATATGTAAGAGGAAAACCAAATAATAAATATGAAGTCAAATTTCTCTTTTGCCTTTTTCTTAAGAAGTTCATCAGATCATGAATTAAGTATGTTTACTAGAAATGCCTCTGAAATGCTAAAGTGTGGTCACATTAGGAATCCCTGAGAAAGATAACCCCATCCTCAATGGATCTTATTTTCTTCAGGATCCTCATGTCTTTGCAAACACACAAAAGCTACCACAAGTGAAGTCCCAACAAGGAAGATTCTAAGGAAATACCCCAGTTTTCTCATTCTGCATTTGATTCTGTTAAATATTGTTTTAACCAAGCTTTCATTATCTTGGACTTGGAAATCACTGTGAAACTGAGATTTCTTTTGTTGGTTATGAAGAATTTGTCCTGTAATTGCATTCCAAAAATGGAGAGAGAATGTCAGATTTTTATCCTTTGGAAAGACACATTGCATTGGCCTTGTTGCAAAGTGTCTAATTACAGAAATGAAACAAGTTTCTTAAAACTGTATTCTGTACTTAAAAATAAGGATGCCCTTTCTTAATCTCTTTTAAATTCCTTATCTGACATTCATTTGACTTTTTTGATGGAATGTTGCATCTTCACAAAGTAACTTTTTATTGTTTCATTATTTTGTTATTTTGATAAACCTGCTCTACAAATAAATTTCAACTGAAGTAAAAATACATTTCTCCTATCTATGGGTAATACTTAAATTAAAGCTTAGAAAGGAGAGAATCACCATCTCTTTGGTTAGAATCTTGAAGATTTATAGTTTTCATTTCAATGAATTTAAACTTTTCTACTTTTTTGAGAGAGTGTAGTTCAGTTCAAGCCATTCCAAATGCTGTCTAAACTGGGGCTCCTGTTTGAAGGCTTTATTTATACTTAAAAATTTTAAATATCATGTAAATATTGCTAGACATTTACCAGAAATGGTTAATCCCTGATTTTTCTTATAATATGTGTGTGCTAAATTTGGTCATGGACCACATTTCCAAAAGAGCAAGTATGAAATAGTGAGAAAAGCTCCAAAATTGTAGGCCTAGGACCTCAGGCATGTGCCTATTCATTCTCCACTTCAGTTTTCTGATCTGCAAATGTAATGTTAGTGTGAACTCTGACTACCAAATGGCGAAATATGAGGGTCCCAAAAGATAATAAATGCGAACATAATGAGAGCTGCACTAATTTTAATTAGGGATTTTCCTATGAACAAATAGTAATCCTATAATTGGAGATGGTGAGAGGTTAAAGTATCTCAAGGTCATAAAATTCTTTACATTTCCTAAAAGTGTAAACTTTTGTTTTCTTCAGTGCTTTAGTGAGTTAACTGCAGGAGCTTTCACAAATAATTGAAATGTGAAATCTTCCGTCTTATTCTTCAGTATGACCTTCTAAGGTGGATTGCTTTTGTGTGCAAGCACGTTTCATTTTGTAAAAGACATCTTGGAAATTAATCTATAGTAACAACAAGCAAGGTTTCTCCTTGCCCTTGTGGTAGTAGAGTCAGAATTAAAGGTAGAGAAATTATGATGTTATATATTACTTTATTACATGTATTATATTACTTAGAGTTGTGTTTGCACTGAATTTTCATCCAGAATTCAAAATTCACATTAAACTACTTTGGCTTTCCTCCCTATTCCTTACCCAGGTTCTAATAACTGACTCTTCACTGAAACTATTAGAAATTGTCATCTTGCCTGGGTCAGACCCCGGCCCAACATATATCATATTGAGGTCAGAGACCAGAAGACTGTGTATAATCTGTTAAATATTATCATTAATAACCACAGGAATTGACTATAGCATACCTAATACAATAACCAATAGCTACCGAATTTAAAAGTTGTAAAGTTTGTCATATACTAGGAATGTGATCTAGAATATGGCTTAAATTGGCTCTCATTAGTAAAACAGATATCATTAATTTTAAGTGAATGTACAGATGAAGCTGAGGAATAAAACTTTCAAACTCAACGTTGTTTCTATTAATTTCATCAAAGTTAGTTTTAATTTTGGTGGTTTTTAATCACTCGTTGTTGTTTTAGTATAGGTTACTATAAACAATGTATTTAGTACCTTCTAGGCACCAAATATTGTGCAAGAAATCAAAAGATGAATCCATGTATTTTCCAAGGAGTTCATAGTCCTAATAATTACAATACTATAGTAAACTGAATTATGTTGATACTGATGGGATAGAGCATGAAAACAAAGGGTGTCATCTTCTCTAGGGATAGGTATGAAGGAAGTGGGGATTGTGCAGAAGGTACCCTGTAGGAAGTAACATCCAAACTGAGACTTGAAGGATGAGGAGGAACTGAGAGAAAAAGGTTGTAGTCCTATTGAATGAATGGCCTGAACAGAGGCAGATGAGGTAACACAGAGTAGGGGCTAGGAAGTAAGGGAGATGGGGAATAGAGAAAAGGAAGAAGGGGAAAGATCGAATGTTGGAAATTTTTCTAAGTTTCAAATATGGGCCAGGGCTGGGGGTATAGCTCAGTGGTAGAGTGCTTGCCTAGCACCCTCAAGCCCCTGGGTTCTATCCCTAGCACTGAAAAAGAAGAAGAAAAAAGGTGGAGATAGAGCTTGTTTCCCAAACTTCGTTGTACATTAGAACCTGGGGATCTTTAAAAAAACAAAACAAACAAACAAACAAAAAAAAAACCCTGATGCCTTTGCTTCTGCCAGACACTGTGATTTAATTAATATAAGGTATGACTTGGGCATCAGGAGAGCGTTTTTGTTTGTTTGTTTGTTTTTGCTTATTTTTCTTTTATAATAAAGCTTCTCAAGTGATTCTCTGTGCAGCAGAGTTTGGGAACTATGGGACCAGAGTGTGGGAAACCACCAGAGAACTGGGCAAAACCCTGATGGTTAAGTTGAGCAGTTCAGCCCTTTCTTCATTTGTGATTAGAAGCTATTGAAAGGTCATGTTTGCTGAGAAATATGGTGGCTTTATACTGAATGAAACGCTTAACAAGAAAGTTCTCTCTGCCATATAAATTGCAGTGCTATTTAATTTTTCATGTTTTATACTTTCAAATCCTTATTATTATCTTAAATTTTTAAAGTTGATAAATCCATTATCTTAAAGTGACAAAGTCCCACATTTGTATCAAATTACTTGAAAAATTAATTTCCTTTTGGTATAAAGTTAGGTATTATGATAAGCTTTAGTTGGGGAAAACTGAGAAGCCATGCATAAGTAATTTTTCTCCCTAGGTGGCAAAACGAATATTTTAAATTTTCACTCAAGCTTAGAACAAAACAAAACAAAACCCTCAGCTTTTAATTGCACACTGACTGTGTCTTTGACCTCCTATCTTAAGTCAATGCTAATAGAACATCTTCATGTGAATTTTTTGTTTTTAAACTTGCCTTTGCAGTTTTAACTGCTTTGAAAACAGGAATATAAATTCTCTTGAAGAAGGAAAAATATAAGAGATTTTATAAATGTAAAAGGGGCTAGAGCATTGATTCTATATTTGCTATTTCTAGATTTAGTAGGAAAAACTATCCACGTGCGTGCACGCGTGCGCGCGTGCACGCACACACACACACACACACACACACACACTTTTTTCTCCCCCCTATGAAGTCTTGCAAGACTGATTGTAACTTAATTTTGTACAAGAATTGTCAAGAAATTGCTAGTAATCTCTAATCAGAGAAAAAGAAGTACGGATGTGATGGATAAATAGGATTCTGTTATGGCCAACATCTTCATTGATCTTAACAGAATTGCTCTTTGCCTCCCCTGTGTCTGTATTTTCTCTTGGCAGTAAGCCGAGTGAATTTGGAACAGAAAGAAAGAGAGAAAATCTACTTGGTTCCAAATGATGATAGCTGTGCATTGGTGTGGGGAAAATAACTTCCACCTTGATGGCAGAATGACTCGAGGATTTTTTGTCTCTTGTTTAGGGGGAAAATTGAAGTTCCTTCTGTGGCCAGGTTGGAAAATTTCTGATTTAACATACCCACAGCTTATGATATAAATTTAAATCTTATGATCATCATATCAAATGCTACTTAGAATTTTAAATTATAAAGTAACTTTTGAGTTATTTCTGAATGGTATTTAGTCAAAAGAGATCAGAAAAAATACAATCCTGTGTCTTAAACAATTAGTATTTTAAAATCTATTACATTTCTTACAGCAAAATAATTGTTATTTTCTTAGTTTTATTTGGTTTTGATATAGTATATTGATGGGATAGTATGGTTTATGGGTCCCTTATTTTTCTGTAGACTTTGCATTCAGAGAGGTTGTCCTCAGGAAAGTATATAATTTCAAAATGTCTTTATCATACAAATTTAATTTTTTTAAACTAATTGTTCTACCTCCAAGGTAGATTCTAAAGAAGTATTTTTTTTATCTGTGTTGGAAGATATAAATCTGGGTGAAATTATTGCCAGTGCTTTTTATATCTGAGAGGGCCTCTGTCTTCCTCTTCTATTTAGGGACTGTTAAAGTAGTAAAATTGTGCTTGCTAAATCAAGTGGAAAACAGCCATAGATGGCACTGTGGTTCACACTGATATTTAAAATATTTCATTTTGTGGCATTTTACAAGAGAAATTTCCAAGACCAAATTTATTTAAATGATTGCTTTGCATTGAGTTTACTTTTTACTCTGAAAGGAAATTTATTAAAACCCAGCAAATTATAAATATTTTAAAAAATATTAGTAAATAGTATTTTGTCACAGATTATGAACAGCTGTTGATAATATCTTTCAAAATTTGGTCTCTTTTGATACGTCTCTGAAAAACCTTTTCCCACAAGGGTGGAACCTAGAGAGGGAAAATTAAAGTACGTGCACATCCGGACTTCTCATTCTTCTCTCCCCCAAAGCATCATTGAAACCTTGCCACCAAATCAAGGCATTTTGTCTTTTGAGTTCTGTCATGACTGGGGCTAAACAACTGTCACTGGCAATTGAAAAGAGGCACCGACAGCAGGGAAAAGAAGAGAGAAAAGAAGTAGGAATAGGGGGAAACAAAAGCCTACGAGAAAGGGAGGAAAAAATACCAGGTACATTCCAGAATGTGAGTGTGCCGGCAGCAACAGCCTCGGGTGCCAGTTTGTAGGTGTTTGAATGGCAACCTGCCTGCTCCTGCTATACTCAGATACTTCTCATGGCTTTTTGGAATCTAGGCAATAACTAAGCAATATCTCAAAGTACAGATGGATGTTGTCATTAAATTCAAATTTGCCTAAAGAATTTTACCAGCCCTCCAATTAAAAAAAAAAAAATCTATAAAGTTCTACTCTGCTTCAGTGTTGCTGTCACATGCAAATAGTCAGGAGGAGCCAGGCACAGTGGTAATCCCAGAAACTTGTGAGTCTGAGGCAGGGGGATTGTAAGTTCAAGGTCAGCCTGGGCAAGTTAGCAAGACCCTGTTGCAAAATTTAAAAAAAAAAAAAAATTAAAAGACCTGGCAATGAGGCTCATTTGGCACAGCACCCTAGGTTCAATCCCTTGTACTGAGGGGGGCGGGATAAAAAAGGAGGAGGACACAAGGAATATTAACAATTGTATTTTTGTGCTCAATGTCTTAAACTTGGGGATTAAATGCATTTCCACCTTAATACTGATCCTTTGTAAGTTCAGGATGCTTACCTTTTAGGACAGGAAAGATATGATCTCTCTCAACTGACCACTAGTAATGGACATTCTTGCTCTGTGGTCTAGAGCAAGGTTTCTCAACCTCAGCCCTATTGAAAGTTGGAGCAGATATTCTTTGTTATGGAGGGCTGTCCTTTACCTTGTAGGGTATTTAGCAACGTCTAAGCCTCTACCTGCTACATGCCAGCAGACCCCTAACTGTGACAATCCAAAAATATCTCCAAGTAGTCCTGATGTCTCTTTGGAGGAAAAATCACCCTTGATTGAGAGCCACTCAGTCTAGAACAATCACTGACGGGTGTTTGAGAGACAGAAATTCAGGGCCTCGAATAGGCTAGATATCATGTTGTATATCATTTATTTTTCATGGCCAGTTTGTAATTCAGACATATGAGGTTATAAAAAAGCTAAGACACTTTGCCAGAGTCTCATAATTTGGATCTAACACTTAAAATAAAAAGTAACTGACTTTAAAGCTACTAAAATCATACTGTACCTTGGCATTATTTATCTTTAAAGAATCACTGAAGTCTGCTTGATCCAGTGTATAGAATTTAAAGACTCCTTGATTCACCAACCATCCTACCTTTATTTCAAATAGGCTGTAGACCAAGAAAGGCGGTGTGACTTGAAGGAAAGCACATTTGATTGAGGGTCAAGAGTTCTGGCTTTGGTTGCCAGCTCTAATACTAACTAGCCACATGGCATTGGGCATATCACTGTGTCTCAGCTTCTTCAGCTGTATAAGGCAAGGGTCAGCTTCCATGCTCTCTAAGGTCAGTGAGCTCTATTGTTTAATGATTTTGAAATACTTGGCATTTCAAAGCTGGTGTAAGTTTTTTTATATTGCTTTAAAATTATCCTATATGCAGTTCAGACAATCAGTATGCTTTGGAACCTTTGGCTCAACTTAATCTATTAATCTCATATTGATATGTCTCCATTTTTACAATCCCTAGACCATTATTCACCTCCTTTGTGAAGTCTTTTCTAATTATCTTTCCTGTCATGATAGATTTACTTTACTTTCCATTCACCTTGGCACTTATATTTGTAACCTGTACAAACTTACACAGTTTCTATGTCAGAGCTCAAATGATTTTCACTTGCTTATTTTTATTACTTCAACCAATTATAAGATCAAGAGAGAAGAGTGGATATTCTACTTAATGTTTTCTTTTTCTTCCACTTAATGTTTTCTGTATTAAATTAATGCTATACATAGTAAATGTTCAATAAGTGCATGTTAAGTTAATTTTAAGACCTAGAATGTATATTAAAAAATATTTTTCAGTTGTAGTTGGACACAATACCTTTATTTTATTTATTTATGTAAATAAATAAATGATTTTTTTGTGGGGAGGGGGTATTGAATCCAGAGCCTGGGGTTTGAATGCAGAGCCTCTCAAGTGCTAGGCGAGCACTCTACCCCTGAGCCACAACCCCACCCCCAGAATGTATAATTTTAAAACAAACTTTTTCAAAGAAGAATCGCTATGATAAGTGATAGGCACACAACACCAAAGTATTCCAATCAAAATGTTGCATCTACTATGAATTGTTGTTTGAGCATAATTTCTCTTTAATTTTAGTGGAATAAAATAATAATGCCATGTGTTACAATGTGTGTTTTCTTTGTTCTGACTCCTTTTAAATTTCTCAGACATAGGAATTAAAATGGCAAAGAATGAAGTTTCTGAAATGCTCCATTGAGTCCATCTTTCCAAAAATGGCCACGTATAGGAGAATGTGACATATTCATTGCTAGGAAAGGGCTGATAAACACAATTTGATGTGGAATTTCAGCAAACATTTCAATAACTTTCTGACATTTTCCTGTACTTCTTATTTGCCTTATCAATAGTTATAGTGACATATGATTGTCAACTTTTATATTAAGACCAAACTAATAAATTAAACATGTTGTGTTCATATCTGATGAAAGCTGACGTTTTGGAAGGGTGTTAAAATGTACTGACAGGCCCTATTCATAAGCTTCTTTGGTAAAAGTATGCAGATGACACCTTTAGATATTGTTTGTACACATGCTGATAGACAGAAACCGTTGACAACATAACAAATGCAAATGTCAATCTCACAATTTAACCTTTCTGTGTGGAAAAAGACGTTAGTTTTAAGTTACATGTATCTTTTAACTTTATTTCAAAGTTTTATATTATTTTTTAGCCTGTTATCATTACTGTTTCATGTACCACTGAAAGCAGCTGTTGCAGTAAGATTTGCACTTGAGAGTTTTTTTTTCTGTGGAGCTCTGACTTAAACGATTGCAACTGCATAAATATATGCATTTTTCTAATTTTGTGTGTGTATGTTTTTACATGTTCATTTGCTGACTTGAATCTTTTATTTAGTAGCATCCTTCTCTTTATCTATACAAAGTGTCTTAGGTTAATAAACGAGACTTAGGAAGATGTTGTGAATCCCTGTCTCTGCCTTACAAATGGTTTATGTTAAAGCATTTTTAGAACATTTGGCACATTGAGATTTATGCCAAGATTGAACAGT
This sequence comes from Callospermophilus lateralis, assembly GCF_048772815.1. Classification (NCBI taxonomy): domain Eukaryota; kingdom Metazoa; phylum Chordata; class Mammalia; order Rodentia; family Sciuridae; genus Callospermophilus; species Callospermophilus lateralis. The sequence goes on from NC_135319.1 coordinate 77,380,496, forward strand.
TGAGAAGGCCAGGTAACACTGTAAAAAAAACTTTGGACTGATCGAGGCTCATATGGGACAGTAATAGGACAGAGAGCCCTGAACTTCTAGCTAAAAGGCCTGGATTTTAGCCGTGCCTTGGCCACTGACATGTTTGAGAATTTTTACAGGTCATCTATGTTTTCAAGCATCTGGCTTCATTTGTAAAATGGGAATAATGAGGTCTGTTCTACCTACCACACAGTAAGGGTAATTATGAAATAATACATCATGAAAGTACTTTGGAAAATACATGGGAAAAAACATTTCTCCTGAAATTCTTATTATAATGCCTTCTGTGGGGAGCCTTGATATCTTTTTATTTACTCATTGTCTCTGATAGTATGCTGTTCTGCTCAGATCCAAAACTAGTCTTAGAATTCTGAGTTTTGGACAACTTTGAATCCAAGATATTATTATTTCATAGGCATTGCAACCAATAACCATTAGAAATAATGTTATGGTCTAAAGAATATACATGTACCTGACTGAAAGACAAAGAGCCCATAATGTTCCCTATAATAACACTCATATTAAAGACCCTGATTCCATAGTTTCTACATTCATACACAGAGCTGGATTTTGTTTGTTTGTTTGTTTTGGGGGTTTTGTTTTTGTTTGTTTTGGTGACACCATTAGCCAATATCTAGGCCACAGTCATTTCTGAATTTCCATTCCATATTCTTTTATTTGTAGCATATTCTTGGTTTTGTCACATTGGTGCATTATAACGTGTCTGTTAAAACAGTGATATTTTGGTTAGATGTAATGCCACTTTTTAAAAGGGAAAAGTGATCTAAGAATAAGGAGGATTGTGTAGGCATGTATATCTTTTTTTAAAAAATATTTTTGGTAGTTATAGATGGATACAATGCCTTTATTTTATTTGTTTATATTTTATGTGGTGCTGAGAATCGAACCTAGTGCCTCACATATGCTAGGCAACTGCTTTACCACTGAGCCACAACCCCAGCCCCACCCCTGGCATGTATATCTTATAAATGTTCTGCACCTGGGTTGACAAACATTGAGCTAAAATTAACAAACTTAATGGGGTGGTTTTACAATGCTGTGTCTTAGAGCAGCATGCAGGGTGTATCATTACCAACTGGATCAAATCTAGTTTTCACATTCTAGCTTTCATTTCACTCCTGTTTCTCCCTCACCCCCAAGCCACATCTTTGCTCGAGTTTCAATTGTTCTTATTTGTGTCAAATAATCAAATTAATGTGCTGTTGTTTTTGTACAGTTGATTCATTTGATCTTACCTGGTTGCCTTTATACATGCTATTCTGTATGAAATTCTCTCCTCCTACTTGAAATCTAATGGCCTTCAGTATGATTTAAAAAATCATTAATCTAGGTCTTTCCTGACTGATGCCATCTCCTGTATTCTGTATATATCTTTTGTAACATATTTACGTGAAGGAAGAAAATGCTTTTGACCAAGTTATTTAACTTAAAAATTGGCTGTCATCTCAAATTTAACTTAAATATATATGACTATTTTGGTAGTGATTAATTAGTACAGTCTTTACATTTCCTGTCTATGTAGATTGTTGAAGAAGACAAAGTGATAATTATACAAAGAAACAAAGAACTCTGTATGATGACTTGGTTTATTTAATCAGATTTCATCATGTAATGATAATAAACTTAAACAATGTTGTGATAATATCAGAATATATACTTCCAACTTAATTCTAACTTTTTTTTTTAACTACTTCATTCTCCTGGTATCTGTACTGTTAGGTCCTAAACCTTATGCTGCCCTATAGTTTCTTTGTTTCTACTCACAATTAGTCTTGTTGCTCCAATTACATTATATTCTTTTAAAACAGCAACCGTGACCTATCATGCTGTTAAGAGCATCTAAATTCTATGTAAATATTTGTGAATGAATAGATACATAAGTGTATCAAATATGATATTCTACAAAGTGGAAATTGTCCATTTAGCTATTCTCTGTGGTGAGAATCAAGTTGGATTGTCTTATGAAACATACATTGCAATGCAAAGTTTTCCTGAGTTTTAGTAAAACGCCTGTATTCTTCTTGGTTAAAATACACAATTTTGTTATCCCATGTCAACCAGAACCAGATCCAAAGTCATAAGTTAATGGGAGTGTAATCAGGTCATTGAGCTGATCAGTGGCTGAGCAAGAATTAGAAATCAACATTTGCTATGTTTAGTGCATGTAATACTACTTTGTTGTCTATAAATTGTACTTCTTACAGTTGTCTCTTATTTTAAGTCATGTAAGACTGACTTTATCTCATTTTTCTGATATTTATTTCCTCTTGGTTCAATATTTGTGGGCTACTATGTTTCAGGAAACCTTACAACCAATATCTAGAAATGCCCATGTACTCTAGATTTCAAAAACCCTTATGTATACCATGAAAGAAAAGAGCTGTTGGAGAGCTCAAGGCTTAGGAGTCCCAGAAGTTATCTGATAGATCACAGTATTGTCTCTTATCTATCAACAAAGTTTCTTTTTTAAATAAAAGGGAAAAATAAGAGGAAGTTCCCTGAAGTCATATTTTAATTTTTACTTATGGAACCTTTGTTCCAACTCAGTTTCCTCATCTATACACTGAAATGGTTAGACTAGACCACTTCAAGTGGTTCTTAAAGTCTGAGTCAAAGTCCTTAGACTTGAGGGAGGATCTCAGAATAGCTGGAAAGGTTTCATATGCAGACTGCTGGGCCTACCCTAGAGCTTCTGATTCATAAGGACTAGGAGGGACCCAGGAAGAGACCAGAGCTATGTATTTCTAAAGAGTTCCAGATGATGCTGCAGCTCCTGTCACAGGACCACACTTGGAGAGCCCCTGGAATAGATGATCCCTGAGTTCTCCTCAGCTCTAAAATTCGTATGACTCACCTCTGTCAATTACCTGGACTGATTGGAAGGTATCTTTTATCTTCCACTTTGAAAATATAATCCTTGAATCTCTGCTTTATTAAATTTTGCTTGGTGCTTTTTCTGGTCATAGTTTAAGTTCCTTTCCCTTAGGACCCCCCATCCCCACTACTTTGTATACAGCCAAACAGAATGTTTGTTTAGGTAATATTAGTGAAATACATTTCCAGAACTGCTCTTTGGGGAAATTTAAATGAAATGTTAAAGTATCATTAAGAATGCAAACAATAAATTCTTTGATTAGCTGTAGGCATCTTTACATTGGGATGACTAAAAAAGGTTCTGGTTAATTAGAAGTAATTTGTTAGAAACCTGAATCCTCTTTTTTTCTCTCTCAGATTAAAACTCAGTTCCCAGCTGGATGCTTATAAGTGCAGGAAATGTAATTGTCAGATGATTAATTGCAAAAGATAGATAATTAGAGTTCATATGATGTGTCAAATATGGGTAACCAAGAGGTCGACTACACGTTGAAAGAGAGCAGCTAAAATCTAGATTGTAGGTTATGGCTGTAGACAGGTGATTTGCCTCTCATCAGGGCTTGTGGAAAAAACACTAGCCTGAAACTTGCCTTTTTTATCCCATTTGCAGCAAATTCCTCACAATAAAACTAGAAAAGAGTTCCTACTACTTAATATCAGGCTCAGAAAACCAAGCAGTTTCTGAACTACCTTTCTAATGCCAAATAGAGGACTTGGGATTTGTGGCCTTTTTCAGTACCATTTTTTAAAAACTCTCTCAACTAAACTTACCTAAAATATTTTATCCCCAGTTGAGATGACTTGTTTATGTTTCTTAATTTTCAATGACCAAATCTTGTTTCTTTTGGCATTTGAGTCCTTTCTTCCTGGAATTTAAGTGTTTTCATCATAAATCATTAGATCCCAAGGCAGAATCATTTCTGCCTTTTAAAATAAATGTTTTAATAGTGTTTCTTGTTAAACCCACCATCAAAAAAAATTAATGAAATAGGAGGGAAAAAGTCTTACAACCTGTCAGTAATTAAATCAGCCATATCCAGTTTAGCTCACCTGTTGGTTTGTTTAAAGTCATAATGAAATAAAAACTAGACTTCAGTCCTGCATTTGTAAATAGGTCTCTTTCTTCATCTTTAAACTTTGTATTTTTACTGAAGAGTTTTTCAGCCCTCAGAAATACTGTTTTACAAATTCAGTTAATGACCCAAATCCAGCTTGTTTGTTGTGTAGGAGTTGTATTAAAATAACTCACTGTATGTGTATTGTCATTAATGATATGCTCATTTTGATAATGGGGCTGCAGATTCTTAGTCTATAGTCCTTGGGGAGATGCTACAATTTTTTTTTAACTAAGTATTGTTCTGGCTCCTTTCCTTGATTGGCCCAGAAATAGCAATCAGCTGGGGAGCAGGATGACATGCCTCTTAGCGATCCCTTTGATCTTTGAGATGAGTATCAACATTGTATGCTTCCTAATGGAAGTGTAATTTAATGAAATCTATTGGGTAAACATACTTCAGATGTTCAAAGGAGGTGACAAAATTTTTGCTGGCAGCCAGGACCTGGCTGCTTTCCAGCTTGCCTCTAGCTGCTATGCATATAGCATTGAGAAAGGCACTTAAAATAGGAACACAAAGTATTATTTTCATTGTGTTTCAACCCCTGTCTACCCTTCCCTACCCATTTTTTCTCCTTAAGTTTATTTTTGTGGTGTTTCTGCGAGTGGCCTTTGACATATAACCTCTCTTAGTATAAAGTGGAATGTGTGATTTGATCTTTTTCTATTTTTCTTGGTTTATTTTATAACACCAAGGGCAGTACATTGGGTCTATGGCACTAAACTCAGGCGAAGTTGTAGGCATGAGACTTACATAGAACATCCTAGAGGGAAAATGCACTCTATCAAAAGTACATATTTCAGTACCAGTTGACTAAATTAAACATTCTATTTTGAGAGGAGATGATAGAGCCTTTTTGTTTTAACAATCCTTGAGGAAGTGTAATGGAAATAGTCCTATTCAGCAGGAGTCTGGGGACCTGACTCATCATGAGTAAGTCTCTCTCTCCCTGTCCCCCACTTCCTCTCTTCCTTCTCCCTCCCTCCCTCCCTCCCTCTCTCCTGTCCACCTCAGTTGCCCTATCTGTAAGATGAAGACATTGAATTACCTAATTCCAAAGGTTATGTTCAGCTCTGAGATGTTATGATTCTTTTCAAGACAGAAGAACAGCACTGCCCAATAAAAATATAATGGCAGTCACATACGTAACTTTATTTTTAGCTGCTTAATCAACAAATTTATTGTCTATGTCTGAAAAATCTTCATCAAAAATTGTTGTTTGGTTTAGCTCTCAGCAGCCAGCTACTGAGCTCTGAGGAAGTTTGTCTTCTTTTGAGCTACCTGATCTTTCTTTTAGGAATGGACATTTTGGTGTGGCTCTGTGTTTTCTTTTTAACTTCCATCTTAGGTTTCTTCTGATAGTCTGCATTCTCTCCTGTGGTACAAGGGGCTTTCTTGTTCCTCTGTCATTCCTAGAGGCACTATGTTTATTTTGCACTGAAAGAATTGTTTCTTTCTTTAAAAACAAAACAAAACAATTTTATTGGTTATAGATGGACATAAATGCCTTCATTTTATTTGTTTATTTTTTATGTGATGCTGAGAATCGAACCCAGTGCCTCACACATTCTAGGCAAGTACTTTACATTGAGCCACAACTCCAGCCTGGGAATTGTTTCTTGTGATCATCTACATCTTCTTCCACTAGGTTCTACATACAATCTGCAATGTTCAGTTCCATGATATGCTTCTGATTTACTTCTGCATTAAATTCCTTTCTCTTAGAATGATGACTATTATGACTAATGCTGCTGAAAATCATTTGTGAGGGTCCCCAAAACTATTGCCAGTAGTGATTCAGGCAAGACCTGCTTCCAAATAGCAGGTGAAGGTTGTTAACCTCAGTGCTTTCCATATTGTATTCATCTCTGGTCACCTCAACATGCCTTCAGAGATCTTGACCTGCCAAAGCTATTGAGAAGCATGTGGTCCAGCAGCAGGTCGGTGAAGAGTATTCTGCAATAGAGTTTGTCACCAACATCAGTTTTTGCAGTTCATGTATATGTGCTGTGCAGATTATCACACCCCCTTCTATATGGGCATAAGCAACCTGATAAGCGATACCATTGTTAGGTATACATCCTATAGACAGGCATGTTGTACTTATTTTTATCCTGGTTGATCAAGCATTTCTGAGTTTAGTAATCAGTGTTGCCTTCTTCTAAATTTCATTTGGTGTCTCTTAAGGTTGGTCTTATTCCTGACAATATTAATAACCCAGTGGAAATAGTCCTATTCAGCAGGAGTAATTCTAGTAATCACATCACAAAATGCAAAAAGAAAAAGGTTATATTAATTTTAGTAATATATTTCATTAAACCTAGTAGATCCAAACAAATCTTGCTTCAATATGCCATCGGAACTCACCTAGATGTGTGACACTTCTCAGGGGTCACCTCATGCCCATTGCAGTGGTGCTCACTCCTCCTTCCAGCCATGTACCAACCACTGGTCTGCTTTCTCTGTGTTAAAGTTTTGCTTTTTCTAGAAATTTCAAATAAACAGAATCAGATAATATGTCCAACTTCTTTCATTTACTATAGTATTTTTGAGGTCTATTTATGTTGTAGCATGTGTTAGTAGGTTTTTTATTATTAATAGTTCAGTATATTGGCATATGCCACATTTTATTTGTCTGTCTACCACTTGATGACATTTGGATCAATTTCAGATTTTTTACTATTATGAGTAATGCTGCTTTGCAAAATTTAATTGCAATCCAGTTGTGGAAACGTGTGTCAGAGTGTTATTTCTCTTGGGAAGTGAAATTGCTGGGTCACCTGTTACGTGTATTTTTTTTCTTTTTTTTTTTTTTTTTAAGTATTGTGTAGTGAATCCGGGACACTTAACCACTGAGTCATATCCCCACCCCTTTTTTGTTTTTTATTTAGAGATAGTGTCTCACTGAGTTACTCAGGGCCTCACTAAGTTACTGAGATTGGCTTTGAACTCACAATCCTCCTATCTCAGCCTCCAGAGCTGCAAGGATTACAGGTATACTTTTAAAGAATTTGTCACACTACTTCTAAAGAAATTGTACCAGTTCATGTTCTGCCAGCAATGTATGAAAGTTCCAGTTTCTCTCTGCCCTTGTCAGCATTTGATATTGTCAGTCTCCTTGATTGTAGCTATTTACTGGGTATATAATGGCATCTTGTAGTTTTTCCTCCCCTTTTAATATTTTTCTGATTGCTTTTTAACCGTTAATTTGTATATTAAATGATACATATTTATGGAATACCATGTGGTTTTTTGATGCAGATATACATTATGTAATATTCAAATTGGGGTAAACAAATCTATTTCCTTAAACATTCATCATTTCTCTATAGTGAAACATTCTAAATCCTTTCTTCTAGCTTTTTAAAAATATACAGTATATTACCATTATCTGTAGTCACCCTACTGTGCAGTAGTACACTGGATCTTCTTTCTCATCTAACAATAACTTAGTGTCCATTAATCAGCCTGTCTCTATCCCTCTCTTTCCTCTACTCTCCCTAATCTCTGGTAACCTTTCTACTCTCAGCTTCTATGAGATCAAATCTTTTAGATTCCATATGTGAAATTATGTCTTTCTGTGTCTGACTTACTTCACTTACTGTGACCTCCAGTTCCATCCATGTTGTTGTAAATGGTAGTATTCCATCCTTTTGTGGCTGAATACTATTCCATCCTGTATATGTATCACATTTGCTCTATCCATTCATCAGTTGATGGACCCTTGGTTTGTTTCCATTTCTTGACCCTTGTGAATAGTGCTGCAGTGAATACGGGAGAGCAGATGTCTCTTCATCATACCAATTCATTTCTTCTGGATATTTACTTGGTAGTGGATTACTCGATGATATGGTGACGTTTTGTGGTTTTAATTTGCCTTTCCATATTGACTCACAAGATTGTCCATCTCTTTTTGTACTTATTGGCCATTAGTATATATTTGGTAAAATATCTATTCAAATTGTCTGCTCATTTGTTATTGCATATATTCTTGTGATTGAGTTCTTTGTGTATTCTGGACAAATCAGACATATGATGTAGCTTGTTATTTCATTTTCTTCATGATGACTTTTGAACTTATAAAATTTTACATTTTTACATCGAATTTACTAATTTTTAATGGATTGTATTATTGGTGTTGTATCTTACAAATCTTTGCCTAATCAAATGGCACAAAGATGTTTTTTTCTTCTTGGGTTTTATAGTAGCTTTCATGCTTTTATTTAGGTCTGTGGTCATTTTGAGTTAGTTTCTTTGATATTGTATGAGGTAAATAATCTCAATTATTGTTGCTGTTGTTATTATTATTATTATTACATGTGGGTAGCCAATTGTTCCAGCATCATTTGTTGAAAAGATTGTCCTTTCCCCCAAAGAATTCCTTTAGCAGTTTTATAGAAAATAAGATGAAAATAATATAAAATTTTATTTCTGGATTATTGATTCAGTTTCAGTTATCTGAATATTATCTTTAGGTCTGTACCGTGGCATTTTGATTATGTTAGCTTATAATAAGTTTTGAGATCACATAGTATAAGTTTTGAGCTTTGTTCTTTTTCAAAAATCATTTGTTAATTCTAGGTTCTTAGCACTTCCATCTAACTGTCAGGATCATCTTCTCAATTTCTGTGAAAAAAATCTGAGATTTTTATAGCAGTTCATTAAATAGAAACAATATAAATTGATTATGGGAGAAATTACCATCTCAACTATATTGAGTTTTTCAATTTATTCTTTAGTTTGTCTCAGCAGTGTTTTCTGAAAATTTTTTAGCTTACAGGTATTTCATTTCAGTTGTGAAATTTATTTTTAAATATTTTAATCTAGTTGATTCTATTGTGAATGAAAATTTTCTTAATTTTATTTTTGGTTTGTTCATTGTTACTACATAGAACTACAATTGATTTTTATACATGGAATTTTGCTGAAGTTACTTAATAATTCAAGTTGGGTTTTTTGTAGATTCTCTGGAATTTTTCTACGTAAAATATATTATCTGTGACATATTTTAAATCTGTATTATATTGGAAATGTGTTAAATTTTACCAAATATTTTTTCTATATTGTTATAATCATGTTTTTGTTGTTCCTTATTGTATTCATGAGATACACTGCATTAATTGATTTTTAGATATTAAACCAGCCTTGTATTCCTAAATCAAGTCCCACTTTGTTCATATTATATAATTCCTTTCATTTGTTACTGTGTTCGGTTTACATACATTAGGGTGTATGCTATTGTGTTCAGGATTTTTATGTCTATGTTTACCAGGAGTAATGGTTTGCAGCTTTTCTGTCAAATCCGTATCTTGCATTTGCATGATTAGGTCACAGAATGAGTTGGGAACTGTTTCTTCTCTGCTTTCTAAAAGGACTTTGTGTAGAGTTTTTATTTTTTGCCTAAATGGTGATGGAATTCAACAGTGAACCCATATGGGACTGGGTTTGTTTTTGCTGTTGCCTGGTAGAAAGATCATTTTACTAATTTAATTTCTTTACTTATTTTGTGGGTTGGGGATATGATTTAATGACAGAGCCCTTGCCTAACATGCACAGGCCCTGGGTTCCATCCCCAGCATGGCAAAAAAAAGTAACAGACTATTATTGGTATATTATATTTCTCTTTCCTTTCGAGTCAATTTTTATGCCTTTCTAATGATTTGTCCCCTTTACCTAAGTTCTATAATTTGTTGATGATAAATTCCCCATAATATTCCTTTGAAATCTTTTTAATTTCTTTAGGGTTTTTTGACAACATCCCCTCTTTAGTTTCTGATTTGGTAATTTTGTGTCTTCTTTTTTTCTTAGTCAATCTAGCTATAAGTTTAATTCTGTTTTATATTTTTTAAAAAATCTTTTGTCTCTTTTGAAATTCCTCATTATTTATCTATTTTCTATTTTATTGATTCCTACTCTGATCTTTATTGCCTTTTAGTTCCATTTATTCTTTTAGTTTCTTAGAGTGGAAGCTTAGATGACTGATGTGAGATCTTCCTTCCTTTCTAAGAAAAGTATTTCCCTCTACCAGCTGCTTTTCAAAATTAAATTCATGGCCATTTTCCATATTACTTTCCAGATTAATATTGCTGGACTATAATAAAATTTGAAAATAGACTTGTGAAGCTAAGACTCAGAGCTTTCTAGTTTTTTGCTTGTTTTCTCCCCACTAAGTCAAGTGCTGTTAAGGTCTCAGTAATCTTTAAGGGTGTATGAAATGCACAAGCCATTGGAAGTATGTTTTTTTCTGAGTGAAAAGGCATGCCCATTCTGCGTGGTGCTATTACTTTAGAAACATTGGCTCAAAGCAAGAGCCACATGCTAATGTCCATTTCATTGCAAAGAACAGTTCAGCAAAGGCTTTTTTAAAATTTATTTTTTAATTAAAATAGTTTGTTCATACATCCTTATTTTTTTAAAAAAACAAGCATATAGAAAATTTGGAAGAAGAGTACAGCAATCAACTGTTCACCTCGCCCTGCATTCAGTAACTCTTAATTCTTACCCTCATTTTCCTTTTCTCTCTCTTTCAGAATCAAGGATAAACTAAACTAAAATAAAGGAATCAAGGATAAACTCCTAGGCTTGTAGCTTGAATAAGTGATTTTTAAATAGAGGGTACCAGTTACTGAATTGGGGAAAACTGAGGGCAAGACAAGTTGGTTTTATTGTTTGTTTGCTTGTCTAGTGGAGGAATAGTGATTGTAGGATCAATAATTGATTTTTGGATGGTTTAAATTAAAAGTATCTATGGGACACCCAAGTGGAGATAAATAGACAGTGGGATGTAGTCAATTTTTAGTTCAGGGGAGAAATGGAGTTAGATCAGGATTGACATGAGCATATACTATTTAAACCTTTAGAAAGAGGTGAGAATACTTAGGGAGGAGAGAGAAAGAGAAGTGTTCTTGACCAAGCTCATAGGAAGTATAGTATTAGAGTTCAAGTAGAGAATGAAGTGAATTGAATTCAGAAAAAAGTTCAAAGTGAGGTAGATCATTTCTACAGAAGAGACTATTTCAAAAAAGAGGACATTTCAACAAAGTGGAATACTATTGAAAAGGTGTGGTCATGACCACTTAAAATTGTTTTTAGCAGAGTTCTTTATACTTCTTTTATTTCCAGCCAATACAGTTGTCGGTTGGCATAATGTTTAACATAAATTGCCTTAAAAATAAAAAAAGAAGCTGACTATTCTTGCTTTAGCAATAGGGGGTAGATGGTGGTAATACAAGAAGGGAAACACTTGGGGCTGGGCTTTGGCTCAGTGGTAGAGCGCTTGCCTATCACGTGTGAGGCACTGGGTTCAATTCTCAGCACCTCATTAAAAAAATAAACAAATAAAATATACTGTGTCCAACTACAACTAAAAATATTTTAAAGAAGAAGAAGAAGGAAACGCTTGAATGCATGTAATTAGATTAATTAGGTTAAGGGATTTACCTTATTTTAAGTTCTTGCTTTAACATTTAGCTTTTTTAATTTGGGCAAGTTACTTATTTCATCTCCATTTTCACATCTATAAAATGGGAATAATAATAACATCTGCCTCTTAGAATTGCTGTGCAGGATAAATTAGTGTACATACATGCATATTTGTAGTTCCTAGAATAATATATGATATGTAGTTAGATCAAAAAATATATTAGCTATTTTTCTGACACAAATTAGGTTGAATTTTAAATAATTTTTGCTAATTTTCAGGATACAGCATAATTTAAATTAGGCCAAACTTCCTTAGAGAGAAAGTTTCTCTGGCCTAAGACTTCTTAGATGTAAACCCACAAGTTGCTTTTGATTATTCAGTGTATTCAGTGACACCATTCAGTTACACTCACCCTAGCTTACCAAGATGGTATTTTTCAGTTGTAGAAAATCTTGATGAATTTGTAAATAGGTTCAAGTTCATCTCTAATGCAGATCTTTACATAAACTAGCACTGATTTTATACATGGGAAAGGATAAAATGTATTTCATTCACCTCTCTTAAAATTTATGGTTCTTACAAAAAAATTCATACCATTATTTCAGTCAGTTTCCCCATTGCTTATATTAAAAAGCATGAAATAGTCTGTTGATAACCCTTGAATACTTTCCATTATGATTCAAAATATTTGATATTCCTTGATATGTCCTGTCTCTACTCGACATAGTTTCTCCATTTCTGTGTTCTCCATAGAAATGCTTTCTGTTCAAGCATTTAGAGTAAACTTTCGTTTTTAGCCAAAACAGGCCTTTATCAGCAGAACATCCAAGTTTCTACTTCCCAGAGAATTGTTCTGCTTTATTAGATCATAATCTGCATTTTCCTCATCTGTAAGGGGAAGAGGTTAAGTTCTCAAAAACCCTTATAATTTCAAAGTACCATTATTATATGATTTATAAAATTGTAGTAAATAATGATGTTTTGTCCTGTAAAGATCACAAAAGTGATCCATTGTGTTTTAAAATGTATGCTTTACCTCTTACTTGATTCACTCATAGAATCCAAGCACATTGGAAATCAACTTTCTCACCACCACCAATTGAACTCAATGCCAATTGATTTATTTTTAGAATTTCTAAATGCTTCTGTAAATCTTTGAAAAAAAAAAATATATATATATATGCATACATATATCTCTATCTATCTATATGGTATGGCTATTTAGAAGAGCAAAATGACTATAATTTTCAATTATTTTTAAACTAGGCAGAACAAATAAAGCCTGTGGGGATATATTCATCCCAACTATTGATTAGCTGTTTTTGAGTTTACTCATATGGGGCTTAAGACAAATAAAGATTGAGTAGACACAGTTGGAGTTTTGATCATTTTTGTTTTATTTTGTTGTTGTTCATGTGACTTCCAAGTTTAGCATATTCAGATGAGCAATTATTTTAGAAATGCTGAGGCTTCAAATGGTGGATGCTCTATTGGGGTACCTGTCACTTTAATAAATGTTTTCCTTCTTAAGTGTCTCCACCTGAATTTTTCTATTTTTACCACAGGGACCAAAATGTTATCCAGTAGAGTTTTGTCCAAAGAAAATGGGGACTGGAGGAATGGCATAATCCATCATTCATCTGTTGGCTGTCAGCAAAGGTTTAAAGTAAATGAAGAAATAACTAGAAAAGTGCCTTATGTGGTCTCTATACTTTACAAATATCCCAACATTTTGAGGAAGGGAGATGTGTTTTAAAAAAAATATCTATAAGAAAAATTAAGATGCTTAGCTTTTTTTAATATATTGTATTGCTTACAACTATCATGGATATCATACCTTCAAAGTATTTTGCTAAAATCACACCTGACCCTTTTCCAGTTTGCATCTTACTTTTCTTCTGTATAGCCTTGATTCACTGGGCACCACACTCCCCTGGTCTCTTCTGGCTCTCTCTTTGGATTCTTTCTCTCCCTTTCTCTTAATGTTTGTGTTTTCACATTGCTGTTTTGTCATCTCTATTTTCTCTGGTTAAATGTACTTATGCCCATGCTTTTTGCTAATGCCTAAATGTTGATGACTTTATAATCATGTATCTAGTCTAGACTTTTTCTTTGTACTCTATACCCAATTTTCAAAAATTGTCCATTGCCTGTATGTCAGGCCTATAGACATTCAAATACAATGTTAAACCTGAATTCATTGAACATTGTCTTTTCTCTAATACAAATTCCTCTTTGAATTAATTATGTTGGTCGGTGCACATGCTGGTTATGCTTGTTTATGCATCTGTACTCAGTTACCCACATGAGAAACCTAGGAGCCATTCCATACTTTGTCTTTATCCCACTTCTCTCTGTCTTTAAGTCCCATTGAGTCCACCCCGAGAATCTCCTTCCCTCCCTCTTTGCTATTGCTCTCTTAAATAAGAATCACATGGCCTCTTGCTTCACCTGTAAGAGTGAACCTGAGATTTCTGCCTTCAGTCTGGTCCTCCTCCCTCTGTTTTTCACTTTGCATATACAGGAAATGTTCTAAGAATGTAAATTTGTTTAGATCAAGTTCCTGTTTTTGTTACTTTATGGTACCCACTCAAAGGACAAGTCAAATCCAGCTAAAAGATATGATATAATTTGGCCTTGTAGTGTTTTTGATATATTGAAATTGGTGTCCAACATTAAGAGATTGAGAGATAGTATATCAATCTCTAAATTTCAGGCTTCTCCTGAAATTCTGGGAGAGCTGAGAGATTGTATCACACAGTTATATCTGAGTGGTGGATTCCCACACAGTGGAGCATTTTTATGTGGGTCCCAACAGCCGCTTGCTATTTGACTCTCTTGGTTGGTCTGACTTCTCTGAGCATGTTGGTTTGTTCCTACCGTTTTCTCATGCAGTTCTTCATTCACCCTCTGTCTAGACATGCCAAAGTACTCCTGTTTATAATGCTCGGCATCATGTTTTAGGTCTTCATTATTTTATATACACTGCTTCCTTCTCCTGGAATGCTGCTTCTCTTCCTTATCTGCTTCATGGATTACTCATTACTATGCCCCAGCTCAATCTTCTTCCTTGTAAAGCCACTCCTGGCCTGATCAAACCAAGGTAGTTCCTTCCTTTCTTTGATCTTTGATACCCAAGTAAACCTAATTTTGTGGTACGTCAAGTTGTACTTACTACATCTTGTTTTCTAAAATAATGCCTGAAGTAAGCATGTAGCTCTTTCTTGAAAGGGATGATGCATGAATTTAGAGTAGTGTTGAGCACAGTTTGTAGATATTTAAAGTAGATATTTACTTCAATTTCTACACTTTCATGTCCTCCAGTTTCTATGATCTTATATCTTCAGGACTGTTTTACAAAAAGAAATAATGTAATTAGTCAACCTTGAAGTTAAGTAACAAAATACGTATTCTAGATGTTTTATAGAATCCTTGCTCTTTAAAAAATCTAATATAATTATTTTACTTGTCCTAGAAAAATCAGGAATTAGTATTTACAGTCATATCTGTACCTCCCACTCAACAACCCCTCCAAAAAAATGAAAATGGAATCAAGTGGTTAATCAGCATCCTAAGTGTGGTATGCTAGAAGCATGCCTGCAGATTTTTATGTGTTGAATTTCCTGTGTGAACATGACACTGACCCACTGTCATCAGGTTGTGCAATTTAATTATTTTTCTAAAAGTGCTCTGGACTTGGGTGCATCTCTCTGTTCTCCCCAGCTCCTGCTTGTGAACAGCAACATGCTCTTGTCTTCATCAGCATTAACTGTAGTCCCTGGAGTCTGGTGTCCACAGTGTCCTCAGGAGTGGGGAGATCTTGGCCTTTTCAAGAAATTCCAACTGGATATAACTCCATAACTCAATGTGCTTTTTTTTTTTTTAATGGTAGTTTAGGATTAAACCTGCTTCTTTTCTTTCAACATAAATAACTTGGCTTCTTTTGTATTATTTAATTTCTGGTATTGATACCCTGAAGTCGGCTGACTTCCATGTTTTTATATCTTGGTTCCTGAGGAACAAACAAAACAGTTTATTATGACAGTTTGGAGTATGCTTTTCATGTAAATTGTTCAGACTTTTTCTCATCCCTAAAAGAAAGTAAACCATTTTTCTTGTTGCCTGTTTTTTGTAAAAAGGTTAAGGATTCCCATTTGAGAAGGTGCTAATTTTATAACTCATGAATTCTAAAATTAAAATGTTGATATTGAACACATGCTCTCTTTAAATACATTTTCTAACTGTTCTTCCACTAGCAGACAGTGGCTTTGGGAGAGATTTTAAGAGAACAACCATTATATTAATGTTTAACTCCTAAGGAGTATATGATAGGAATCTTCTTTTATTGTTCAATTTCTTGATTTTGGAAGTTTTATTGTTTTTTTGTTTTCCTATATTTTAGTTGTTGTCCATTACTAATTTTTACTCATGCGTATAAGTTTTTATCATAGGTTTTAGAAAATGGGAATGGAAAATATTCCTTATTTCTTCTTATAGGGGCCAAAGTGGGATTCCACCCAATGCTGCTTTTTTCCCTTGGGAAACTGGTCCATGGTCCAAAAGATCATACTGTTTTGAAATCTTTGGTAACCTCATGCCTAATATTTTCCCATTATTTGAACTATCCTGGAAAGTATCCATAGACATGTGCTAAAAAGTTGTCCTAAAAATACAACCTGAAGTTCTACATACAATGTTGAAAAACTTTACATAGCAGATTGTGAAAGTGTGGTGCTGGTATAATGAAGATGATTATAATTATGAAGATTATAAAGATGTATAGGGAAAATCCTCTCTTCTACAAGCTACCTATCCCAGTTCCCCATTCCACCCTCCTCTCAAATCTTTAACCCAGATAACTACTGTTTTTAATGATTTACCTTTCTAGATTATGTTTAAACAAGCAAATACAAATATATACCCCCACTTTAAATAATAACAACAAAATGGCATACCATACCAAAGAAAGCAAGTATTGTATATACTGAAGAGCTTCTTAATTCTTTTGTTTGAATAGCTTAATAGTATCCCATTGTTTGGATTTACCAAATTTATATAGTCAATCTTATATAAATAAGCTTTTGCTACTGTACATGGTGCTAAAGTGAATAACTGTGTCAATTCTTATGGGAGCAAGATCTTAAGAAGTGTATACAGTTACAATATTGATAATCCTTTCATAGTTGCCCCTATGGAGATATGCTAATTACACTCTCTTTGTCAGTGCATGAGAGTATTGATTACTTACACCATATCACTTATAAAATGAAGTATTATACTTCTGCATGTTGATCAGACTGATAGGAGTAAAGGAGTAGTTCATTGTAGTTTTTATTAACTTTTATGAGTGAAATGGAATGTCTTTTCATATGTTTCTTCAGGAACTCTTTTTATCCTTTGCTAATTATTTTTTTTGTGGAGTGGTGGGGGGAGGTTGAATGTTTATCTTTTCCTTACTAATCTCTAGGGGCTTTTTAAGTATATTTTTGAAGATTAGCCATTGCTAAAAATGGAATTTGCAAATGTTTTTTCCAATTTATCATTTACCCTTTGGTTTGGCCTAGTCAAATATTAAATTTATTTTATCTTCATTCTAAATTTTGTCATTCAAAACATTTTATTTTTATATGGATAAAATGTATCAATCTTTTATAGATCTACATTTAGGATCATAATTTCAAATACTTTCTACATCTTAAGATTATAAAATAAGTTAAATTTATTCCTGGTCATTTTAACTTCTGTTTTTTTGCCTTATATAAGAACTTTTCTTTGACCATATCTTCTGACTGGTTGTTGTTTATATATATATATGAATTAAATTCTGTATTTAATTTTGTAGCGTGATACCTTATTAAATTCCCTTATTGTTTGCAGTTCAGTTTATTTTCTTGAAGTATTGAGATATATTGTTTATAAGTAGTGATGGTTGTACGTCTTCCTTCCCAATTTTATACTTATAACTTTTTCTCCTAATATGTTTCCTAGTATTTCCAGTAAAAAGTTAATTAATAGTAGTGTTACTGGTCAATTTTTTTTTCTTTTTTTTTTTTTGAAATACTACTCTATCAGATACACTAGACCCCTGTAGCTGGGCATACGCTGTGGTGCACTTATTCTTTTAATCCTCATTTCTTGTTGTCTTTTAGGTAAATCACATAAATTTCAGTATTTGGTTCCATCTCCTGTGTTAACATTTTAATTATAACTCTTCATGTTATTTTTGTTGGTTTATATAGAGATTACAGTGTGAATCTTTAGGGTATTATAATTCTCAAACAATTGCATATTACTTTATGGACAGTATAAGACCTTACCCAATAGAATTTTATTTACCTGTCCCCTCCTTTTACTTTTGTTGTCTTATATTTTATTTCTACATATGCTGTGACCCTTATGACATGTGCTTAAAGCTTGTATACCCAAATATGTATTCCTATTGGAGCTCTTTATTCCTTCATGCAAATTTCAGTTTTGATTATTTCTTCCCAATCTAAAGATCCCTTTTTAACATTCAGGGAATTAATGTCAGAGATGAATTCTTTCAGCTTTTACCTGACCAAAATTTCCTTTATTTATTTCACCATTGTTTTTGAATGATATATACACAGGATATTGAATTTTAGTTTAACGTATTCTCTCCTCTTTTTCTTTACTATAAGGTGTCATTATTTTTTCCTTTTCATGTGCCTCAGAATTTTTATTGTATGTTATATGTTTTATATAAAAGTGGAGTATCAAGCTAGTAAAATGTTATCAAAACCATGAGCCAGGCATGGTGGTGCACAACTGAGGCAGCATGATGACAAGTTGGAGGCTAGCCTGTGCAACTTAGCAAGACCTTGCCTCAAAATAAAATATTTAGGGGTTGGAGTTGTGGCTTAGCATTAGAGCACTTGCCTAGCATGTGCGAGGCACTGGGTTCAATCCTCAGCACCACATAAAAAAAAATAAATAAATAAAGGTATTGTGCCCAACTACAACCAATAAATAAATAAATAAATAGATAGATAAATAAATAAATAAGATATTTAAAAAGTGTGTGTGGGGGGGTCAGGCATGGCTCAGTGGTAGAGCAGGTGCCCAGCCTGCAAAAGTCCCTGCCTTCAATACCCATACTATACACACACACATACACATACCCCAAACATATTAATGTGCATTTATGATAGAAAAATATTCAGAAGTAATAAAGAACAGAAAAAGGACTGTCCTTGAAATTTACATAGTAGGAGTTAGACTGAGTACACTTTGAGATTCTGGAAGAATCTTTTGTCTATCTCTGCATCTAATTGGGACTACTATGCCTAAAGATAATTCAGAAAAAAATTCTGGGCTGTGCTCCTCAGATGATTAAAGAGTTGAAAAATTAGGCAGATGAAGAAAGGTCCTGGGATCATTTTCCCTGAATGGAAAGTTGTAGAGTTATTAAGTGTCTTCAAGTCTGTGAAGAGCTATTACCCCAAGTATGGTCAGCAGCTGTGTATTGGTCTCTACCGTATGTGTAACTTCAGTACTGTGGATTTAAGTTCAGTTTAGGGAAATAATTCCCGACAGTAACCAGTTATTGTTGGTAAGCTTCTTTGTGGAAGTTAAGGACCTCTTTTTCAAGGTCTTTGTAAGATGCACTTGGTGTTGGATGATGTAAGAGAACAAGGCACACTAGAGGACTCTCAAGGTCCCTTCTAGCCCTGAGGTCCTATTATTATTGCATATTTATAGAGCACCCAAATTGGCTGTGTTCTTTTCAGAGACCAGAATTACATTCAGTTCCTGTCCAGTGCTATCACAGTCAAAATTAGACAGATCAGCAATGCCTTAGTTGCCAAGTCAAGTCAGAGTTGAGTGGGCTTCTGTCTAACTACCTGAAAATGTGTATTCCTTCTTGAACATTAGAGAGTGACCTCTGAGCACGGTAAAAGATCTTAGGTTTGTGATATATCTCTCCAGGGGGATTTTTATTGGGTTACTCTAAGAATTTTTGTAAAATAATAAATAAATAAATCATATATTATTATGTGTTAAGCAATCTAATTTAGAATCACTGTCCTCACATCTTTTATTATAAAATAAAATGGAGAAAAAGAATTGCACTTTATTGTCAAACTATTTAAATGTTACATAATATTCTTTCTTTCTTTGGTTGGTTTTTGATTTTTTGTTTGTTTTGAAGTGCCAGGGATCAAACCAGGGCTAGGCAGCACTCTATCACTGACCTATGTCCCCAGCCCTATTTTTTATTTGTACTGATAACTTTCGATTTCTCTGACTATGGATAAATTTGAATCTATACTAAGGGGTGAACTAAAAACTAAAACTTTTAACTGTTTAAATAAATTCCCATATTTTTACTAAAAAAAGGAATAAACCATAATATTTGGTGAAAATGAATTGTTTAAATTGTCTGAATTTGAAAGAAAATTGTATTGTATTTTTGCTTAACATTAGCTATCTAATCAAGGATTTATTTGACATTCACGTAATCTCAGACATTAACTACTTGTTGAAGGTTAGCCTACCAGAACTTCTGTTCCTTTATTCCACTAATATTTAAATATTTAATTATTTTAAATGTAATATTTGGAAATACTTTTAAACTTCCAGAAAGTTTTGAAGAATAGTACATAGAACATAATATATTTTTACCTATTATTAACATTTTGCTCTATTTGCTTTATCATCTGTGCACGCTTTCTCTGTCTTTTTTTTTTTTTTTTTTGTACACAATACCTTTATTTTGTTTATTTATTTTTACATGGTGCTGAGGATTGAACCCAGGGCCTCACACATGCTAGGTGAGCGCTCTACCGCTGAGCCACAACCCCAGTCCTCTCTGTAAGTCTTTCTATATATTTTTTCTGAGCCAAATAAGTATAAATTGCATAATCATGCATCTTTGCAAGTAGTTTTATAACTGCCTTCAAAATAAAAATATTATCTCATTACTATATTACTTAAAATGTAGAGGTAGCTTGAAGAATTACCTTTGACCTTGCTTTTGTCCTCATCTATTTTAACTATCATTAGGGAGAGATATGTGTACATAGAGTATTTTTGTTGACTGTTCTTTAATGAAGCTTTAAGGTTTGACATAAGTACCTGTTGCTACAATACATAATGCTATGGCTTTGCCATAGGACATATTACAGAATTTTTCAAAGTGCTAAATTCTTGTTAATAATTTTGATAGAAGAAAACTCATTTTCAGATTCTAAATATTTTCATTTAAACAATTGAGCTTACTCAATTTCTGTCCAGTAAAACGACATGGGTTCAATTGAAGTTTTGGCCTGTAAGTTTATTTATTTTCTATTTCAGCTTAATTTGGAATCACAGAACTGAACTAATTTATTTGTTCATTTCCCTTGTAGTAGTTTATGGTTGCATAAGTGTCATCCAAGACTGAATTTCACTGTAGAATTAGCTATATCAGCTCCAGAATGAAGATGTGACTCAACAAAAATAATAAAGGGAAATATATTAAATAATTTTAGATATGTAAATCAATTTTAGATATGAAAATCAATATTCGATTGTAAAGATTTTTATTGCCATATTTTTATTCATTTATTAACATTGGTGATATCTAAGATTAATAGCAACTTTGAATAGATCTACTCTGAATAGTTCTTCAAATAGTCTGAGGTGTAGTGTTGCTCTGGTGAGGTCAGTTCACTAAAGTTTTTGTTTGTGTTTTTCGGGTATTGAAGACAGAGTCAGTAAGGTTCAAGGAGAATGATGTCACTACTCATTGTGGGCAGACATACTCCCTGCCTTGCTGGAAGGCTTACATGGGCCAGAGAGCAAACAAAAGTACAACACGTGCTAACTTTTTCCACATAGCCACTGAATTCTGACCTGGAACTTTATTAGATAGCCTCGTTGTCCATGTAACTTTTAACTTCTATTTGTCATTGTTTCTACTTTGTATTTATTAGTTTTTAGCTCACTGTGTGCTTGTTCAATGTTATGTGATTGCCAGGAAAACTAGACAATATTAGTTCCAAGAGGATTTTTCTTTCTGAAGCACCCACATGCAGGATATGCAATCCATAGTAATTCTTATTCATTTGAAATACACCAATTTGCTCCTGTCAGTAGAGGATAGGTTTGTTGTTTTAAATTGCTGGGTTTTGTTTTTGTTGGCATGTTCCCCGATACAAATTGAATGGCTGACAAAAATCTATTCGTATGACAGTTCAATCTAGATAAGTGCCCTCTGTTGCCTAACAGTACAATTTGGGGTCTCAGAGATAAAAGCAAACTGAATGCCAGGCTTGTAGCACAGCTTCTTCGTGCAGATAACAGAGGTAATCCATATTCCTCAGGTCCACAGATCAGAAAAGAAGAAATATGCATGCACATCATCTCGTTTGAAATGGTGGTCTTTTAGCTTCTGCATAATAAAAAATAGAGATATCTAACTTATGAGAACAATAAAATAGCTGATATGAAATATGCCTATATTTTAAATTAAAGAGAAATGTGGTATTGACATATAAAGTTGGAGAGGGTTCTGTTGCTTAGCATTTTCCCATAGTATATTGGCTTTTGTTGAATGCATGTACTTTCTATTTTAACATTCCCATTCTAAAATAAGTTCTATCTTTAGGCAATGATTCTTTCATAGGTTTGATATTTTGCTGGAGATAGAGCTGAAGGAGTTGAGTCTTTATACCTATTGATTTACCTCTGCTTTAAAGCATGTTGGTCTTTTTGCAGAAGTGCTTCCCAAGTATAATTCACATATAAAAAGAAGGACAAATGTGTGGTAACCACAGTTATGAGAAAAGAATTGGACTAATGCATAAGATAACAAACATCTTAGAAATATGGCCAAGGGCCCACATGTAGATATTCTGAAAAATAATGGTAAAGTCTGCTGATTGATTGAAGAACTTTACCCAAGGAGAGAGTTGGATACTTTTTAGGTTTTTGTCTAAGGAGAACATGTGCATGGTAATACCATCCTAGAGAAAGACAGAGGAAGAATATTAAATAGAAGCAAGATAATACTCCTGTTGTCTATGTTAAGTCTGAGATACCTTTAGGCTAAGATGCCCATAGGAATTGGATTTGTGGGTAGAATATTCCAGCTTCTAAGTGCTAGTTAGAATGATGGAAATAGATGATATCTTTCAGATGAGCAAGAAGAGGACCAAGAATGGATACCTAGGGAATATAAGCATTTCTGGGAAGACTAAGAGAATAGTTACACTGAAGAGACTGAGGCAAGACCAGAGGTAGAAGGAATTCCATAGGAGGGTGGCACTGAAAGTGAGTGGTAATGTCAGATGATATGGAGAGATAAGTTGAAGAAAAGGACTAAATGTGATCATTAGAGCCAAAGTTGACACAATTTAAGCAACAAAATTAATGAAATAATATTAGATTATAAATACAAAGTATAAAATCATCATCCATAAATCCATATTGATATGAATAAATAATTGAATAATGATCAGTAGACAACTTCCCATGCATAAGAGTATCAAATGGTTTGTGTAGATACTCTGCCCTCAAGGAAATGGATCATAACTCCTACTCCTTAAATGTGAGCCACACAAAGTACAGTACAGAAGAGGAAAAGAGCTTTACAGTGGAGAGATCTGACAAACACCACCTCACCCAAGTGACCAAGGTCAACATAAGCAGTGGTGATAATATGTAACCTTAATATCATGTGATAAAAATGGCTCTTCACCTCTGTGGTCTTCCTTTGAAAAACACTGAACTCCAGTCTGGTTATGAGAAAAACATCAGACAAATCCCAATTGAGGGGCAGTCTACAAAATACCTAATCACTGCTCCTCAAAATTGTCAAGGTCATCAAAAGCAAGAAAGTCTGAGAAAACCATCACAAGCCTAGAGCAGCATAAGGAGACATGACTAGTAAATATATTGCAAAATCTTGGATGGGATCCTAAAACAGAAGAAGAACCTTAGTTAAAAACTAAGGAAATCTAAGAAAATGATGGACTTAATAATAATAATAATGTACAATAACTAATGATTAATTCACTAATTGTGATAAACTGGGTGTGGGTTATATGAGAACTCTTTACTATCATTGCAACTTTTGTATAAATCTGTAACTACCATAAAAAGTTAATTTAAAAAAATGTTGTCAGTGATTTTGACAACTAGGAAATCATTGATGATCCTGGGGAGACCTAAAGAGCAATAGGAGAGTAGGCAGTTTGTAATAATTGACAAGTGACTGGAACATGATAGGTGGAGTTAGTGATGTAAAATACTCTTTTAAGAAGCTTGGCTAAGCTGGGCAGGGTGGTGCACACTGGTAATCTCAGCAACTCAGAGGATCTCGAGTTTAAGGCCAGCCTGGGCAACTTAGGGAGATCCTGTCTCAAAACAAACAAACCAAAAAAAGGGTTGGGGATGTAGCTCAGTGATAAAGCACCTCTGGGTTCAAGCCCCAGTGCCAAAACAAAGAAACAAAAACCTAATTAATTTATTAAAAAAAAAAAAAAACAGCCGCTAAGAAGTAAAGCATGAAGAGGTTGATACACTTAGAAATGTTTACAAAGTTGAATGAAAGAACAAATAGGGACTGAAATGTTAAAGGTGCAGAAGAAAGAACACTTAATTGATAAAGTAAAGCCTCTGGCTAGGCAGGATTTTTTTTTCCATTTCAGAATGAAGAATCTTTTAAGATGAACATGTTTATGGATTTATGAATCTGGTATTAATATTTATACTTACTTTATTATATTTTTATTTTGGGTCACTCTGTTATAAAAGTAACCTTCAAAATGTTTTCACTGAAAATTTGGGCTAAAATGGTTTGTTCCTATTGCCTAAGCATTACAGATTTACTGGCTGTATCCATAAAGCATTAGAAGACATCTTACATCTCTGAATTATGAACACTAAAACCTCACTGTAGCATAGTATACTACTTAATTTTTTTTTAATCTGTCACAACATGGGTCCAAAAGTAAGTCTCAGGGGTAAATAAAGCTGTAAAAATTGTTTGCCTATGAGATGGCTGGTTCCAGTATAGAATTTTAAATTAACCATACAAAGAGTCAGCAGATCCAGTGGGTAAGCAGGAAATTCTTAACCCTTCTTAATTATCTGTGTGGCTCTTCTCTAAGCCATGTAGGTAGATTATTGTTGCTTTATAGTGCAGCCTTTGAAGATTAATCTTGAAAACCATCTAACACCCATAGGTGTGGTTATGACTCACCCTCTGAAATCAGACGTTTTATTCTATCAAATAAAACATTTTACCTAAGCATTTGCCATCCTTGAATTCTAAAATTTATTGTAGTCAGTATTCCAATGTTGAAAAATAATGTATAATTAAAGGTTTATTATTCCTGCTGCTGCTGTTATTATTATTGAAGGAGGATGATCAGAAACAAAACAAGCTAATCAACTTTGTAGCTGATGCATTCACAGAACTGGGTGAATGGCACAGTCAACCTTGGCTTTGCAAAATGAAGGTAGGACTACTCCAGCCTGTCTTGGTGGTATAGTCAAGTGAAGAACACAGAATTGTGAAGAGGGTTGTGTCCTTGTTCTTCCCTCACCCTATGGCCTCAGGTAGTAGATCACTCATCTGGTTTAGAACCCTTCATCTGTGAATCTGTAGCATGATCTAGGTGATGACTCGTGTGATACCTCAGTGTCAGTTACAGAATCCTCAGGATCTGTTCTCGAAATTATGGCTATGCACAGATTTTTCAATGAATTATCACTTTTCCTTCCCAGTACTAGGCAGTTATATAGGGAAAGTAGAATTATGTGAATTAATTATATTAATTGATATATTCCGGTTCAGTAATTTTAAAATACAAATCAAGCATCTGGTACATAGCATTCATTCGTTTATCAGAGTATTATTTTTACAGTGGAAGTATGTAGGACATTTATATATCATTAACAAACAAAATAGTAAACATTTTGATTATTTCAAGTAGAGTCTGTAGAGTTATTTTATTTTACATTCAGCAAGACTTTAAAGAATTAGATTTCTTCCATAGCATACTTTCACTATTCCAGATGCTAACAACAACATCTGGGCATTCTATCATGAGCTGATTTTCTGAATGAAGTAACTTAATTGCTGATTGACAAACTAACATGATTTAAGACACAGACGCACTGTTCAATAGCAGTGTCAAAAGTCATAAACTACAAGCACATGCAGACAGATGGGGCCATGATACTAGCTAACTTATGATGCATTTTGAAACACTAATGCTAAACTTAAACTTCAGGCTAAAATTTAGAAATTCAGGGAGAGGAAATGAAGAAGTGCAGTTACCTGATTTTCTGGCTCTCTGTTTTGTAAATCATTAAATGATATAGCAGCAATGTGGTCAGAGTTCCTAGTCTAAATAAAAGTCTGTTCTAGCACTGTGCAACATAAATGGAGTTCTTTTTCCATATGGATTGCATATGGGTCTGTGAGAGTCCCTATGCGTGTCCACACATATAACCTCATCATATGTATATAAATATTCACATATGATATGTAATTAAATTTTTAAAGTAATTAAGAGGCAGTATGGTATGATTTAAATCTCATTATTTACAGCCAAAAAATAAATATCCATTTCAAAAATGTCAAATGTGTTTGAAAATACAAACAAAAATAATAAATGACAGTGCTTATGATAAGGAAAAACTTTTTTAAAAAATGTCAAGTCTCTTTTTCTTGTACAACATACAACAATGGATTATTTCGTATTCTCATGTTAGCCTGTTTTTGCAACTCTGGTGGTAGCTTGGCAGCAGGGCATGTTAGTATTTTCTCTCAGGTGGCTTGGGTATGGTCCATGGGCCACAGACTTATGATAGATAGAAAGTATATTTTCCTTTATTAATGTTACAGTATTGATGACATGTGGCATGTGCACTTCCCAGCGAATGGACTTGACCTTTAACTCTAAACAGTCTCTCTAAAGTAAGAGCAAGCCATGTTTAGTGGAATGATTACTTAGAAGAAACATATTGGAACTCACTTTCTCTGATAACATTAAAGAAATGCACTGAAGTTTTTACTATTGGAAACCATCCAAAAATTGCAGCACCGTAAAATAAGGAATTGGACAGACACAATTTTACAGAATTACTGGGTTAAATAATAAATAACATGGACTTTTTAAAAGCTATTCTTGGTATATATTGGCAAATCATTTTTTAAGAAGGATGCACTTATACTCTTATCCATATATATATGTACTAGTTTATTATATTATTTTCAATATTATCAATTAATATTCAGATGAGCATGATTTGTAAGATTAACAGCCAAATTTATAGGATAGGTTTATATTTGTTCATTATATTTACATTCTCACAACAACTCTAGGAAATTAGTATTAGCCACTATTCTAGAGACAGGGAAACTGATATTCAAAAATCTCAATTTGACCAAGATCACATACTGAAATGTTATCTCTGTTCTGTTCTTTCCATTCAGTGCCTTATGTTTTTTCATTGTAACAACTTCTAGGCATCAAACATTTACCTAAAAGTTTACTTTGCCTTTACTTAAGTGATATAGTATTATAGTTATAGACTTAAATTCCTTTTTGCTAGAACTTCATAGAGTACAGGGAGTACTGTGATGAGCAAGAATTCATAAATTCCTTTTTATTTATTTTTCTCCAAAATTTAAGTTTCTTATCTGAATTGGTAAGTCATTTTGAGGTTAAAAATGGAATACTTGGTGCCAATGATAGATACATTTTGAAAATGCCATCTGGGTCTTATAGTGCTATGATATTATTTAATTAGAACCAGATAAAATTAGGTAAGAAATGAATGCCAGAAATTATATGGCTAGCTAATAAATATAATTTCACCATATTCTGTAGTTATCCCAAAGTGTTAATTATAACAGGAGCAGTTAAATTCTTTGGCTATGAAAGCATAGCAGTTTTTAATAGATGTATTACCTGGTAACCTTGGGCATTATTAAATATATGGGGACTGAAAAACATGGTAGAAGCAATGGAAAAGTCTGGCCAGACTGTGTAATTTGTTTTAGAACTATGGAGAAATCTATTAACCATTTCTTCGATAGACCAATTTGATTGGGAAGTAGGACAAGCTGTTCTTTCATTACTTACCAAAACCAAACTGCACTTTGTATCAATTATTTGGCTGTCTGCAGCACATAGATTAGAATAAAGGGCATTCTTGGTGTTTGTGAATATTGTGGATCCCTGATTAGTAATTAAAGTCCTGAATGAAGGAAACTAGGCTAAAATTGAATGGGAATGAGAAAGTCTTAATTCTGTGATGCAGATGTTAGAAACAGATTCTCTTGAGCAGCCCAGTCAGTGCAGTGACATTGTACATGGCCAGGGAGTATTCACTTCCCAGGTAAAACTCAAGTCAAATGCCTCCGAGATGCTTTCCTTTCCCATGCCTTGTGATGTGGCTGTATGGGTATTAATTTAGTGAAATATCCTGTCTGCCAGGTGTGGGAACTAGCTGATTTTATTGTAATACCAGATCATTACTTAATTCATATGCAACAGAGAACAGCACATGGAAAGCATTATAAATCTATTTACAATGTGGCTGGTCTGATGATAACATTGTATTAAATTCCCAGGTGAGGCAATTTAAGCAATTGCTTTGCCATGTGCACGCCATGGAAATTAAATTCTCATATACGCTTTAGTAATAAACCAACTTCATTGTTATGTTTTTGCTTGTGGTGGGCTTTAGAATCCTCATTCTGGTTATATATACCCTGTTTCACATACAGAATCATACAAGAGACAGGACCACATGTCACAAGTTTTAATTAGTTTAAGCTAAGTTAATTCATTTTATCTCTAATTTAGCAGTGCCTGTCCATGAACACATTCAGCTCAATTGGGAAATGTTAAGGCTTGGGTCAAGTAGATAGATTATTTCAAGCCAAATTTCCAGACAGACCTGAAAAGTGTATCTATTTGAACTTGACTTTAAGAAAATCAGCCAATTGGTATGCAAAAATCCTATTCATATATGAGGTGAAAAACTGACAATCTCTTTGAATCTGAAATTCTTGCTTTTATAACCACAGACTCGCTTTTGTCATGGGTTTAAAATAGTCATTGAAACTGTGCATCTAACATTTCTTAGAGTTAGGTCACAATCAATGGTTAATTTTTCATAGTTTTGTCCACATATGATCTGTAGATTTTTTAACCAACTGTATCTAGTCCACCATGTAAGTCAGAAAGAATAAGCTTTACATAAGCATACAAGTAAAACCTAAATGTTCTAGTATTTAATACTCTTTGTGTGTGCACACCTGTGTGTGTGTGTGTGATAGAGAGAGAGAGAGAGAGAGAGACAGAGAGAGAGACAGAGAGAGAGAGACAGAGAGAGAGAGAGAGAGAGAGAGACAGAGAGAGAGAGAGAGAGAGAGAGAGAGAGAGATTTGGCAGTTGATGCTTTTTCACCCTTATGGTATAGACCAGAAACTGAAGTAGATTACAAACTGCATAGAGCTTCTGTCTTTTCCAGAGCCACATATAAAGCACCAGTAGACAGTGGGAACTGACAACTAAGACTAAAAATGTTGACAATTTCTTGATTTGCCTGGTTAGCTTATGTATAGAAGTCATTAACTATTTATAAAATGCATTATGAATTGGGTTCCTTCAAACTGTAGCTGAATGTGTGACATTTCCAGCTCAAATTCTCATGCTTGCATTTGGCTAAAGTACAGATTTTATACTGTTGATAATGAAGTAAAAATATTTTAGTTAGGTTTATCAAGATACAACAGAGATTTCAGTTTCATTAACTTTGAATCCTCTAAATTAAAATATTATTTAGATACTCAGAAGTGTAGCATGAGGTTTGTTTTTTTAATTCCATAAAAGGTAGCAGAACTTATTGATGTTTTGAAGGAAAATTATTCCTAAAATAAGCAGTCTGTCATTCAGAGGAATTTCGCCTTTTTCTTTTTTTTCAATTAGTTTAGTTTTCAATTAGTTTAGCCTTGCAGGCTAACTTATGTCTGATTACATACAATCAATCTGTTTACTGAAAATTTTAAACCGTTAGAAAATATAAGAAAATAACCAATATTGGGCATTCAAATATAATTATTAATAAAACAAAGTCATGATTTGTTTTATTTTTTATAAGACAAAACTCAAGTGAAAAGAGTTCTATTTTAGCATTACTGTGCCATTTCCAAGGGGTAGAACTATTTTTGATATTTGAAATGAGTTGTCTTTTCTTTAAGAAAAGTCAATCCTGTCCGAGAATACTTTGTTAAACTCAGCATATCATTTGCTTAATTACATCTAGAAAAGCCATCCAAATGACCAGTTTTTACCATCCCAGTGGTAAAGAATGACATTGATAGGGACCACCCCTCAACTGCAGATAATCCTTAGGTCTCCTCTTGCTAAGCATGCATGCTCTTAATTGCTGGTTTTCAAAAGCAGTACATTCTGCAGTACAATCTAACCAAAACAAGATTAGATATTTAAGGGATACACATATGTAATTTTCTTCCTCTTTTTTAGTATATTAAATCAAAATAAGATATAATGTAATTGAACAATCTATGCCAATTTGTTGGTATTTTGTTGAAAAAAGGAAAAAACAAAAACAATCTCCATATGATATTCTTGCATACTGCGGAATGTTTTAGTCCCCCATAGTGATGAAATGAATAATTAAAAAGGCAGCTCTGATACCACAGCCTGTTTAAAGGTTCTCATTCCCTTTAATGCCATAAAATACTTTTGCTTAGCTAGTTTGAAACTACTATACTGGAGATCTCCAAATGGGCAAAAGAAAGCTTTAGCTTGGTCTAAATGTTGTATTAAAGCCATGAAGTAGATTGTCCTTGTAACTTAGCATTTTAAAATGCAATTCTGCATAAAGTCAATAGAAATAACTAATTAATAGTAATTTCAGTAAATACAATAAGAGACACAACCTTAATATGTGCTGCTTGTGATGATAAAAATGTCGGGTTTGTTCATAGGTGAATGAGTTGGGGCACTCCTAATTTTCAGGAGATCTGATATAGTTGTCTTTATTGATCTCAGGCTAATGGCAACTTCTCTAATTTGTCCTCCCCACAATATTGTGGTAGTTTTGTTTACCTCCTTACATATTTATTGTGAGTGCAAAGGTGTATGTTTGTGATAGTCTTGGAGCAGAGACTCAGGGCAGGAAGGGGATGCCACCATCTCCTTTATACTGAAACATTTTGCAATTCTTGTGCTGTTTTTTCCCCTGTGTCTTTCCATAGGGTAATAGAATAGGGAGCAATTTTTTTTTTTTTTTAAACAGGCCTCCTAAATTCTAGTCTCAGTTTGATCATGACCATACTATTAGAACTCCATGAAACTTTTTTTTTACCCTAAAAAGGGGGGCTGTAGGTTTTTTATTTTATTTATACTCCACTGAGCCTTTTTAAATTGTGCTCTGCTAGAACTGTAAGCCCCCAGTCTTAAATAGTATGTAATGAACTAAATTCTCTCTTATGTGCCAATTCTTGGAAAAATGGAGAAAAAGTCCTTTGGTTGTTCTTGTCTAAGGTCCTTTTAAATTCCAGTATGATATGATTTCATGTCTATGGTGTTATGTTCTCTATGTGGCCAAGCAGTGTTACTTATTCACTAGTCTAAAAATGTAATGGAAATCTTATTGTTGACTTCTGCTCATGGATTATGGATAGTCCTTTTCAACTACAATGCTTTTTCAGACCACAATTGAACAGGTAAGAAATTTATGTCTCAAAGTGTAGATTCAAATGAGAAAGAGTTGACTCTGTTTTCTAACTGATCATTTTTGTTTAGTTCAGAAGCAGAAAAGCTTACAAAGTAACTTGTAAATCTGAATTTGGATCTGAAATAGTGAAGATGCTGTAGGAACTGAGGACCATTTATAGTTTCACAACTAATTTTCAGAGTCATTTACCTTTTCCAAATTGTATATACGTTTAGATAATTCATTAATTGCTTGCAGACATGCCCCTCCAACTTTACAAGTGCAGGTAGATTTCTTGTAAAACAAAGTTTCAGTGCGTGAATCATTGACTCAGCCCACTTTATTACTGGGATTGTGAAAGGTTGACTCATAGCTTACTAGCCTTTATTTACTGGGATTGAAAATTTTAATTTGCTTTACCAGACAGACACAGGCTGTGTACACACACACATACTCCTTTTCATTAGGCCATAATTTATAGAGAAGTTGGAGATATTTAAATTATTATTTGGATAGGGGATAAGTTTTAAATCCTTCTCTTTCTGGTTAGTAGCATCACAAAGAAAGAAATATAGATGTGTGAGGCCAGGGATTCCAGAGTAAAATTTGAAATATAATTATTATCCTAGAATTAGAATTTTAAAGGCTCTAAATTATACATTCTATTTCCTGCTACAATATACAGTTTTTTAAAAATTACAATCTAAGGTTTATAAATATTCAGCTATTTAGCTCCATTTCTTTCAGTTTAGTAGTCTTATTTGAATGTTGATGTACAGAATGATATACAAGTTCTAACCCATTTATGAATAATTATAGAATATGTGCACAATGCAGTTTTCTTTCATTATTGACATTTTTAAAAACTTCTTATTTACATTAAATTACTCAAGTTCAGGAACTTTAGGCAACTTTGGTTTGCAGATTTTCGCCAATAGATAGGTTTCCATTAGGGGGCTCTCGAGGTTTGAGATGCTCAGCCTTGATACCATAACGCTTCGAAGCCTTTACTTTCTAACGTTCCTCTCCTCTTTCCCTTTTTGTTTTGTTTTATAGAAAAGGTCACGGATCGCCTACAGTGACGAAGTACGGAATGAGCTCCTAGGGGATGATGGGAATTCCTCAGAGAACCAGGTAGAATGCTAATCAGGAAGGCCCGGTGGGTGGCTGGAGGGTGAAGGAGGTCACAGGCACACTGGGCTCTCAAGCTGCTCCTTAACAGTATTAGCAGCAACTCATGTGGAAGCGATACTGTTTAATGCAAAGCTGGAGTCTTAATCAACTTCAAAATGTTTCTTGGAGATCTTACATTTAACCCTTTACCTTGTGATCACTGTCTGCTATCTTTTAAAAAAATCTTTTCTTCTCTTTTCTTTATTATTTAGTACTTAAGGAATAACTTGAAACACACTGTTTGCAGACAAAGCCAAGGTCTTCACCTCAAACACATGTAAAAGGAATAAAAAAGTACATAATACAGCTTTGATAATAATGCAGTATAATTAAATCAACACTTGCAGCAAAACAAATGAAAGTAAGCTTTCAAAATTCAACAGCGCAGCTCAGTCTCCTATTGTGTAGCTTCTTAAAAATACATTCACCAAAATGCAAATTTTAAGTACCAGTGCCAACTTGGATACCCAGATAATGGTAATATTATCTTGCTTCTGTCAAATAATAGTAATAATAATAATAATAGGATAAGTCTTTTTTTGCAGTTTAAGATCTGTGTAGACAAAAAGTAAGATAGTTTCTTCTTAAAAGGGCCTTACAACTTGGGCTGTCAGTTCTCATTGGATCACATTCTAGTGTCATGAGTCTAATTAATGTCCTACTTCTTTCTTTGAGTTAATACTACAGACTTCATAATTTTACATTGATAATATATGACTTTTTAAAAATGTTTCAAAACTTGAGTGTAGAGATGATTTAAAGAATGTAAAGATGATTTAGAGACTGAATGATGACAGGAAACTTCACAAGCAAGACTTGAATGTGTTTATTAATGTTATTTTGGAAAGTATGATAAAGATCTCTACTCTGCCTGAATAAAACTGAACATAAATCATTCACTGGAGAAACTGAAATTTTAATAAGATAGTTAAACAACATATCAATACACATTATAAAAAGTGCATAACTGTATTTACCATTTCAAATAGATTATATTTGCTGATACAATTTCACCATATATGCTGATACTATATTCCTAGCTACTGTAATGTTAATTTTGTAAACAGGGATGTTGCTTTGTGAGGAAAACCCCACCCCCACCTCTATGCACGCACGTGCACGCGCACACACACACACACTCACACAAAAAAAAACAAAAAAAAAAAAAACAGAAAAACAGGAGAGGAATCACTGAGCTGATGGTATTTGTTTTGGTGAAGTTCTCAACTCCTCCACTATTTGGATGTATCAGCTTGAGTTCAGACATGTAAACACATTCAGATTTGACTTGGGATTTCAGCTTCCCTGATTGAAATGTGAGAATAACTAAAGGAAAAAATAGCACATCAAACATAAAAGGGTGATGTGATGAAGGGGTTTTACTCATAATAGATTAAATAATGTGAGGATGAGAGAAAAATATTCTCTTCTTTTTTTAAAAGTGAGATTTAGATTGCTCATACTTCTTGAATGAATGAATGGTAACTTTCCTCCTACCTACTGCAAAAAAGCATTATCTTTTTTGCAAAAAAAGTGAACGCATAGTTCCCATGTCAGTTCTTTAAAAAGCTATAGATCTTTCCCTCATTTGAAACTACTGCCTAAAGTAGAGGAATAGAAAGGAAGGGGGTGTTCCTGTCTAGCTCAGACTCCTTCATTGTAATGAATGTTGTAGTTCTGTGACAGGAATCCCTTTTTTTAAGCATGTTCACTTCTCCTAATGGACATTTTATGTGCCTAAAATATTTGCCTTGCATACATATAAGTATGATTTTTATGCCTAAAGAAAAATATTCCACAAAAAATACATTTGAGTTAATGTTTTTCTGGAATTTGCAAATTAAATTTCTGTCACCTTAAAATGATTATGCAGAGATTTCCCCTGGACTTGTATAAATCAAACTTACAAATTCTGAAAGTGCTTAGAGAACCTGGAGTTTAGTTGTAAGGAGCTGTCACTTTAATAAATAAAGTATGATAAGTTATAATCATGAGGATATATAACTGATAGATTATTATTTTTGTGAACTTTCAAGTTTAAGATTTGAATGAGGCTTGAAAGTTCAAAGAGACCACGCTTTGGGGATATTTTGTGGCAACTGTAGGAAAATTTCCATATGATAAAGTCATTCAATTTTGTTTTGTGGCTCTTTGTTATAATTAAAATCTCTGAAAGTAAAGCACATCATTTACTAGGTATGGTCACTTGAAAATAACTTTATTCTTTCCAAGGGCTTTGTCTTAAGCATTATCATTCTGTCTTTTTTAAATATCTTATTTGCCAATTTTTATTTAGGCTGAATAATCACAATAGAGGCTTTTTTTCTGAAGAAAAAAATATTTTAAATTGGTTCTTTATATTAATTTTGTATCTCAGAAACTAAGAAGATAGCTTTTTTTCTAGGAGTAATTACCAATAATTTATGTAAGAAAATAGTTTCTGTTTAGAAATAAGTTTACTTTTAATTGTTGACAAATTGATTTTCAGAACTTCTTGTTCATGTATTTATGATAAACTTTCAATATACAGTAAAATTTAGAGATAAACAAAATGGAACAAAAGTATCAAAAAAAGTATTTGTTTGTTGAAATTAGGTTATATCTGTCATTTAAAAATATGTACATCAGAAAATATAATAAGAAGCAATAGCAATGATTGCAAATAGGTGAAAGAAATACTGACTAGTTATTTTCAATGCATCATACACATACTGCCTACATAGTGAGTTCTTTGTAAAGATTTGGACAAATATGAATGCAGAAGCTATCATTTCTCATTCTGGCTATTTGTAATGCAGGGTTTTAGGCACCTAGACCCTGACTGTTTAAGCATATAATTATAACCTTCCAATTAACTATAAATTATGTTAATTTACTCTTAAGTATATAATAAACATTTCTGCCATTATTGGAAATGCCAACATTTCAGAAATTTTCAAATGTATCTTTAAAGTCCCTCAGACAATGCACACTT
Source organism: Callospermophilus lateralis (assembly GCF_048772815.1). NCBI lineage: Eukaryota > Metazoa > Chordata > Mammalia > Rodentia > Sciuridae > Callospermophilus > Callospermophilus lateralis. The sequence goes on from NC_135319.1 coordinate 77,415,822, forward strand.
TCACTTATTTCCAGATTAATTGCTCATATCAGTTCATTTCTGATCTACACTTATTTCATTCAATCAAATATAGCTCTTTTGGTTTATAAGAAAGGAACAGAATTGAAGTGTTGTTGGGTTCTCAGCTTCCCAAGGGCTTCTGTCATAAGCATTATCATTCTGTCTTTTTAAAATATCCTATTTGCCATCTAATATAACAACATTTGTTTTCCCTGAGAGTTAAGTTCTTGAATGTAGTGATGCTACATTTAGAGAGACACCTTAAATACTTCCTAACTTGATTTCCTTTCATAAGAACCTGTCCCCAAAAAAGGACAAAAAACAATTTATAGAATGAAACCATAAAGCCTTTCATAGTGGAGTGTGATAATGGGGCAAATAAAACGTCTAAGTTCTAGTTTTGAACTTAGTAGTCTCACAGTTACCGTATGCAAAATTATATTGATTGATAATTTTGAGTAAATCCGAAGCAGAAGATTCAAAACTATATAAAGAGTAGGACAGCTCTAAACATGAGGAAATTTTTGTGGTAAAGCAATATTTAGCAGATAACGATTGCTTAATTTTTTAATACAAGGTTCTCTTAAGTTCCGATTTGGGCTTGCTGTGCATAAAGTGTGTCAAACTTCAGCTACAGACCAGGAGGTGAAATCGGTCAATTTAATTCCCAAGATCTAAAGAAGGTCGGTATCATTTCATATAGCCCTGGCAGAGCAGATCATTACCAGGCACAAATCTGTTCGTTACGTGCTGAGGGTTTATAGCAAAATAAATAGACTGTCATCATAAGTTCAGAAAATTGTGTGTTCGACCCACGATAATGTGTAAAGGGCGTTTAATAGAGTTCAGCATTTATTCGTTATCTGTATGCGGACAGAGACGGCAGTCGTGTTATCAGCTTTAAAAAAAAATTCGGTAGTTCTGGAGGTCACGTGACGCACCTCACACACAGAGGCGTGCGCGCATGAACCCTCGCATGCTCTGCAGTGCAGGTTTGATTTTAGTCACAGCAGAAGGCTTAACCACAAGAGATTCCACTGGTTCAAACCAGCGTAAACCAGATTTTTTCAGCCCACAAAGGAACAGATTACCTCTTGTATCAAATTCTGCATTGGAGGGAAAAAAAATCTTTGTTTCAAAAAGATGTTGATTATCATAACTCAACATTGCGGTATTACACACTTTCATGTCGCCTATGATGGAGCTAGTAGCTCGATAAAATACGAAATCAGTACTTACACTCTAGTCTGTGCGTTCGTTGTTAATTTTCAAAAATAGACCATCTTTTGTTTACTTGAATGCATAACTCTCGGCCTAACTGAAAAAAAGATTTAAAAAAAAAAAAAAACTTCCCATTACCTAGCTTAGCTACAAATCCGGTGTGGAGCTTGAATGCAGCCATGCAGCACAAACAAGATAGAACGTTTTTTGTTTGGAACCTATTGAAAAAACAAATGGGTAGCATTTTTAAACACTCATTGATTATGGCAGGGTGGCATGCCCCAAATGGTCTCTATTGCTGAGGAGTAGTTTTAAACTTTGGCCCTTTAAGTATCATAGTCAACTGAAGAATGGTGCCCCCAGAAAGAAAATAGGGCTGAGCGATCAATTCCCAGATCGTCCCTTTCTGAGAATTAATGTTTGCCTTTTTCTCCCATGATGTTCAAGTAGCAAAGAAAAAGATACCAATATGTGATAGGCCAGGTGTCTTAGTTTAAAATTTCCCTTCTTCTTTGGAAGAATTTTAACTTTCCATGTGAGATGATGAGATGCTTTACTGGTACACAGTGGATAGCTGCTGAGAGAACGAGTGTATTTAAAAATAATGACAACTTCTTGTCTATTTTGAAAGTATAGTAAATTTTCATTTTTATTGAATACACAGTAAGATATTACATAGTAAATCGTTTACCCTCTTTATAAAGTGTTATAACAATTTTGAAATTTCATTCTTTAGTACTTGAAATACTTTTTCTATAACAAATAAAATAACAGAATAAGCTGGAATGTATGTTGCCTGCCTGGATTTCTAGACAAAAACAGCATTAAGCATTGAGAATTCCAGGCTATAGTAAACATGATACTTTTGGACTAAGAGACTTATAGTGAGCAATTCATAGCATGTTTCTCCCAAAGCAATAGTTTAATTTATTGGTCTGCATATGTCAAGTGTTATAACAGATGTTACAGATATTTAGATGTTTAAAAATTATCAGTTATAGACCTGAATTGCTGAGGATGCAAATTTCAGACCTAGAATGTGGTTTATAGTCTGTAACAACATAGGTATCAGTTTCTGTTCATTTCAGAAACTGTGGTTGTCATCTCAACTATAAGTGATATTGTGGTTTAGAGTAGCAACACACACACACACACAGAGAGAATGAGGCAGTCATGTAATTATATTTTTTTCAAGCTTTTAAAAAGTTAAGTAAAATTTTATCTGTTATATTTAAAGTGATAGAAAAATGTTCTATATAGGAGAATTAAAATGTTGTCACAGGAGAATTTTCTAACAAGTGAAGGGTGGTTTTTTATTACACTTTAGTGAAACAGAGTACATTACAAATGAAGCCACACTTACAAATGAAGTAAGAGAGTTCATTACTTTAAGGCAGCCCAGTTTACAAGATGAAAAGAATTGGAAAAAAAAAAAAAGAAAGAAAGAATTAAAATGAAAACATTCCATTTGATTGCAGCAGTCTCTTAAGCAAAGTGAAATTCTAAAAATTGACTGATACATATAGTAGTTCTAGGATAGTGCAATATTTTCTGATGTATGTCCTAAATAAGTATTATCTATACTGGCATGCTTTATTCTGAATTAAAATAATTTTACCTCTAAATTCAATCCTATTACTAGAGTGGGTTCACATATGATATTCACATCATAGTTTGTTGTTTTAGGTCCTTACTAGAACCAAAGCATGAACTATTAATCATTTTCATTTGTTGGTAAATCTGAAATCAGTTGTCAAGATTCCAAATAGAGAAACATCCTGAAAACTTGTATATACAAAACCTCTTCAGTGGTACATTCTTAGAAGAGAGGAACAGTAAACTTGTTTTCTTTCTTTATAATATAGACTTCTATGAAGTCGTTCCCCTTTATTTCATGATGGTGTCTTAGATGTGCTTTAAAAGAGAATTTCACACTATTCTCTTTGTTTAATGTGACAGTGTGAGAAAGTGATCTTTATTCGTTCAAAAAACTCTGCATGTAGTCTATGTTTAGGTTCTTTTAATGTGTTTGTCTGTGATTTTTAAATGCTAAACATGTAAACAGATAAATTGTCAATGTTAATTCTGTACCCTGTCACACAACTGATCTTTCTTTCCTGCCATTTCTTTCCTTTTTATCTTTTTTTTGTGCATTCATGTTGCAGTTGATAAAATTACGTGAAGAGGTAAGTACTTTCTAGCTTCCCTTTTTTTTTCTTAAATTCTACCTTTCCTTATAAAATTGATTTTCTAAGTCTGAAGTAGATCTTTGTATTCATTTTTCTTGGGCAATCTATACATAGCAACACTATTGATTTTGTTGTCCAAAAATCTTCTCTTCTAACTATCTTCTAAAAATCTACTATATCCTAATCATGCTTATTACAAAAATCATTGTTCATTGTTGACATTGGGGAAAAGTTAATGTTTTAAAGGCCAAAAAAAGGAAGAATAATAAAGGAATATATTTGCACCAAGTATAATTTTATTTTAGGCTCCAACTTTAAGTTTGCCTTATTTATTAACTTCTCAGAGAAGTTAATATGATTTATTTTTTTTCCTGATATTCTAATTTACTTTACTGAAACTTTGTTCTTAATAATCTCTTTCCCTCACCCAAAATTCTTAGGTTCAAAATAAGTCACCATGAATCTATTATCCTTTTGGGGAAACACACGTTATAAATGCCCTACTTGTCCGTATACATAGATACCTAAGACTAGTCAGAGCTCAAGTCATTGTTAAACACTTTCCTTTTTATAGGAAATAGTACCCAAATGAGTTCTCATTTTTCTGTAAATTGGTTTCATAATGCATCCCCAAATTATTTTGTGGACTCATAGATATTTGCAGCAATGTTAATAATTTTATCCTTATATCAATGAGGAATGCTGAATGATTCTGTTTATTTCTTGGTGTTTTTGTTTTTCAGTTATGCCAAACATATCAAATATGCTCTGGTATTCTTTTTCAAAGGTAGTTATATTTTTTATTTAATTAGATTGAATTTTGTTATTTTTGTATCAAGACATAAAATAATGGACCATTTTGCCATTTAGAAATTGCCTAATTCCTTATAATAATCAGTGTACTTTGAATTATTTTCAAGTTTAGATTGACTGTATTGATTGAGGTTTTCCAAGAAATTCTTTATATTTGTAGATCATCATTCTCTGGGTGATGCAAACATTAACTTGGAATTTTGTAGATACTGGTTTTCAATAGCTCTTCTGATTTAAATTGCTTTAATGTTGTCCTTTCTTAGTAAAAGTAATGATGATATATAAATTGAAGGGGGGAAATATGTCCCAAAATACACCCTCACACTCACCAACTTTCTTGCTTTTTTAAAAAATCTTTTCTATAAGAAAGGAGATTATCTAGTAAAAGAATATAATTAACTATTATGTAGAAGATTAATATTTTCCTGCAAGATAGCATATTTATTTGTATATATTTGCATATTCTCATGTTTAAGTAAAGAATCTGAATTTTCAAATGATAACAGAACTACCAATAGACTTGAAAACCTC